>NC_041388.1:338300761-338389472 GCF_002162155.2 Triticum dicoccoides | reverse complement strand
CCTTCGTCGCCGGTCGCCGGCTCCGCCATTCCCCGCCGGCGACTGCTTCTCCCGCCGGCGAGCCGCCCGCTCGCGCCGCCCAGCACGTCGCGCTCCAACGTCAATCGCCGCCACCACCGCGCCTCCCCTCAAGAGCCTGCTGCCGGCTCGGGTTCACCGCCCATGGACGCCGCCGCCCACTCCGGCCGGCGAGCGCGCCGCTGCACCTGCCATGGCCATGCCGACCCCCTCCGCCCGCGCCATGACCGGATCCGAGGTCCTCGCGGCTGGATCCGCCCGATCCACGCCTCCCTGCACCTCCCCGGTGACTCCCTCACCCTCCAGCAGCCTTCTCCCTCGTCTCCGGCGAGGATTCCGGTGATCCTCGATTTCCGCGCCGGATGAACCCTAGATCTGGAGGTCTAGATTTTCACTAAGTCCCCGAGTTTTCCATGTTTCATATGCACATGTTCATCGTGTCGTAACTTTGCATCCATAGCTCCGATTCATGCATATAGCATATTAAAATGTTCGTCTCAGAGAGTACATCATTTCATTCCATTGCATCATTTTCATTTGGTTTCATCTTGATGCCCGAAATACTGTTAGAAGAATGCTACTTGAGATAATTGTCAGATTTTCTGCTCCATTTAGCTATTTGTCATTTTTGCCATGATTATTGTGTGCATGATATGCCCATGAGCTCTACATGTGTTTTGTTAAGGGTTTTGCCATCTTTCCAGAGGTGCAACCCATGTATTTTTGTGATGTGTGTGGTGACTAGCACGAGCTTGCAAAGTGAGGCACTTGGCAATGCTGATTTCAGGGACTTAGCATTTCCACTAAGTCCTTGACCTGTTTATCTCATTATGCCATATGTTCATGTTGTTTCCTAGTGATCCGTGCCTCTTTTGAGGATGATCAGTAAGGATGTTTTGTTAATCTTGTAGTGCTCTATCCATCCATGTCTTTGTTTGCAATTATGGAGAAACCTAGCTTGAGTCAATCGAGCTCTACTTTTGCTACTTCGTGAATCTGGGCAGATTGTCTACTTGTTAGCGATTTTGCCGAGGATGTTGTAGTTGATCCGTGCATGCTATGTTATTGTTCTTGCCATGTCTAGCTTGTATAATGTGTATTCTTGATGGGTGTATGCTTAGATTATCATGACTTGCTCCGTAGTGAGTGCATCGAGCTCGTAAACATGCCTACTTGATATCTGTTTCAGCATGCTCCAGTTTTCACTAAGTCTGTGATCTGATTATGTTTTTGCCATGTTCACATGCTTGCAAATGTATTTTCTGATCCCTTTTGGCTCAAGGTCACTATGGGACTTTTGTTAAGCTCTTTAAGTAGCTCCATGCCATGCTTTACTTTGACATGTTCAGGCCCTGTAGCATATAGTTTTCATGCTTCAAAGTGTGCTACCTGATCTAAAATTCCAGACAAGTGTTATTTTCACCAAGTCTGAGATCTATTTACCATATGCATTTTTGCCATGCTTGTTTGAACCTGTTAATGGATGAATTGGCCGTAGCTCAGTGTTCATCTTTTGTTAAGCATCTTGAATGGATTCTTGTCATGTATTTTGATGCCATGTTTGGGTGCTGTAGCATGTTCATCGCATTGCATTTAGATGGCTACTTGCTGTAAATCGCAGACCGGTGTCATATTTGAATTGCTTGCCATTTCCAAACCGTAACTCCGTTTCCGGTGATCTTTATATCGTTTTCAAGCAATTTCATCTCATCTTTCCAGTGTCACCCTTGGTTTTCCAAGTTGAGGCCAGGTTCATTCATTCCTTTGCAAATCATGCATATGCATCGCATACCGCATACCGCATATCATACCATGTTCATGTGTTGGTTGTTTACTATGTTGTGTGCTTCTTTTCTGGTGTTTGCTTCTTCGGGTTGGTTCCGTTAACGTCGTGTTTGTGAGGACCCATTCGTCTACGTCCGTTTGTCTTCTTCATGGACTTGTTCTTCTTCCTTGCGGGATTTCAGGCAAGATGATCATACCCTCGAAATCACTACTATCTTTGCTTTGCTAGATGCTCGCTCTTTTGCTATGCCTATGCTACGATGCCTACCACTTGCTTTAAAGCCTCCCAAATTGCCATGTCAAGCCTCTAACCCACCTTGTCCTAGCAAACCGTTGTTTGGCTATGTTACCGCTTTGCTCAGCCCCTCTTATAGCGTTGTTAGTTGCAGGTGAAGATTGAAGTTTGTTCCTTGTTGGAACATGGAGATGTTGTTCCTTGTTGGAACATGTTTTACTTGTTGGGATATCACAATATATCTTATTTAATTAATGCATCTATATACTTGGTAAAGGGTGGAAGGCTCGGCCTTATGCCCTAGTTTCCGTCATATCGGTGTTATGTTCCCGAATTTTGCGTTCCTTACGCGGTTGGGCTATTATGGGAACCCCTTGACAGTTCGCCTTAAGTAAAGCTCTTCCAGCAATGCCCAACATTGGTTTTACCATTTGCCACCTAGCCTTTTCTTTTCCCTTGGGAGTCGCGCTCCTGAGGGTCATCATTATTTTACCCCCCCCCCCCGGGCCAGTGCTCCTCTGAGTGTTGGTCCAACTTGTCAGCCACCGGTGGCCACCAGGGGCAACTCTGGGCTGGCCTACCGGAAGTTTGGACGATCCGGTGTGCCCTGAGAAAGAGATATGTGCAGCTCCTATCGGGATTTGTCGGCACATTCGGGCGGTGTTGCTGGTTTAGTTTTACCCTGTCGAAATGTCTTGTAGAACCGGGATACCGAGTCTGATCGGAATGTCTCGGGAGGAGGTCTATTCCTTCGTGGACCGTGAGAGCTTGTGATGGGCTAAGTTGGGACACCCCTGTAGGGATTTGAACTTTCGAAAGCCGTGCCCGCGGTTATGGGCAGATGGGAATTTGTTAATGTTCGGTTGTAGAAAACCTGAAGTTGACCTTAATTAAAATATATCAACAACGTGTGTAACCGTGATGGTCTCTTTCCGGCGGAGTCCGGAAAGTGAACACAGTTGTTGGAGTTATGCTTGATGTAGGTTGCTATAGGATCACTCCTTGATCATACTTTTATCGACCGTGCTTTGCCTTCTCTTCTCGCTCTCATTTGCGTATGTTAGCCACCATATATGCTAGTTGCTTGCTGCAGCTCCACCTCATACCTTTTACCTTACCCATAAGCTTAAATAGTCTTGATCGCGAGGGTGTGAAATTGCTGAGTCCCCGTGGCTCACAGATACTTCCAAAACCAGCTTGCAGGTGCTGATGAGTCCATGCAGATGACGCAACCCAGCTCAGGAGGAGCTCGATGAAGATCTTGTCCTTTGTGTTGTTTCGTTCTAGTTGTTCAGTAGTGGAGCCCAGTTGGGGTCGATCGGGGACCTTGTCGCATTTGGGGTTCTTTTATTTTGGTTCCGTAGTCGGACCTTGATTGTATCTGGATGATGTAATGTTTTACTCATGTAATTGTGTGAAGTGGCGATTGTAAGCCAACTATGTATCTCTTTCCCTTATTGTATTACATGGGTTGTGTGAAGATTACCTCACTTGCGACATTGCTTTCAATGCGGTTATGCCTCTAAGTCGTGCTTCGACACGTGGGAGATATAGCCGCATTGAGGGCGTTACATTAATCTCCCGGATGATGCGGTCGTTGACAGAATCCTTCAGTCGCTCCCACCTAGCTACAAGAGCTTTGTGATGAACTTCAACATGCAGGGGATGGAAAAGACCATTCCCGAGGTATATTCAATGCTGAAATCAGCGGAGGTGGAAATCAAAAAGGAACTTCAAGTGTTGATGGTGAATAAAACCACTAAGTTCAAGAAAGGCAAGGGTAAAAAGAACTTCAAGAAGGACGGCAAGGGAGTTGCCGCGCCCGGTAAGCAAGCTGCTGGGAAGAAGTCAAAGAATGGACCCAAGCCTGAGACTGAGTGCTTTTATTGCAAGGGAAACAGTCACTGGAAGTGGAATTGCCCCAAATACTTAGCGGAAAAGAAGGCCGGCAATACCAAAGGTATATGTGATATACATGTTATTGATGTGTACCTTACCAGCACTCGTAGTAGCTCCTGGGTATTTGATACTGGTGCAGTTGCTCATATTTGTAACTCAAAACAGGAACTGTGGAATAAACGGAGACTGGTGAAGGACGAGGTGACGATGCGCGTCGGGAATGGTTCCAAGGTCGATGTGATCGCCGTCGGCATGCTACATCTGCATTTACCTACGGGATTAGTTTTAAACCTCAATAGTTGTTATTTAGTACCGGCTTTGAGCATGAACATTGTATCTGTATCTCGTTTAATGCAAGATGGCTACTCATTTAAATCTAAGAATAATGGTTGTTCTATTTATATGTGAGACATGTTTTATGGTCATGCCCCGCTGGTCAATGGTTTATTCTTATTTAATCTCGAACGTGATGTTACACACATTCATAGTGTGAATGCCAAAATATGTAAGGTTGATAATGATAGTCCCACATACTTGTGGCACTGCCGCCTTGGTCACATTGGTATCATACGCATATAGAAACTCCATGCAGATGGACTTTTGGAGTCTCTTGATTATGAATCATTTGACACATGCAAACCATGCCTCATGGGTAAAATGACCAAGACTCCGTTCTCCGGAACAATGGAGTGAGCAACCAACTTATTGGAAATCATACATACTGATGTGTGCGGTCCAAAGAGCGTTGAGGCTCGCGGTGGCTATCGTTATGTCCTCACCCTCACTGATGACTTAAGTAGATATGGGTATGTCTACTTAATGAAACACAAGTCTGAGACCTTTGAAAAGTTCAAGGAATTTCAGAGTGAGGTTGAGAATCAACATGACAGGAAAATCAAGTTCTTACGATCAGATTGTGGGGGAGAATATTTGAGTCACGAATTTGGCACGCACTTAAGGAAATGTGGAATAGTTTCACCACTCACGCCGCCTGGAACACCACATCACAATGGTGTGTCCGAACGTCGTAATCGCACCCTATTGGATATGGTACGATCTATGATGTCTCTTACCGATCTACCGCTATCATTTTGGGGTTATGCTATAGAGACTACCGCATTCACTTTAAATAGGGCTCCGTCGAAATCCGTTGAGACGACACCGTATGAATTGTGGTTTGGCAAGAAACCTAAGCTGTCGTTTCTGAAAGTTTGGGGATGCGATGCTTATGTCAAGAAACTTCAACCTGAAAAGCTCAAACCCAAGTCGGAAAAATGCGTCTTCATAGAATACCCTAAAGAAACTATTGGGTATACCTTCTACCTCAGATCCGAAGGCAGGATCTTTGTTGCCAAGAATGGATCCTTTCTAGAGAAGGAGTTTCTCACGAAAGAAGTAAGTGGGAGGAAAGTAGAACTTGATGAAGTATTACCTCTTGAACCGGAAAATGGCGCAACTCAAGAAAATGTTCCTGAGGTGCCTGCACCGACTAGGGAGGAAGTTAATGATGATGATCATGAAACTTTATATCAAGTTGCTACTGAACTTCGTAGGTCCACAAGGACGTGTTCCGCACCAGAGTGGTACGGCAACCCTGTCTTGGAAATCATGTTGTTAGACAACGGTGAACCATCGAACTATGAAGAAGTGATGGCGGGCCCGGATTCCGACAAATGGCTGGAAGCCATGAAATCCGAGATAGGATCCATGTATGAAAACGAAGTATGGACTTTGACTGACTTGCCCGTTGAGCGGCGAGCCATAGAAAATAAATGGATCTTTAAGAAGAAGACAGACGCGGATGGTAATGTGACCATCTATAAAGCTTGGCTTGTCGCTAAGGGTTATCGACAAGTTCAAGGGGTTGACTACGATGAGACTTTCTCACCGGTAGCGAAGCTGAAGTCCGTCCGAATTATGTTAGCAATTGCCGCATACTATGATTATGAGATATGGCAAATGGACGTCAAAACGGTATTCCTTAATGGTTTCCTTAAGGAACAATTGTATATGATGCAGCCGGAAGGTTTTGTCGGTCCTAAGAATGCTGACAAGGTGTGCAAGCTCCAACGCTCAATCTATGGGCTGGTGCAAGCATCTCGGAGTTGGAACATTCGTTTTGATGAGATGATCAAAGTGTTTGGGTTTACGCGGACTTATGGAGAAGCCTGCATTTACAAGAAAGTGAGTGGGAGCTCCGTAGCATTTCTCATATTGTATGTGGATGACATACTATTGATGGTAAATGACATAGAATTCTTGGAAAGCATAAAGGCCTACTTGAAGAAGTGTTTTTCAATGAAGGACCTTGGAGAAGCTGCTTATATATTAGGCATCAAGATCTATAGAGATAGATCGAGACGCATCATTGGTCTTCCACAAAGTACATACCTTGACAAGATATTGAAGAAGTTCAATATGGATCAGTCCAAGAAGGGGTTCTTGCCTATATTGCAAGGTGTGAGATTGAGCACATCTCAATGCCCAACCACGACAGAAGATAGAGAAAAGACGAGTGTCGTCCCCTATGCCTCGGCCATAGGGTCTATCATGTATGCCATGCTGTGTACCAGACCTGATGTAAACCTTGCAGTAAGTTTGGTAGGAAGGTACCAAAGTAATCCCGGCATGGAACACCGGACAGCGGTCAAGAATATCCTGAAGTACTTGAAAAGGACTAAGGATATGTTTCTCGTGTATGGAGGTGACGAAGAGCTCGTCGTAAAGGGTTACGTTGATGCTAGCTTCAACACAGATCTGGATGACTCTAAGTCACAAACCAGATACGTGTATATTTTGAATGGTGGGGCAATCAGCTGGTGCAGTTGCAAGCAAAGCGTCGTGGCGGGATCTACATGTGAAGCAGAGTACATGGCAGCCCTGGAGGCAGCACAAGAAGCAATCTGGGTGAAGTAGTTCATTACCGACCTAGGAGTTATTCCCAATGCGTTGGGCCCGATGACTCTCTTCTATGACAACACTGGAGCTATTGCCCTTGCCAAGGAGCCCAGGTTTCACAGGAAGACCAGGCATATCAAGCGTCGCTTCAACTCCATTCGTGAAAATGTTCAAAATAGAGACATAGATATTTGCAAAGTGCATATGGACCTGAATGTCGCAGATCCGTTGACTAAACCTCTTCCTAGAGCAAAACATGATCAACACCAAAACTCTATGGGTGTTCGATTCATCACAATGTAACTAGATTATTGACTCTGGTGCAAGTGGGAGACCGTTGGAAATATGCCCTAGAGGCAATACTAAAATGATTATTATTATATTTCCTTGTTCATGATAATTTTCTATTGTTCATGCTATAATTGTGTTATCCGGAAATCATAATACATGTGTGAATACATAGACCATTGAAGGAAATATGCCCTAGAGGCAATGATAAAGTTATTATTTATTTCCTTATATCATGATAAATGTTTATTATTCATGCTATAATTGTATTAACCGGAAAACATAATACATGTGTGAATACATAGACAAACAGAGTGTCACTAGTATGTCTCTACTTGACTAGCTCGTTGATCAAAGATGGTTATGTTTCCTAACCATAGACATGAGTTGTCATTTGATTAACGGGATCACATCATTAGGAGAATGATGTGATTGACTTGACCCATTCTGTTAGCATATCACTTGATCGTTTAGTTTGTTGCTATTGCTTTCTTCATGACTTATACATGTTCCTATGACTATGAGATTATGCAACTCCCGTTTACCGGAGGAACACTTTGTGTGCCACCAAATGTCACAACGTAAATGGGTGATTATAAAGGTGCTCTACAGGTGTCTCCGAAGGTACTTGTTGGGTTGGCGTATTTCGAGATTAGGATTTGTCACTCCGATTGCCGGAGAGGTATCTCTGGGCCCTCTCGGTAATGCACATCACCTAAGCCTTGCAAGCATTGCAACTAATGAGTTAGTTGCAGGATGATGTATTACGGAATGAGTAAAGAGACTTGCCGGTAACGAGATTGAACTAGGTATTGAGATACCGATGATCGAATCTCGGGCAAGTAACATACCGATGATGAAGGGAACAACGTATGTTGTTATGCGGTCTGACTGATAAAGATCTTCGTAGAATATGTGGGAGCCAATATGAGCATCCAGGTTCCGCTATTGGTTATTGACCGGAGATGTGTCTCGGTCATGTCTACATTATTCTTGAACCCGTAGGGTCCGCACGCTTAAGGTTTCGATGACAGTTATATTCTGAGTTTATGAGTTTTGATGTACCGAAGGAGTTCGGAGTCCCGGATGAGATCGGGGACATGACGAGGAGTCTCAAAATGGTCGAGACGAACTGATCGATATATTGGACGACTATATTCGGACATCGGAAAGGTTTCGAGTGATTCGGGTATTTTTCAGAGTACCGGAGAGTTACGAGAATACGTATTGGGCCTTATTGGGCCATACGGGAAAGAAGGAAAAGGGCCTCAAGGGTGGCCGCACCCCTCCCCTTGGTCTGGTCCGAATTGGACTAGGGAAGGGGGGCGCCCACTTCCTTCCTTCTCCTTTTCCCTTCCTCTTTTCCTATTCCATATGGGAGGTGGAATCCTACTAGGACTAGGGAGTCCTAGTAGGACTCCACACTTGGCGCGCCCCCTCCTAGGGCCGGCCTCCTCCTCCCTTGCTCCTTTATATACGGGTGTAGGGGGGCACCCCAAAGACACAACAATTGATCATTGATCTCTTACCCGTGTGTGGTGCCCCCTTCCACCATAATCCTCGATAATATTGTAGCGGTGCTTAGGCGAAGCCCTGCAACGGTAGAACATCAAGATCATCACCACGCCGTCGTGCTGATGGAACTCTTCCCCGACATTCTGCTGAATCGAAGTCCGGGGATTGTCATCGAGCTGAACGTGTGTTAGAACTCGGAGGTGCCATAGTTTCGGTGCTTGATCGGTCGGGCCGTGAAGACGTACGACTACATCAACCGCGTTGTGCTAACGCTAACGCTTTCGGTGGGTACGTATACAACACTCTCCTCTCTCGTTGCTATGCATCACCATGATCTTGCGTGTGCGTAGGAAAATTTTGAAATTACTATGTTACCCAACAGTGGCATCCGAGCCTAGGTTTTATGCGTTGATGTTATGCACGAGTAGAACACAAGTGAGTTGTGGGCGATATAAGTCATACTGCTTACCAGCATGTCATACTTTGGTTCGGTGGTATTGTTGGATGAAGCGGCCCGAACCGACATTACGCGTACGCTTACGCGAGACTGGTTCTACCGACGTGCTTTGCACACAGGTGGCTGGCGGGTGTTAGTTTTTCCAACTTTAGTTGAACCGAGTGTGGGTACGCCCAGTCCTTGCAAAGGTTAAAACAACATCAACTTGACAAACTATCGTTGTGGTTTTGATGCATAGGTAAGAACAGTTCTTGCTAAGCCCATAGCAGCCACGTAAAACTTGCAACAACAAAGTAGAGGACGTCTAACTTGTTTTTGCAGGGCATGTTGTGATGTGATATGGTCAAGACATGATGCTAACTTTTATTGTATGAGATGATCATGTTTTGTAACCGAGTTATTGTCAACTGGCAGGAGCCATATGGTTGTCGCTTTATTGTATGCAATGCAATCGCGCTGTAATGCTTTACTTTATCACTAAGCGGTAGCGATAGTCGTGGAAGCATAAGATTGGCGAGACGACAACGATGCTATGATGGAGATCAAGGTGTCACGCCGGTGACGATGGTGATCATGACGGTACTTTGGAGATGGAGATCACAAGTACAAGATGATGATGGCCATATCATATCACTTATATTCATTGCATGTGATGTTTATCTTTTATGCATCTTATCTTGCTTTGATTGATGGTAGCATTATAAGATGATCCCTCACTAAATTATCAAAGTATAAGTGTTCTCCCTGAGTATGCACCATTGCGAAAGTTCTTCGTGCTGAGACACCACGTGATGATCGGGTGTGATAGGCTCTACATTCAAATACAACGGGTGCAAAACAGTTGCACACGTGGAATACTCAGGTTAAACTTGACGATCCTAGCATATAACATATATGGCCTCGGAACACGGAGACCAAAAGGTCGAGCGTTCATCATATAGTAGATATGATCAACATAGTGATGTTCACCATTGAAACTACTCCATCTCACGTGATGATCGGACATGGTTTAGTTGACTTGGATCACGTGATCACTTAGAGGATTAGAGGGATGTCTATCTAAGTGGGAGTTCTTAAGTAATATGATTAATTGAACTTTAATTTATCATGAACTTAGTCCTGGTAGTATTAGCATATCTATGTTGTAGATCAATAGCTCGCGTTTAGCTCCCCTGTTTTATTTTTGATATGTTCCTAGAGAAAACTAAGTTGAAAGATGTTAGTAGCAATGATGCGGATTGGATCCATGATCTGAGGTTTATCCTCATTGCTGCACAGAAGAATTATGTCTTTGATGCACCGCTAGGTGACAAACCTATTGCAGGAGCAGATGCAGATGTTATGAACATTTGGCTAGCTAAATATGATGACTACTTGATAGTTTAGTGCTTCATGCTTAAACGGCTTAGAATCGGGACTTCAAAGACGTTTTGAACATCATGGACCATATGAGATGTTCCAGGAGTTGAAGTTAATATTTCAAGCAAATACCCGAGTTGATAGATATGAAGTCTCCAACAAGTTCTATAGCTAAAAGATGGAGGAGAATAGCTCAAGCAGTGAGCATGTGCTCAGATTGTATGGGTACTACAATCGCTTGAATCAAGTGGGAGTTAATCTTCCAGATAAAATACTGATTGACAGAATTCTCTAGTCACCATCACTAAGTTAGTAGAACTTCGTGATGAACTATGATATGCAAGGGATAACGGAAACGATTCCCAAGCTCTTCGTAATGCTGAAATCGGCGAAGGTAGAAATCAAGAAAAATATCAAGTGTTGATGGTAGACAATACCACTAGTTTCAAGAAAAGGGCAAAGGGAAGAAGGGGAACTTCAAGAAGAACGGCAAGCAAGTTGCTGCTCAAGTGAAGAAGCCCAAGTCTGGTCCTAAGCCTGAGACTAAGTGCTTCTACGGCAACCAAGTATTTGGTGGATAAGAAGGATGGCAAAGTGAACAAAGGTATATTTGATATACAGATTATTGATGTGTATTTTACTAGTGTTCGTAGCAACCCCTCGGTATTTGATACTGGTTCAGTTGCTAAGAGTAGTAACTCGAAACGGGAGTTGGATAATGAACATAGACTAGTTAAGGGTGAAGTGACGATGTGTGTTGGAAGTGGTTCCAAGATTGATATGATCATCATCGCACACTCCCTATACTTTTGGGATTAGTGTTGAACCTAAATAAGTGTTATTTGGTGTTTGCGTTGAGCATGAATATGATTTGATCATGTTTATTGCAATACGGTTATTCATTTAAGTAAGAGAATAAATTATTGTTCTGTTTACATGAATAAATCCTTATATGGTTACACACCCAATGAAAATGGTTTGTTGGATCTCGATCGTAGTGATACACATATTCATAATATTGAAACCAAAAGATGCAAAGTTAATAATGATGGTGCAATTTATTTGTGGCACTGCCGTTTAGGTCATATTGGTGTAAAGCGCATGAAGAAAATCCATGCTCATGGGCTTTTGGAATCACTTGATTATGAATCAGTTGATGGTTGCGAACCATGCCTCATGGGCAAGATGACTAAGACTCCGTTCTCTGGAACAATGGAGTGAGCAACAGATTTGTTGGAAATCATACATACTGATGTATGTGGTCCGATGAATATTGAGGCTCGTGGCAGGTATCATTATTTTCTGATCTTCACAAATGATTTGAGAAGATATGAGTATATCTACTTGATGAAACACAAGTCTGAAACATTTGAAAAGTTCAAAGAATTTGAGAGTGAAGTGGAGAATCGTCGTAACAAAAATAAAAGTTTCTACGATATGATCGCAGAAGTAAAATATTTGAGTTAAGAGTTTGGCCTTCAGTTAAAAACAATGTGAAATAGTTTCACTACTCACGCCACCTGGAACACCACAGCATAATGGTGTGTCCGAACGTCATAACCGTACTTTATTAGATATGGTGCGATCTATGATGTCTCTTACTGATCTACCACTATCGTTTTGGGGTTATGCATTAGAGACAGCTGCATTCACGTTAAATAGGGCACCATCTAAATCCGTTGAGACGACACCGTATGAACTATGGTTTGGCAAGAAACCTAAGCTGTCGTTTCTTAAAGTTTGAAGTTGCAATGCTTATGTGAAAAAGTTTCAACCTGATAAGCTCAAACCCAAATCGAAGAAGTGCGTCTTCATAGGATACCCAAAAGAAAATGTTGGGTACACCTTCTATCACAGATCCCAAGGCAAGATATTCATTGCTGAGAATGGATCCTTTCTAGAGAAGGAGTTTCTCTCGAAAGAAGTGAGTGGGAGGAAAGTAGAACTTGATGAGGTAAACTGTACCTGCTCCCTTATTGGAAAGTAGTTCATCACAGAAATCTGTTCCTGTGACTACTACACCAATTAGTGAGGAAGCTAATGATGATGATCATGTAACTTCAGATCAAGTTACTACCGAACCTCATAGGTAAACCAGAGTGAGATCCGCACCAGAGTGGTACGGTAATCCTATTCTGGAGGTCATGTTACTTGACCATGACGAGCCTACAAACTATGAGGAAGCGATGATGAGCCCAGATTCCGCGAAATGGCTTGAGGCCATGAAATCTGAGATGAGATCCATGTATGAGAACAAAGTATGGACTTTGATTGACTTGCCCAATGATCGGCGAGCCATTGAGATTAAATGGATCTTCAAGAGGAAGACGGACGCTGATAGTAGTGTTACTATCTACAAAGCTAGAATTGTCGCAAAAAGGTTTTCGACAAGTTCAAGGTGTTGACTACGATGAGAGTTTCTCACTCGTATCTATGCTTAAGTCTGTCTGAACCATGTTAGCAATTGCCGCATTTTATGAAATCTGGCAAATGGATAAATAAAACTGCATTCTTTAATGGATTTATTAAAGAAGAGTTGTATATGATGCAACTAGAAGGTTTTGTCAATCCTAAAGGTACTAACAAAATATGCAAGCTCTAGCGATCCATCTATGGACTGGTGCAAGCATCTCGGAGTTGGAGCATATAGTTTTATACAGACTTGCGGTGAAGCATGTATTTACAATAAAGTGAGTGGGAGCACTATAGAATTTCTGATAAGTATATGTGAATGACATATTGTTGATCGGAGATAATGTAGAATTATTCTGCAAAGCATAAAGGAATGTTTGAAAAGGAGTTTTTCAAAGAAAGACCTCGGTGAAGCTGCTTACATATTGAGCATCAAGATCTATAGAGATAGATCAAGACGCTTGATAAGTTTTTTCAATAAGTACATACCTTGACAAAATTTTGAAGTAGTTCAAAATGGAACAGTCAAAGAAAGAGTTCTTGCCTGTGTTACAAGGTGTGAAACTAAGTAAGACTCAAAACCCGACCACGGCAGAAGATAGAGAGAGAATGAAAGTCATTCCCTATGCCTCAGCCATAGGTTCTATAAAGTATGCCATGTTGTGTACCAGACCTATTGTATACCCTGCCCTATGTTTGGCAAGGGAGTACAATAGTGATCTAGGAGTAGATCACTGGACATTGGTCAAAATTATCCTTAGTGGAAAAAGGATATGTTTCTCGATTATGGAGGTGACAAAAGGTTTGTTGTAAAGGGTTACGTCGATGCAAGTTTTGACATTGATCCAGATGACTCAAAGTCTCAATCTGGATACTTATTGAAAGTGGGAGCAATTAGCTAGAGTAGCTCCATGCAGAGCATTGTTGACATAGAAATTTGCAAAATACTTACGGATCTGAATGTGGCAGACCCGTTGACTAAACTTCTCTCACAAGCAAAACATGATCACACCTCAGTACTCTTTGGGTGTTAATCACATAGCGATGTGAACTAGATTATTGACTCTAGTAAACCCTTTGGATGTTGGTCACATGTCGATGTGAACTATGGGTGTTAATCACATGGTGATGTGAACTATTGATGTTAAATCACATGGCGATGTGAACTAGATTATTGACTCTAGTGCAAGTGGGAGACTGAAGGAAATATGCCCTAGAGGCAATGATAAAGTTATTATTTATTTACTTATATAATGATAAATGTTTATTATTCATGCTAGAATTGTATTAACCGGAAACATAATACATGTGTGAATACATAAACAAACAGAGTGTCACTAGTATGCCTCTACTTGACTAGCTCGTTGATCAAAGATGGTTATGTTTCCTAACCATAGAAATGAGTTGTCATTTGATTAACGGGATCACATCATTAGGAGAATGATGTGATTGACTTGACCCATTCCGTTAGCATAGCACTTGATCGTTTAGTTTGTTGCTATTGCTTTCTTCATGACTTATACATGTTCCTATGACTATGAGATTATGCAACTCCCGTTTACCGGAGGAACACTTTGTGTGCCACCAAATGTCACAATGTAACTGGGTGATTATAAAGGTGCTCTACAGGTGTCTCCGAAGGTACTTGTTGGGTTGGCCTATTTCGAGATTAGGATTTGTCACTCTGATTGTCGGAGAGGTATCTCTGGGCCCTCTCGGTAATGCACATCACTTAAGCCTTGCCAGCATTGCAACTAATGAGTTAGTTGCAGAATGATGTATTACGGAACGAGTAAACAGACTTGCCGGTAACGAGATTGAACTAGGTATTGAGATACCGACGATCGAATCTTGGGCAAGTAACATACCGATGACAAAGGGAACAACGTATATTGTTATGCGGTCTGACCGATAAAGATCTTCGTAGAATATGTGGGAGCCAATATGAGCATCCAGGTTCCGCTATTGGTTATTGACCGGAAACATGTCTCGGTCATGTCTACATTGTTCTCGAACCCGTAGGGTCCGCACGCTTAAGGTTTCAATGACAGTTATATTCTGAGTTTATGAGTTTTGATGTACCGAAGGAGTTCGGATTCCGGATGAGTTCGGGGATAAGACGAGGAGTCTCAAAATGGTCGAGACGTAAAGATCGATATATTGGACGACTATATTCGGACATCGGAAAGGTTCCAAGTGATTCGGGTATTTTTCGGAGTAGCGGAGAGTTACGGGAATACGTATTGGGCCTTACTGGGCCAGACGGGAAAGAAGGAAAAGGGCCTCAAGGGTGGCCGCACCCCTCCCCTTGGTCTGGTCCGAATTGGACTAGGGAAGGGGGGCGCCCCTTCCTTCCTTCTCCTTTTCCCTTCCTCTTTTCCTATTCCATATGGGAGGTGGAATCCTACTAGGACTAGGGAGTCCTAGTAGGACTCCACACTTGGCGCGCCCCCTCCTAGGGCCGGCCTCCTCCTCCCTTGCTCCTTTATATACGGGTGCAGGGGGGCACCCCAAAGACACAACAATTGATCATTGATCTCTTAGCCGTGTGCGGTGCCCCCTTCCACCATAATCCTCGATAATATTGTAGCGGTGCTTAGGCGAAGCCCTGCGACGGTAGAACATCAAGATCATCACCACGCCGTCGTGCTGACGGAACTCTTCCCCGACATTCTGCTGGATCGGAGTCCGGGGATTGTCATTGAGCTGAATGTGTGCTAGAACTCGGAGGTGTCATAGTTTCGGTGTTTGATCGGTCGGGCCGTGAAGACGTACGACTACATCAACCGCGTTGTGCTAACGCTTCCGCTTTCGGTCTACGAGGGTACGTAGACAACACTCTCCTCTCTCGTTGCTATGCATCACCATGATCTTACGTGTGCGTAGGAAAATTTTGAAATTACTACGTTACCCAACAACCATAACATGTCCCTAGTAAGCCTCTAGTTAACTAGCTCATTGATCAATAGATAGTCATGGTTTCCTCACTATGGACATTGGATGTCATTGATAATGGGATCACATCATTAGGAGAATGATGTGATGGACAAGACCCAATCCTAAGCATAGCACAAGATCGTGTAGTTCGTTTGCTAGAGCTTTTCCAGTGTCAAGTATCATTTCCTTAGACCATGAGATCGTGTAACTCCCGGATGCCGTAGGAGTGCTTTGGGTGTACCAAATGTCACAAAGTAACTGGGTGACTATAAAGGTATACTATAGGTATCCCCGAAAGTATCTTTTGGGTTGACACGGATCGAGACTGGAATTTGTCACTCCGTATGACGGAGAGGTATCTCTGGGCCCACTCGGTAATGCATCATCATAATGAGCTCAATGTGACCAATTGTTTCGTCACGGGATCATGCATTACGGTACGAGTAAAGTGACTTGCCAGTAACGAGATTGAACGAGGTATTGGGATACTGACGATCGAATCTCGGGCAAGTAACGTACCGATTGACAAAGGGAATTGTATACGGGATTGATTGAATCCTCGACATCATGGTTCATCCGATGAGATCATCGTGGAACATGTGGGAGCCAACATGGGTATCCAGATCCCGCTGTTGGTTATCGACCAGAGAGTCGTCTCGGTCATGTCTACGTGTCTCCCGAACCCGTAGGGTCTACACACTTAAGGTTCAGTGACGCTAGGGTTGTAGAGATATTAGTATGCGGTAACCCAAAAGTTGTTCGGAGTCCCGGATGAGATCCCGGACGTCACGAGGAGTTCCGGAATGGTCCGGAGGTGAAGATTTATATATAGGATGTCCAGTTTTGGCCATCAGGAAAGTTTCGGGGGTAATCGGTATTGTACCGGGACCACCAGAAGGGTCCCGGGGGTCCACCGGGTGGGGCCACCTATCCTGGAGGGCCCCATGGGCTGAAGTGGTAGGGGAACCAGCCCCTGGTGGGCTGGTGCACCCCCCATGGGCCTCCCCCTGCGCCTAGGGTTGGAAACCCTAGTGGTGGGGGGCGCCCCACTTGGCTTGGGGGGCAAGTTCCCCCCCCTTGACCGCCGCTCCCCTTGGAGATCCCATCTCCTAGGGCCGACGCCCCCCCTAGGGGCACTATATATAGTGGGGGGAGGGAGGGCAGCCGCACCAAGTCTCTGGCGCCTCCCTCTCCCCACGTAACACCTCTCTCTCTCTCGTTGGAGCTTGGTGAAGCCCTGCCGAGATCACCGTTGCTTCCACCACCACGTCGTCGTGCCGCTAGATCTCCATCAACCTCTCCTTCCCCTTGCTGGATCAAGAAGGAGGAGACGTCTTCCCAAACGTACGTGTGTTGAACGCGGAGGTGCCGTTCGTTCGGCACTTGGTCATCGGTGATTTGGATCACGACGAGTACGACTCCATCAACCCCGTTCTCTTGAACGCTTCCGCTCGCGATCTACAAGGGTTTGTAGATGCACTCCCCTCTCCCTTGTTGCTAGATGACTCCATAGATTGATCTTGGTGATGTGTAGAAAATTTTAAAATTCTGCTATGTTCCCCAACAGAGAGGTGTTCTATTTCTCAGTCCCGAAGATATGCAAGAGGCAAAGAAATCTATGAAAGAAAAAGGTATTAAAGCTGAAGATGTTAAGAATTTACCTCCTATTGAAGAAATACATGGTCTTAATTTACCGCCTGTTGAAGAAACATATGATCTTGATCCATTACTTATTGAAGAACCTCCTGATCTTGATAACCTGACACAGGTAGTAAAGGTAAATTCTCTCTATAGATATGATAAAGTTGAAGTCCCTCCTACTAAAATTGCTAGTCAGTGCTTGGATGAGTTTGATAACTTTATGTTTAAGCAAGAAGACTTCAATGCTTATTTTGGTAGACAATTAAAATGAAGTGCTTATATGATTAAACACTTGGGTGATTATATGGCTAATATTAGAGGTGAACTTAAACTTGTTAGCAAACATGCTCCTATGGTTACCACTCAAGTAGAACAAGTACTTAAGGCTCAAAAAGAATTGCTCGATGAAATGAATAGTAAGAAAAATGATTATGCTATTAGAGTGGCTACTAGAACTGGTAGAATGACTCAGGAACCTTTGTATCCTGAAGGCCACCCTAAGAGAATTGAGCAAGATTCTCAGAGAAATAATATTGATGTTCCTAGTTCTTCTAAAAGGAAGAAAAAGAAAAATGATAGGACTTTGCAAACTTCTAGTGAACCCATTGCTGAACCACTTGATAATCCAAATGATATCTCTATGTCTGATGCTGAAACACAATCTGGTAATGAACATGAACCTAGTGAAAAATTTAATGATGATGTTCATGATGATGCTCAACCTAGTAATGATAAGGATGTAGAAATTGAACCCGCTGTTGATCTTGATAACCCACAATCAAAGAATCAACGTTATGATAAGAGAGAATTTGTTGCTGGGAAACATGGTAAAGAAAGAGAACCTTGGGTTCAGAAACCCATGCCTTTTCCTCCCAAACCATCCAAGAAAAAGGATGATGAGGATTTTGAGCACTTTGCTGAAATGATTAGACCTATCTTTTTGCGTATGCGGTTAACTGATATGCTCAAAATGAATCCTTATGCTAAGTACATGAAAGATATTGTTACAAATAAAAGAAAGATACCGAAAGCTGAAATTTCCACCATGCTTGCTAACTACACTTTTAAGGGTGGTATACCAAAGAAACTTGGAGATCCAGGAGTACCTACTATACCATGCTCCATTAAAAGAAACTATGTTAAAACTGCTTTATGTGATCTTGGAGCCGGTGTTAGTGTTATGCCTCTTTCTTTATATCGTCGACTTGATTTGAATAAGTTGACACCTACTGAAATATCTTTGCAAATGGCTGATAAATCAATTGCTATACATGTCGGTATTTGTGAGGATGTGCCTGTTGTGGTTGCAAACGTTACTATTTTAACGGACTTTGTTATTCTTGATATTCCCGAGGACGATAGTATGTCTATTATTCTTGGAAGACCTTTTCTTAATACTGCAGGGGCTGTTATTGATTGCAACAAAGGAAATGTCACTTTTCATGTTAACGGAAATGAGCATACGATACACTTTCCGAGGAAACCACCTCAAGTTCATAGTATCAAATATATTGGAAAATTTCCATCAATTATATTTGGAGGTTTCGAATTTCCTCTTCCTACTGTCAAAAAGAAATATGATATTCTTATTATTGGGGATGTGCATATCCCCGTTGAGGTAACATAGTGTTATTCGAAATTTCTCCGGTTCCATGTTAATCGGAATGAGTTTGTTAACAAGACCTGATCAACCTTGTTAGTGGATTCTTTTTGATGAGCATGAGATGGACGAAACTAGAAGGCACAACCTTCTGTACCCTCTTTATACTTTCTGTTATTTAGTAGAAACAAAGTAAAAATAGTATTTTTCTGTTTGTTTCCTGACTTACCCGTGCAATATAAAAATATCCTGAAAATAAAAGTCCTCAGAATGCCATGCCAATTTAATATGATTTTTTGGGAATATTTGAGGATTTATGGTGCAAAAATCACCGCTGGGGGAGCTGCCACCTGGCCACGAGGGTGGAGGGCGCGCCCTACCCCCCTGGGCGCGCCCCCTGCCTCGTGGGCCCATGGTGGCCCTCCTCCACTTATTCCTGCACCCATCCTCTTCTTCTTCCTCACATAAACACGAATATCCAACTCAAGCACGAGTTCTAGCTCACTTTGCTGTGATTTTCGATCTCCTTGCTCAAAGCACCTCTCGCAAAACTGCTTGGGGAGATTTTTCCTTGGTATGTGACTCCTCCATTGGTCCAATTAGTTTTTGTTCTAGTGCTTTATTCATTGCAAATTTGTGCTGCATAGGTGGCCATGTTCTTGAGCTTGCATGTCAAATTTATTTGGTTCCAAGTAGTTCTAATGCTTGATATAAGCTCTAGGCACTTGTAGGAGTAGTTGTTATCAGTTTTGTTAAGCTTGGTTCACTTTTGTTTGAAGTTACAAAAAAATTCAGAATTTTTTTAGAGAAAAACAATATGCTTAGGAAGATGTTCCAAGGTGGTTCTTCTAAGAAGCAAGGTCCCAGGCTTGCTATGCGTGATGCTGACAAGGAACCACCAAGAGACGCTCTAGTGCGGCCTTGTGAATGGCCGTCGGAAAATTTCATTGATCGAGCGGGAACTAAAGAGGATTTTAACGCATATTTGCGTAACGCCGGTCTTGTGGACTTTGAGGCAGACAAATGCCCCCAGTATCATGATCTCACAAGCTCATTTGTGAGGAGGTTTGAGTTTTCATCTTCGCGTAATTCTCCTTCAGTCATGTTCGATCTTTATGACAAATCTTATACCATGGACTTAGAGGATTTTACTCTTGCCTGCAACCTCCCACAATGGGGTAGTATTATTGATCCCCGTAAATCTGAATTTAGAAACTTTCTTGCCAGTATAACTGTAGGGGAATCTCGAGATATAACGCAAGCTACCATAGGGAGCATTCACTTTCCTGCTATACATTATTTTGCTCTCTTCATAGGTAGATGCATAAATGCTAAGGATGAAGCGTCTCACATGTGTGTCCCTGACCTTAGCATTCTCAGGAGTGCTGTGTTAGGAGACCAATGTTATCATATAGGAGCCATTGTAGCTCGTAGGTTGTATCATAATAGATATAATGGAGATTTCTTTGGAGGAATTTATGCAACCCGTTCAGCTAATTTTCTTGAGATAAACGTTCATGAGGGTGACATGGAGTTGCCCCCTACTTATTTAGATTTTGATTCTATGGTTTCCCACCAGTTTGTCGAGAGGACTGAATCACCTCTTCAGTATCGACTAATCTTTAATTACGCGAAGGGAAGATATACCATTACCAGAGAGGGGGCAGATGAGTACAAGAGGGAAGCAGAGGCAGCCCGACTCCACGCTGCAGCTTAGGAATCTATAGCCGCTGCATCACAGTACAACCCCAACTATTCTTCATCACAGTATGACCCCAGCTACACCTACGGATATCCGCCAGGCTATCCCTGGCAATAAACCAACTTAGGCCAAAAGCCTAAGCTTGGGGGAGTACGCATTTCTCACCGACATTACATTTATGTTCACACACACTCATTGCTAGATGTCGGTGCTCATACTCTTTCACTGTAATATCCATGCTATTTTTTTTCTTTTTCCTGCTTTCTTCTTGTGTGCTTGTTAAACCTTAAGAAAAAAACAAGAAAAATTAGTAGTAGTTTACTCTTCTTGCTGTAGTAGTAATAATTAAAAAAGAAAACCCAAATATATTTCCCGTTCTTCTTTTGCTTGTTGGGAGCTTTCCCGTGTAAATATTTTTTATTTCTTTTCTTTGGGGGTCAGTAGGAGAAGACCATGATTAAATTGTTGAAGTGGCTCTTATATGCATTGTTGTTGATTTAACCCAGAGCCCATATTGCCTTGTCTTCTCCTGTTTATTGAATGCTCGCAGATTCTAGCTTAGTGCAATGCACGTGCACTCTTGTTATTATTCACATCATTCGTTCGTGCAAGAGAAAGGCGATTATGATGATATATATGATGAACTAACTGGGATGAGAAAAGCTGGTATGAACTCGACCTCTCTTGTTTTTGTAAATATGATGAGTTCATTGTTCTTGATTCAGCTTATTATGAATAAACATGTTTGCAATGACAATTAGAGACCATAGTTGCTTGTGCCATGCTTGATTAGCTATGAGTTATAATGGTTTACCTTGCATGCCAACATGCTATTAAGATGGTTATGATGTGGTATAATGGGTTGGTATCCTCCTTTGAATGATTTAAGTGACTTGGCTTGGCACATGTTCACGCATGTAGTTGAAACAAATCAACATAGCCTTCACGATATTTATGTTCATGGTGGATTATATCCTACTCATGCTTGCATCCAATGTTTATTAATTTTAATGCATGTACATGGCTGTTGTCGCTCTCTAGTTGGTCGCTTCCCAGTCTTTTGCTAGCCTTCACCTGTACTAAGCGGGAATACTGCTTGTGCATCCAATCCCTTAAACCCCAAAGTTATTCCAGATGAGTCCACTATACCTTCCTATATGCGGTATCTACCTGCCGTTCCAAGTAAATTAGTATGTGCCAAACTCTAAACCTTCAAATAAACATTATGTTTTGTATGCTCGAATAGCTCATGTATCAACTAGTGCTGCCCTTATCTTCCATGTTAGGCGGGTTATTCTCAAGAGGAGTGGACTCTGCTCCTCATTCACGAGAAAATGGCTGGTCACCGGGATGCCCAGTCCCATGCTTTATGCAAACTAAATCAAAATTAATTGCAAACAAAACTCCCCCCTGGGACCTGTTGCTAGTTGGAGACACTCGTTGTTTCGAGCAAGTCATGGACTGATGCTTGTTGGTGGAGGGGGAGTATAAACTTTACCATTCTGTTTGGGAACCGCCTATAATGTGTGTAGCATCGAAGATATCGCCATCTCTTAGTTGTTATGTTGACAATGAAAGTATACCACTCAAAATATTATTTATCTCTATTTCAAAACCGAGCTCTGGCAGCTCTACAAATCCCTGCTTCCCTCTGCGAAGGGCCTATCTATTTACTTTTATGTTGAGTCATCACCCTCTTATTAAAAAGCACTAGCTGGAGAGCATAGCTGTCATTTGCATTCATCACTATTAATCTATATTGGGTGTAACTATGATTGGATCTCTTTTACCATGAATTACAATGTCTAGTCAGTCCTTGATCTTTAAAGGTGCTCTGCATTTATGTTTTGCAGTCTCAGAAAGGGCTAGCGAGATACCATCTTGTTATATCATATTATGATTTGTTTTGAGAAAGTGTTGTCATCCGAGATTTATTATTATGGCTCGCTAGTTGATTATGCTATTGATATGAGTGAATACGAGACCTGAGAATTATTGCAAATGTGGTTAGTCATGATCTTTGCTAAAAACTTGAATGTTGGCTTGATATATTTACAACAACAAGAGCAAACAGAGTTTGTAATAGTCTTTATTTTTGTCTTTCAGTTTGTCAACTGAATTGCTTGAGGACAAGCAAGGGATTAAGCTTGGGGGAGTTGATACGTCTCCGTTGTATCTACTTTTCCAAACCCTTTTGCCCTTTTTTGGACTCTAACTTGCATGATTTGAGTGGAACTAACCCGGACTGACGCTGTTTTCAGCAGAATTGCCATGATGTTGTTTTATGTGCAGAAAACAAAAGTTCTCGGAATGACCTGAAACTCCACGAAACATCTTATAAAAAATAATAAAAAATCCTCACCAAAGATGAAGACCAGGGGGCCCACACCCTGTCCACGAGGGTGGCCCCCCCCCTAGGGTGCGCCCCCTCCCTCGTGGGCCCTTGGAGACCTTCCGACGCCAACTCCAACTCTATATATTTGCTTTCGGGGAGAAAAAAATAGAGGGGAAGAAACCATCATGTTTTACGATACGGAGCCACCACCAAGCCCGAAAACCTCTCGGGAGGGCTGATCTGGAGTCCGTTCAGGGCTCCGGAGAGGGGGATTTGTCGCTGTCGTCATCATCAACCATCCTCCATCACCAATTTCATGTTTCTCACTGCCGTGCATGAGTAATTCCATCGTAGGCTTGCTGGACGGTGATGGGTTGGATGAGATCTATCATGTAATCGAGTTAGTTTTGTTAGGGTTTGATCCCTAGTATCCATTATGTTCTGAGATTGATGTTGCTATGACTTTGCTATGCTTAATGCTTGTCACTAGGGCCCGAGTGCCATGATTTCAGATCTGAACCTATTATGTTTTCATGAATATATGTGAGTTCTTGATCCTATCTTGCAAGTCTATAGTTACCTACTATGTGTTATGATCCGGCAACCCCGAAGTGACAATAATCGGGACCACTCCCGGTGATGACCATAGTTCGACGAATTCATGTATTCACTATGTGCTAATGCTTTGTTCCGGTTCTCTATTAAAAGGAGGCCTTAATATCCCTTAGTTTCCATTAGGACCCTGCTGCCACGGGAGGGTACGACAAAAGATGTCATGCAAGTTCTTTTCCATAAGCACGCATGACTATATTCGGAATACATGCCTACATTACATTGATGAATTGGAGCTAGTTCTATGTCACCCTAGGTTATGACTGTTACGTGATGAACCGCATCCGGCATAATTATCCATCACCAATCCGATGCCTACGAGCTTTCCATATACTGGTTTACGCTTATTTACTTTCCCGTTGTTACTGTTACAATCACTACAAAATACCAAAAATATTACTTTTGCTTCCTTTACTTTGTACCGTTACCACCACTATCATATTACTTTGCTACTAAACACTTTGCTGCAGATACTAAGTTTCCAGGTGTGGCTGAATTGACAACTCAGTTGCTAATACTTGAGAATATTCTTTTGCTCCCCTTGTGTCGAATCAATAAATTTGGGTTGAATACTCTGCCCTCGAAAGCTGTTGCGATCCCCTATACTTGTGGGTTATCACACTCCTCTCACCAAAGTTGCCGCTTCCAACTTCCTGATCTCCTCTGTGATGAACTCCTGCCTCTCCAGATCCCGCTTTCTGACCTTCTGTTTGACGGGTCACGCATGAGGGCAGACGACTAGGTGGTGCTCAATCACCTCCCTGGGAACACCGGGGATGTCGGATGCTTTCCACGCAAACACGTCGACATTCGCCCGCAGGAAGGTGAAGAGCGTGCCTTCCTATTTGCTGTCGAGGGTGGAGCCTATGGTGAAGGCCCCTCTTGTGCCATCACCCCTGACGGGCAACTTCTTGGTCTGCGGTGCCTCAGCTCTGGATTAACTACCCGCCTGTTCGGGCGGGATTAACTACCTTCAACGATGAAGCCCTGGCGGAGAACTTCCCCAATCCCAACAGAGGGAAGTGGGTGTTCTTTGTTTCCTTCCTACTGAGGGGCGTGGGATTTCCAATCCACCCTTTCCTCAGAGGTCTTCTAGAGTATTACGGTCTCCAATTGCACAACTTCACGCCAGGCTCCATCCTACACATCGCGGGCTTTGTTGCTCTTTGTGAGTTGTTCCTAGGTTGCGAGGCCCATTTTGAGTTATGGAAAAGATATTTCTGCCTCGTCCCGTGCTCCCAAAAGGGATCCATATTTGAGGTGGGCGGTGCCGGCGTATAGGCGGAACAGGATACCTATCCGGCATTGCGAAGAAGGCATCCGAAGAGTGGCCCTCGGAGTGGTTCTACATCAAAGACGTTGTCCTCCCGGACCCAATCCGGCAAAGTCTTCCCGAATTTTCCACCACTCCTCTAAAGAAGTGTGCCAGTTGGCGCCCCCGAAGCTATGAAGAGGAAGACAGTGCGGAGATTAAGAGGCTAGTGAGCAAGATCAGAATACTCGCCCACTCCGGACTATCTATAGTCGAGGTAATGGCGATTTCAATAATGTGAGGCAATAAACCGCTCCAATCCTCCCATGTGGCATTACAACGGGGAGGACGGTGCATCATGCTGTGGGCGTAAGGGTCCGACCAATTTTGCCGCTTTGGCCGCCACGTTGGCTGACCTTTTCAAAGGGGAAAAGGAAGACTTCGCTCGCCTGAAGTGCCGAGAAGGCTTTTCCATGTATATCCCCATTGACTGGGTGAGTCTTTGATCACATGCCTTACTCAATCCGCTTCCTTAATTGCGCTTTTAGTCGAACTTAATCCGGCTACCTTTAACAGGAATGGAGAAAGGTCGTCGCGGGGATCTACAACCCCGCTCCGCAGCCGGAGGACCATAATAGAGACCTTGATCCTGGATTCGAAGAGGATTTGGATATATTTGTAGAGTTTAAGGATGGAGTCTTTTATCAGACGAGCTACTACAACACGAAAGTGTCCATTATAGCCGATTACCCCGGCCTGCTCCCTTCCTCCCATGTAAGTACCCAGGAGGACATCTCCTAAAAAAGAGTTTTCCCACTACGACTCACCCACCACACTACATCGTGCTCCCAAGGGGCGACGCTCGCACCATCGTACTGCAGCAAAGGCGTCCTCTAAGAAGACGATGCTTGCACAGGGCACGTCCCTGAAAAGAAAGGCAAATGACGATACAGTCGGGTCCTCTCCTTCGTCGAAGAGGTATAATCCTTTAACATGCACTCAGTGGATAGATCGGATGCTGATGTTTCATATTGTGCAATATTGCAGGAGGAGTGTACACCGGACTGTATCCGGAGACCTAACCGGCCATGCATAGACTAATCCAGCCCCGGACCCTGCGACAAGCACTGGAGGGGATGCGGGAGCAATGCCGGATTGTCATCTCCGAGAGGATTCCGATAATGTATCCGTCACGAACTGCGAAGTGGAGAGTGCGATGAATCATCAGCGGCGGAGAGCGGCTATGCGTGACCCAAATTTCACTGAAGAGGCATTCAATGCCTTCAGCTCAACGGATGCTTACATCCGAGCTGCTCGGGATGGACTTGCTGGAGCCACTCACCAGCTTTCAAAGGATATGCGGGTAAGTACTTTTATGCGGATTCAATAATCATATGCCAGTAGCCCCCGAGGCTTGAAGCAGTTGGCCCAACTAATTTAAGGGTCGTTACATTGTCAGGTACTCACGAAGAGAAATAACACATTATCCGTGGAGCTAGAAGAATGCCAAACTAGGCTAACTGCTGCCACCGCCGAACTAGAAATTTTGAAGAAGTCCAAGAAGGCACCTGATGGTAAGTACAACAGCAGCTCGGAAATAAGATTCTGTGCCTACAACGATGTTGCTTAACTATGCTTTGTCTCATTGGTAGGCTCGACAGATCAACTGGAGGAGAGGCTAAGGGTTGCTCAAGCGGAAAAACAACATGCCGAAGGGCAAGAGGCTGCTGGTCAACGTGTATTGACACGGGCCATTGATGAGAAGAACAAACTAGGATGCAAATATCAAGCAAGCCAAAGAACTAAAGGATTTAAGAGCCCAGTTATCAGATGCTTTGAAGGAGAACAGGAAGCTGAAAGGCGGCATATTCAGTATGCTCTGTAACCTATCTGTCACGCGGTCTCCTGTTTGAAAATTTTACAAGTTTGCTTCTGTAGGTGTGCTAACAAGACGTCCTGAAGGAGAAGTGTTTAGATTCCAAGGCGACCTACTACAAGAGCTATCCAAAGTGCACGAGCGAGCTCGGAAGGCATTGAGGAACATGGCTAAGGCTTTATGTCCATCTGATCCACCTCTAGGAAGTATGGAGGAGCTTGTGAATTTATTCAAGGGAGCTCGCCGCCGTTTGGAGCTATGGAAGATATCAGCATGTCAGGAAGGCGCCCGAGAAGCCTGGGCCATGGTGAAAACACGGTATACCAAACTTGATCCGAATCATATGGCCCGGGTCGGACCTCACGGACCAGATGGACAAGAAATTCCTGTTAGCTTAGTGTACGAACAAGTGAAAATAGCCGCTAAGTTTTCTCAACAGAATTGTAAACTAGACAACCTGCTAGAGGGTCTAGAGGAAGAAGAAGTTTTTGAGTCCAAGTAGCAGTGTACTTTATCAACAAACTTATCTCCAGCCGAACTGTAAAACGATTGGCATGGCAGACATTCCGCTTTGACCTCCAGAACCCGAGGTTTGGAGTGTTTCCGGATATTATACCATCGGTAAACACCAAGGTATGTTTGGAAACCAGGCAGTCCGGTCATAGTTGCTTAAACAGACAAGTTGTATTCGGGGAGTTATGTTATATTACATTTGATCGTAAGAAACATCTTCCAGAGAGAATAGTTCCGTTAAGGGTTCCTTTCCCTGGGCCAG
The DNA here is from genome assembly GCF_002162155.2 of Triticum dicoccoides. Lineage (NCBI taxonomy): Eukaryota > Viridiplantae > Streptophyta > Magnoliopsida > Poales > Poaceae > Triticum > Triticum dicoccoides. Next base: position 338,361,876 of record NC_041388.1, on the reverse strand, counting down.
CATGTGTTTTTGTGCATGCGTAAGTTGCGGTGCGAAAAATCACAGTACACATTATAATTTGGGGGTGTATATTGCAGCGAAGGCGCTTCATCTCTTGTCCGTCGACCAAGTATTCCCTTAAGAACACTAGTGAAAGTGCATTATATCGACTAGAGGGGGGTGAATAGGCGACTTTTATGAAAGTCTTCAAAACGTGGAAGTTATGAAGACAAACGATAGAAATAAACCTATTACCATGCAGCGGAAGGTAGACTACACTAGGCAAGCCATAGTCAAGTATTCAATGAAGTGAAAGCACAATGACTTAATAGCAGCAATGTAGTAAGGATCAGGTAGGAAGATATTATGAAGCCATACAGAACATGCAGTCACTCAGTGAAGACAAAAGGTAGTGCAAACATACAATGACTTCACAAGGAGCAACAGTAAGTAAAGGGAAGGGAAGATGAAACCAGTGACTCGTTGAAGACAATGATTTGTTGGACCAATTCTAGTTGCTGTGACAACTGTACGTCTAGTTGGGGCGGCTAGGTATTTAAACCTTAGGACACACAGTCCCGGACACCCAGTCCTGAACACGCAGCTTAGGACACCCAGTCCTCACCGTAATCCCCTTGAGCTAAGGTCACACAGACCTCGCCCAATCACTCTGGTAAGTCTTCAAGGTAGACTCCCAAACCTTCACAGACTTCGTTCACCGGCAATCCACGATGTCTCTTGGATGCTCAGAACGCGACGCCTAACCGGCTGGAGGATGCACAATCCTCAAGTGTAATAAGTCTTCAGATCACACAGACAAGAAGACTTAAGTGATGCCCAATTCTCTCTGGCTCTGGGTGGTTAGGGCTTTATCCTTGCAAGGAATTCTCTCTCAAAGGCTTTGAGGTGGGTTGCTCTCAAACAACAAAAGACGTACTCTTAATCTGAGCAACCAACCGTTTATGGTTGTGGGGGTGGGCTATTTATAGCCACTTGGCAACCCGACCTGATTTGTCCGAAATGACCCTGGGTCACTAAGAAACTGACACGTGTTCCAACGGTCAGATTTCAAACTCACACGGCAACTTTACTTGGGCTACAAGCAAAGCTGACTTGTTCGACTCTGGACAAGATTCGCTCTCATAGTCTTCACTCGAAGACATAGGTTTTGTTTAGGCATCACTTCAGTCATTCTGACTGGTTCTCTTGGACCCCACTTAACAGTACGGTGGTTCCTATGGCTCAACACAAAAGAAAAAGAACTACGAAAGATCTAAGTCTTCGAGCTCCATAGGCTTCATGTGGTGTCTTCTCTTGTCATAGTCTTCAATGTGAATATCTTCATATACCACCTTTGACTTCAATGTCTTCATACATTTTTAGGGGTCATCTCTGGTAGGAAAAACGAATCAATGAGGGACTTCTACCTGTGTTATCCTGCAATTCTCACAAACACATTAGTCCCTCAACTAGGTTTCTCGTCAATACTCCAAAACCAACTAGGGGTGGCACTAGATGCACTTACAATCTCCCCCTTTTTGGTGATTGATGACAAACTAGTTGAAGTTTTCAACGGGGAATATAATCTGTGAAATTGTAAAGGATAAGGAATTGTCTTCATAAGTTGCAAGGGCTCCCCCTGAAGATGTGCATATAGGTAATTTGCTTTTGGAATGCAAATGCACATGGCAGGTTGTACTTGTGGAGATCCACTTCAACTTATGATGACAATCCACTATGCATGTGAAAGTATATGAAGATAATGACATGCATAATGGAAAATGGACGTCTGCAGAATGATCTAAGTGCGGAATTTATCGTCGCACATGCGGAATTTATCATCGCAAAACAAAGTGGCAGATAAGTAGCAGACGACCATCGAGTTTAAGTGTTACAACTCAAAGAACCAAATGTAGCAAAACGAGAGTTGTAAGCAAGAAGCAAAATATAAAGCACCCGCCCATATGGACCCGCTTGAAGACTATCAACCTCATATGCTTCTCCCCCTTTTGTCAGTAAGGACCAAAAAGGTTTGAAGACATAGAGCATCTACTCGTTCCCATGCGGAGTAGGTGAAGTAGCAGGGTCGTTGGTGGTGTTTGGCGGTGCTGAAGAGCTTGGAGCAGAGTTGACGCGTGCTGAAGGAGGTGGTGGTGAAGTAGCATCATCTTCATCCTCGATAACTCTGGCAGTCACTATTGCAGCAGATGAAGAGAACTCAGAGTCTTCAAGGGGTGGAGTTCCTAGCAGCACAGCTCTTCGAGGAGGTGTGGAGTCAAACTTGAATCGCTCAGTGAAGCCATCCTCTTGGAGATCATCTTCAGAACACATCATCGTTAGCCCTTTCCATGTACGGCGACAGGTTTCATGGGCAACGAAAGCATTCTTGGTGGCAAGTTTGCGAATGCGATTAACTTCCACCAAGAGGCTTTTCATCTGACGCTTCAGCCAGTCATGATGCCTATCCTGTTTCTGATGAAGAGCCACAATAAGCTCTCGGTCGTTGAGAACACGAGTGCGCTTCTTGGGTCTTGAGCAGTTGTACTATCAGTGGCTTCAGTAGACGCAGGGTGTGGTGCACATGTAGTGCCAGCCAAAGGATACACCCGAGTGACTGCTTCAACTCCTTCAATGTTCTGTGAGAAACTCTGATGCTCTGCATTCTGAAGACTTAGAGGTTCCTTTGCAGGCTCAGGATAGATGGCTTCAGTAGAGATATCCACATCAGGCAGAAAAATCCTATGATTGCGAGCAGATGGCTGAGATGAGATATCGGAGTGAAGTTTAATTAGCCGCATTACCCATGGGGCGTAGAACTTCAAGCCAAACAGATCAGAGCCCGATGCAGCAAGTTGGCGGATGAATAAGTCCTGTGCATTGAAGCATTTTCCATGAAGAATATAGAAGACCAAAGTCTTCATTGCACCCTCAAGCTTGGCATTTGGAGAGTGCCCTTTGATGGGCCAGAGAGTTCGCCTGATGATGTGATAGATGGTTCGTGGCAGATACTCAAGGTCTTCAACGAAGAACTCTGTTGGATAAGCAGCATCTTGGGGCAATGGCTTCATCATGCCGAGCATCTGACTCATATCAGGTTCCGGCCTCTTAAAGATGCTCTCAATAGCTTCACTATGCAGCTGACAGCCATGCTCGTAGAGATCGCCAGGAGTGGGCAAACCAGTGAGCTCAATGATGTCAAATGCATTGGCTTCATGATGAACATTTCTGGTCATCCACTCCAGGACCCAAGTCTTCGGATCTCTGCTGTACCCACGGATGTGAAGTGTGGGCATAGAATTGGAGCAGCAGCTCTTCATTCCAATGCTCTTGGTCAGTAACGAATGGCAGCAGTCCAACTTCCTTGAAGCAATCCAAAGCTTCTTCCAGACAGGGCAGACCAGCTATGGCTTCAATGTCAAGGCGCTTGTGTGGGAAGATGTGACCTTGGTTGTAAAGAATGCATGAGTAATAGCTTTGCTGAGGATAGCTCCAGAACCGATCAGATGATATCCTTTCCCTTGAGTAGGGGTTCCTGAAGCTATCGAAGAATGTGTTGTCTGCCCTGAAGCCATTGATATTGAAGGAGCCAGGTGCTGATGCAGGACATGGGAACCTTGGCAATCTTGGGATTGGCTTCTGTACCTGAGGCCTATGCTCAACATGATAGTCGAACTGTGGACCGGCAGCAGACTCAGGAACAGAAGTGACGGGATCAGTGGCTTCTCTGTCTTCTTTTTCCGTTGGGGAGGGCTCCACATTAGCTTCATTGGTGGTTGTGGCAGCCACAAGATTTTCAAGCATGTTCTCCTTGAGAACTGCTTCTTGGTGGGACAGTGGAGTGGCAACTTGTGGGACTTCTTCTTCCGCGGCTGATGCAGCCGGATTGTCTTCAGCAGAGACTTGAGGCCTTGGACCTTTGCGAAGCCTGCGCAACGCGGGCGACGCCTATGGAGTTGGAGTGGGTTGGGCCTCATAGTCTTCTTCCTCTTGTGGGCAATCTGCCCATGAAGCATCTTGTGCAATTGGCATCAGTGGACGACCAATGCTAATGAGTTCGCTGTTCTGAGGAAGGACTGCACCATCTTCTACATTGTCATGTTGACCAATGTCTTCAGCAGCGATGGGATCAGCTGCTGGAAAGTCTTCAGCTTCATGAGCCTCTGTGGAAGCAGGCTCATGGATGGTCAGTTGGCGTTCAGCTTCAGGATAGACCATAGAAATGGGTTCAACTATCAAGGGCTCTGTGGAAGCAGCCCAATCTTTCTTGGTCTTCCTCTTCTTCTTAGAGGGGCCAGTTGGAGAGGCTTCAGAATGTTTCCTCTTCCTGGCTTCAGCCTCAGCAGTCCTTGTCTTCTTGAGCTCTGAAGCTGTTGACTGGCTTTTTGGCTTTGAGCCAGTCATTTTAGTTGGGAAGATAATAGGAACTGCTTCCTGCCTTGGTGCGTCAGGTTCAGCCGTAGCAGGCTTCTTCTTCTTCTTTGCGGCCATCCTAGGGTCGATGCCAGGACGCCCAAGGGCCTTGCGCTTCTCAGCCTCATTATAGGCTTGCACACATCTGTCAGCCAGAGTCTTCATGCGCTCACGCGAACCCTGAGCTTCTGCACGTTTCTTTACAAAGGCTTCCTTGAGCTCGTGCATCATACTCTTGAAGTTCTTCACTTCCTGCACACTGAGCTTGGCCATATGCTTCTTGAATTGAGCCTTTTCATAGTCAATCTTTTGCTTCAGTTCAACAATGCGCTGGGCAATAGCGAGTTCTGAAGCAATGGCGCCTTGGAAGGCGACACTGAGGCCAATTGGTAGCTGCAGATCTTCAAAGCTGATGTTTGGCGTGTCAAACCACTCGTCAATGAAGTTGTGGATGATGGTCAGATCAAAGAGAGGCAGATCATTGAAGATTTCTGCTTCTTCTTTGCTCTTGATGAGTTGCTCAAGAGCGTCATCTGCTAGATCTTCATCACTTGACAGATCAATGTCGTCACTGCGCAGAATGGCAGCAGCAGTTAGCTCTTGTCCGGTGTGAGGCAGAGGCATCTTGACTTCTGGGGCTTGGAGATGCGAGATAAGTCTTCGAACTGCACACTGTCTTCAGGAGGTGCAGTTGCCAGTGGCTTCGCCCTTGAGATTTTTGGTGAGGGGGCAAGCTTTGAAGCTTTAGGCTTCTTCATCTTCTTTGTCTTTGGTGCTGCAGGAGCTTCTTCTGATTCAGCGTCAGCTGCAGGCTCATTCACTGCAGTCCCTTGAACTAAGATGCGGGTGATGAGGCCTTCAAGGTTGGAGAAAGGACCAATTACATTGGGTTCTGCATCTCGTGTGCCATCTGCCCTTGGTGCTGAGGGACCAGGGTTGAAGTCTAGCCCCAAAGTCTTCTTGTTCTGCTTCGCTGAGTTCTGGGCAAACTGGAAGTTGCGCTTGAACAGATTGTCGTCACGACACCATAGTAGTGACGATGGGTGTGCATCAGCTGGCTGTGGCCCATGGACCATGCAGGGATAGAAGCCTTGAGCAATGGCTTCATCTCTGGACCTGGGTAGAAGATTCTTGTATTGGATGTCTCCCACGGTCTCTTGATGGCATTTTTCTCAGCATATTCTTGGGTTACAAATCGGTATTTGAACCATTGTTCTGCCCAATATCTTTGAATCCATTGGATTCGGGTCTTGCGCTGATTGTAATCCTCTTCAGGATCTGTCTTGTACAGTTCTGAGAGTTCATCTGGCAGATCTGTGGATGTTTCTCCATGACGCTTTCTGCCACCCTTCCTTGCTGCTTTCTCTGAAGCCATAAACTTTAACTTGAAAGGCTTCAACACGTTCAAAGGCTTCAAAGGTTTTCGCTTGCTGGACCAACAGGAACTGGCTTCGGGAGAATTAATGTGACGCTGTAAGAATTCTGCAAATGAATGCAGACTATGAGAACCAAAGGATTCTCCCACGGACATGTACCTGTGACAGCATTAAGGTGCAAGGGAAGGGGAAGAGGTCATATGCATTCTCAGAAGATTTTGAAGATAAATCAGTTTAGAAGACATTGACCTCATTTTGCGAAGACATTCACTCATAAATAAGGAGTTGGTTCCGGATTTGTACGAATCCACAGATCAGTACAAGTGAGGAATCTAACTACTTTGTGAAGCATAAGTGAATATACTAGACATGTTATGAGATGCAGTATGAGAGAGATCTAACTTGTGTGAATAGAAACGGCTTGTGGTAGAAAGTGACAAATCCATAGGATCAATGGTGCTGTAAAAAGGAAGTTTTATTTACCACACTAAGAACTGCAAGACGAAGTGGAAGATGAGGCCGAGCAGTTCGATATTTCGTGCCCTAACTTGGCGACGGAGGACACCTACGGCGACGGCGGAGAGTACGATGTCCGCGGTCGGCATGAAGACGGCGTCGGAGAGGTTGCGGCAGCGAAGCGCTTCGTCGCCGGCGTCGTTGAGGGCTAGCGGTGGCGCTAGGGTTCGTGCGAGAGTGGAAGAAGAGATAATGACTGTTGTGAAGTGTGTATTTATAGGTACATGGGCGGCACTGCGCTATTACACAAGTGCCCCTGGCGATTCGCATCTGAGGAACACGTGGCCATTATGCGGAATTTTGGGGTTTGTTCCACGTCCCACGCATGCCTTGATTGTCGGGTGGTCGTTCCTACTTCTCCGGGTTTCATGTGGAGGAATGAGCATTGAAAATGGACTTAATGGTTGTCTCTGTATCTTCTGCTAACAAGGACGCAGAGAAGACATTCGACAGTTTCAATAGAATGCATATGATTTGGAGAGATAGAATTTGAGATAGAAAGCATAGAGAGGTTAGGGTCCGATCACATTCACTTAGTTCAAAAGATTCAACAATGAAGACATAGCTATAAGTGAATGCTGTAGAGGACAGAACACTAATATATATATATATATATATATATATATATATATATATATATATATATATATATATATATATAATCAACATAGTGAATATAATCATGAAGATATGTTGAGATCGAAGCCAAACCAAATGTGAAGACATTGCAAGGTAACGCCATGAGTGAAACACTTCAAAATAGAACATTTGGTGGTGGCGTTACCCACCGTATAGGAAGTATTAGACCCAGACATGGCGCACAATTATCGTGGCGCTCCGAAGTCAAATTCCACATTAATGTATTCACACTTAGAATGTATGTCTTCATTGATTGAAGATATACTTTACTTCGTGTGTTGCACATCTAAGTCATCAATATGCATAAGGGTTAGGATGTGTGCCTGATCACAGGACATTTGAGGATTCCAGGATATTTAGCTCACACCGTAACTTGCAAAATCTCTTCTCATCCAAGGGCTTGGTGAAGATATCTGCCAATTGCTCTTCAGTGTTGACGTGTATGATATCAATATCTTCCTTCATAACATGATCTCTGAGAAAGTGATGACGAATTTCAATGTGCTTTGTCTTCGAGTGCTGAACTGGGTTGTTGGCGATCTTGATGGCGCTTTCGTTGTCGCAGTAAAGTGGCACTTGCTTCAGATGAATGCCATAGTCCTTGAGTGTTTGCTTCATCCACAAAAGCTGAGCGCGGCAAGATCCAGCAGCAATGTATTCAGATTTAGCAGTGGAGAGAGATACACAGTTCTGCTTCTTTGAAGACCAACATACAAGTGATCATCCCAGAAAGTGACATGTGCTTGATGTAGACTTGCGATCAACTTTGTCACCAGCATAATCAGCATCCGAGAATCCAACCAGATCAAACTCTGACCCCTTTGGATACCATAATCCTAGAGTTGGGGTGTGAGCCAAATATCGAAGAATTCGCTTCACAGCTAAGTGATGCGACTCCTTTGGTGCCGCTTGAAATCGAGCACACATGCAAACACTAAGCATAATATCTGGCCTAGATGCACATAGATAAAGTAAAGAACCAATCATGGAGCGGTATACCTTTTGATCGAACTCTTTACCATTGTCGTCGGGACCCAGATGATGTTTGGCTCGCATTGGTGTTGTGAAGCCTTCGCAGTCTTGCATACCGAACTTCTTCAGGCAATCTTTGAGATACTTCTCTTGAGATATGAAGATGCCGTTGCGTTGTTGTCGTATTTGAAGACCGAGGAAGAACTTCAGCTCTCCCATCATGGACATCTGATATTGCTCTTGCATCATATATCCAAACTCTTCACTGTACTTCTGATTGGTGCAGCCGAAGATAATGTCATCCACATATATTTGGCACACAAACAGTTCACCATCATATGTCTTCGTGAAGAGAGTGGGGTCTAGGGAACCAGGTATGAAGCCTTTTCTCTTCAGGAAGTATTTGAGTGTGTCATACCAGGCCCGAGGGGCTTGTTTGAGGCCATACAGTGCCTTGTTGAGCTTGTATACCATGTCAGGATGTTTTGGATCTTCAAAGCCAGGCGGTTGTGCAACATACACTTCTTCTTCAACCTTGCCATTAAGAAAAGCACTCTTCACATCCATTTGATATAGAAGTATGTTGTGATGATTTGCATAGGCCAGCAGTATGCGTATGGCTTCAAGTCTAGCCACAGGAGCAAATGTTTCATTGAAGTCAATGCCTTCCACTTGAGTATATCCTTGAGCAACGAGACGAGCTTTGTTTCTGACAACTTGACCATGCTCATCTTGCTTGTTGCGGTATACCCATTTGGTGCCTATTATATTGTGCTTCCGTGGATCAGGACGCTTAACTAGTTCCCATACATTATTCAGCTTGAACTGTTGAAGCTCTTCTTGCATAGCTTGAATCCATTCAGGTTCCATGAAGGCTTCTTCAACTTTCTTGGGTTCTGTTATTGAGACGAATGCGAAGTGCCCATAGAAATTTGCTAGCTGAGTTGCTCTTGAACGAGTGAGTGGACCGGGTGCATTGATGCTATCAATTATTCTTTCAATCTGCACTTCATTGGCAACACGAGGATGTACAGGGCGAAGACTTTGCTCTTGCTGATCATTGTCGTTGTTAGAAGGAATGTCTTCAGGCTGAGCATTGTATTCATGTTGATCAGGTGCTGAGATGATAAGTTCTTCTTCAGGATGAGCTTCAGAAGGTATAATTTCTCCAGTTCCCATTAGCTTGATTGATTCACTGGATGGAACTTCATCTAGCACATTTGGCAGTTGCTCTCTTTGTGAACCATTGGTCTCATTGAACCGCACATCCACTGTTTCAACTTTGTAATGAAAGAGATTGAAGACTCTGTAGGAGTGCGAATCCTTTCCATATCCAAGCATAAAACCCTCATGTGCTTTTGGTGCAAACTTTGAGGTGTGATGTGGGTCCTTGATCCAGCACCTTGCGCCAAATACTCTGAAGTAACTGACATTTGGCTTCTTGCCAGTAAGGAGCTCATAAGATGTCTTGTTCAGAAGCTTGTGAAGATAAACACGATTGATTATATGGCATGCAGTATCAATGGCTTCAGGCCAGAATTTTCTTGGGGTCTTGTATTCATCTAGCATCGTTCTGGCCATCTCAATGAGTGTTCTGTTCTTGCGTTCAACGACGTCATTCTGCTGTGGCGTGTACGGGGCTGAGAATTCATGTGTGATGCCCAAGGTATCAAGATATGTATCAAGGCCAGTGTTCTTGAATTCAGTGCCATTGTCACTTCTAATGTGCTTTATCTTGGCGCCATAATTGTTCATAGCTCGATTGGAGAAGCGTCTAAAGACATCCTGCACTTCAGTCTTGTAAAGGATTATGTGCACCCAAGTGTATCTAGAGTAATCATCAACAATAAAGAAGCCATAGAGGCATGCAGTAGTAGTAAGAGTTGCGTAATGAGTGGGACCGAAAAGATCCATGTGAAGCAGTTCGAAGGGTCGAGTAGTGGTCATGCTTGTCTTCGAAGGATGTTTGGCCCTCGTCATCTTCCCTGCTTCACAGGCACCGCATAAGTGGTCTTTCTTGAACTTGATGCCCTCGATGCATATGACATGCTTCTTCTTCGCAAGGGTGTGGAGGTTCCTCATGCCAGCATGCCCAAGCCTCCGATGCTAGAGCCAGCATTCTGAAGCTTTTGCTAGAAGACATATGGCAAGCTGTGGTCCTGCTGAGAAATCTACTACGTACAGATCATCTTTTCGATACCCTTCAAACACTAGAGACTTGTCAGATTCCATTAGTACGAGGCACCGATATTTTCCAAATATTACGATCATGTTCAAATCGCAAAGCATTGAGACAGACATTAAGTTGAAGCCAAGGGATTCAACAAACATGACTTTGTCCATGTGTTGATCCCTTGAGATTGCAACTCTACCTAGACCCAATACCTTACTTTTACCAGTGTCAGCAAATGTGATGTGGCTCTTGTCAGATGGACGTAAGGTTGAGTCCATAAGAAGACTTCTTTTGCCAGTCATGTGATTTGTACACCCACTGTCAATAATCCATTCTGAAGACGCTGGTGTCGTACCCTATAGTGCAGTTAGGGGGATAGGCTTCACCAAGAGCATTGTGAAGCAAAAACATTTGACGAACCAATGGGTTATGAAAGCTTAGATCCAGATTAGGACTAATAGGGGGAGTAGCAAGCGATTCAGGAACGAAGTACATAGTAAGACCATTCGGGCATTTGATCTTGCGCCCTGCAAGATGTTTAAGGTCCCCAGCAATGGCGTCAGACGATTTTGGTTTTCTGCTGGAGACCTTTCCCTGCAAAAGAGAGTTAAGCTTTCTTAGCCACCCACATCTTCAAGGGTGGCTGAGAAGCAATAAGTCTAAGTGCAGCATCTGAGAATTTTGGCTTTGCAGCCCTAGCAAACAGTCTTGCAGGCAGACAATAGTACTCATAAGAATAAGCAGAATAGTTCTTGGTCTTATGAACATGGCGGTTTGATGAACCGCTCTCATATTCATATGCCTGAGTATGGTTTCCCTGCAAAACATTTGCGTTAGTGTGACTCAGGTGAGTCCTCTGTCTGTATGAAGCCTTTGGACCGTATGAAGCCTTTGGGCTGAGGTTTGTCTTCTTCACGTGAGGTGTCATGATGACATTCACAGGAAGACTCTCCAGACACCTTTTCAGAACCCAAATCTTCTTCATAGGCGGTCCATTCCTGCAATTAGTACCAATGTACCTGGCAAACACTTCACCATTCTGATTCTTAAACAGTATATAGTTTGCATCAAAGGATTCATCAATGATAATGAGGTTAGCACAGGTGAAGCCAGATAGATTGGATGGGTCTACTGAAGGTTCCTTTGCAGCAACCCACATGGTTTTGGGGTACTGCTCAGGTTTCCAGTAAGAGCCATCAACATTCATTTTCCTTACGAACCCAACACCCTCTTTCCTCGGGTTTCGGTTCAGAATCTGCTTTTTGAGGACATCACATAGTGTCTGATGCCCTTTAAGACGTCTGTACATCCCGGTTTCAAGCAATGTCTTCAACCTAGCATTCTCATTAGCAATAGCAGTGCAATCCTCAGCAGAGGGGTTAGTTACCACATCAAAAGTTGAAGATATTGCAACAGTAGTAGCAGTAGAACATTCAGCAATAGAAGTAGCATTATCACGCTCAATGCATTTAAGACATGGTGGTTCAAATCCTTCCTGAGCGGGACTGATCTGTTTGGAGTGAAGTGACTCGTTTTCCTTTTGAAGATCTTCATGAACCGCTCTCAATTTCTCAAGATCTTGCTTCCTTTGAAGATAATCATAGGAAAGCTTTTCATGAGTTGTTGAGAGAGTTTCATGACGACTTTCAAGTTCCTGATACTTAACGTGAAGATTTTTTATGTCTTCAATTAAGGATTCAGATCGAGTCATTTCAGCACCTAACAGATCATCGCTTCTGTCTAACAGTTTTTGAATATGTTCCATAGCTTTCTGCTGTTCAGTTGCAATTTTAGCAAGTGTTTTGTAGCTGGGTTTTGAATCACAATCAGAGTCATCATCACTAGATGTTTGATAGTGAGTAGTGCGTGTGTTTACCTTGGCACCGCGAGCCACGAAGCAGTAGGTAGAAGCGGAGTAGTCCTTGTCATTTGCATCGGTGTCGGTGACGAGGTCATTGTCTTCAATATTGAAGATGGACTTGGCAGCGTATGCTGTAGCCAGACTTGCGACGCCTGAATCGGACTCCTCCTAAGACTCCACCTCCGCCTCCTCAGAAGCAGACTCCTCCTCCGAGTCCATTTCCTTGCCAACAAACGCACGTGCCTTTCCAGATGAGCTCTTCTTGTGTGATGAAGACTTTGAGGAAGACTTGGCGAAGACTTTGACCGAGTCATATTCCTTGCTCTTCTTCTTCTTTTTGTTCTCATTGTCCCACTGTGGACACTCAGAGATGAAGTGGCCAGGTTTCTTGCACTTGTGACATGTTTTCTTCTTGTAGTCGTGAGCAGAAGCTTCATCATTCCTTGAGCTTGATCGGGAAGACTTTCTGAAGCCTTTCTTCTTGGTGAATTTTTGGAACTTCTTCACAAGCATAGCAAGTTCTCTTCCAATATCTTCAGGATCATCAGAACTGCTGTCAGATTCTTCTTCAGATGAGGAGACAGATTTTGCCTTCAAGGCACGAGTTCGCCCATAGTTTGGACCGTAGATATCTCTTTTCTCAGAAAGCTGAAACTCATGTGTGTTGAGCCTCTCAAGTATGTCAGATGGATCGAGTGTCTTGAAATCAGGACGTTCTTGAATCATCAGGGCTAGGATGTCAAACGAACTATCAAGTGATCTCAGTAGTGTCTTGACGACTTCATGTTTGGTGATCTCAGTAGCGCCGAGGGCTTGTAGCTCATTTGTGATGTCAGTGAGTCGGTCAAAAGTGTGCTGGAAATTCTCATTGTCATTTCGCTTGAAGCGGTTGAAGAGGTTGCGAAGGACACTGATTCTCTGATCTCTCTGGGTTGAGATGCCTTCATTGACCTTGGAGAGCCAGTCCCATACCAGCTTAGATGTCTTCAAAGCACTCACATGGCCATACTGTCCTTTGGTCAGGTGACCACAGATGATATTCTTGGCAATAGAGTCCAGTTGAACAAATTTCTTGACGTCAGCAGTAGTGACACCTTCTCCAGCCTTGGGAACGCCGTTTTCGATGACATACCATAGGTCGACATCAATGGCTTCAAGATGCATGTGCATCTTATTCTTCCAGTAGGGATATTCAGTTCCATCGAAGACGGGGCACGCAGCGGAGACTTTAATTATCCCTGCAGTTGACATAGCTAAAACTCTAGGTGGTTAAACCGAATCACACAGAACAAGGGAGCACCTTGCTCTGATACCAATTGAAAGTGCGTTATATCGACTAGAGGGGGGGTGAATAGGCGATTTTTATGAAAGTCTTCAAAACATGGAAGTGATGAAGACAAACGATAGAAATAAACCTATTACCATGCAGCGGAAGGTAGACTACACTAGGCAAGCCATAGTCAAGTATTCAATGAAGTGAAAGCACAATGACTTAATAGCAGCAATGTAGTAAGGATCAGGTAGGAAGATATTATGAAGCCATACAGAACATGCAGTCACTCAGTGAAGACAAAAGATAGTGCAAACATACAATGACTTCACAAGGAGCAACAGTAAGTAAAGGGAAGGGAAGATGAAACCGGTGACTCGTTGAAGACAATGATTTGTTGGACCAGTTCCAGTTGTTGTGACAACTGTACGTCTGGTTGGGGCGGCTAGGTATTTAAACCTTAGGACACACAGTCCCGGACACCCAGTCCCGAACACGCAGCTCAGGACACCCAGTCCTCACCGTAATCCCCTTGAGCTAAGGTCACACAGACCTTGCCCAATCACTCTGGTAAGTCTTCAAGGTAGACTCCCAAACCTTCACAGACTTCGTTCACCGGCAATCCACAATGTCTCTTGGATGCTCAGAACGCGACGCCTAACCGGCTGGAGGATGCACAGTCCTCAAGTGTAATAAGTCTTCAGATCACACAGACAAGAAGACTTAAGTGATTCCCAATTCTCTCTGGCTCTGGGTGGTTAGGGCTTTATCCTCGCAAGGAATTCTCTCTCAAAGGCTTCGAGGTGGGTTGCTCTCAAACGACAAAAGCCGTACTCTCAATCTGAGCAGCCAACCGTTTATGGTTGTGGGGGTGGGCTATTTATAGCCACTTGGCAACCCGACCGGATTTGTCCAAAATGACCCTGGGTCACTAAGGAACTGACACGTGTTCCAATGGTCAGATTTCAAACTCACATGGCAACTTTACTTGGGCTACAAGCAAAGCTAACTTGTCCGACTCTGGACAAGATTCGCTCTCATAGTCTTCACTCAAAGACATAGGTTTTGTTTAGGCATCACTTCAGTCATTCTGACTGGTTCTCTTGGACCCCACTTAACAGTACGGTGGTTCCTATGACTCAACACAAAAGAAAAAGAACTACGAAAGATCTAAGTCTTTGAGATCCATAGGCTTCATGTGGTGTCTTCTCTTGTCATAGTCTTCAATGTGAATATCTTCATATACCACCTTTGACTTCAATGTCTTCATACATTTTTAGGGGTCATCTCTGGTAGGAAAACCGAATCAATGAGGGACTTCTACCTGTGTTATCCTGCAGTTCTCACAAACACATTAGTCCCTCAACTAGGTTTGTCGTCAATACTCCAAAACCAACTAGGGGTGGCACTAGATGCACTTACAACTAGCTTTCGGCTTCACCCGTCTAAGGTACACATCTGGATAACCCGGCAGTAACAATTGCAGAGGTGCTCCCTTTGTGCCCTAGCCGAACAATCGGGAACATAGGGCATAAGCACAGGAGCCAGGCAACCCGGCTTGGCGAAAACTGAAGTCATAAAGGTGCATATAATGGCAAAGACAAGACACATATGAGTAGACAACATATATACGGTGAGCTTGACGCTCGAAAAGTAATAATCATAATAAGCTTATGTGAAGAGAAGCCCCCAGGTATTATAGGGTATGTACATTTAATGATGTATACCCCTCGAGTATGCGGTTTATCCGAACACTGGTAGAAGTTGTACAAAAATGAAAAAGAGAGAAAAAGGTGAGAGGGAGAAAAGAAAGGACGAAGAAAAAAGGTATAAGTGTGAACTTAGGCGTAGAATCTTTGGAGCCGAGCAAGGTTCCATGGGTTTGGTTCCAAACGATTATCCGAAGCATTGTGAAGGCGATAGGCTCCATAATGAAGGGACCTTCCCATTTGGGTAGGCGTAAGATGAGTTCACCGACATTATAAGTCTTTGCCATTACTTCCCTACTTTGATATCCCCGAGCTTGTTGTTGGTAAAATGCGGAACGGGCCTTCGCGACATCGTGCTCCTCCTCCAAGCCATCTGGAACATCCTGCCGGTCGAGCTCGGCCTCTCTCTCTTCGTACATGCGCACTCAAGGTGAGTCGTGAATAATGTCGCAAGGCAAAACTGCCTCCGTGTCGTACACCATGAAAAAAGGTGTATATCCGGTCATGAGATTGGGCGTGGTACGCAGCCCCCAGAGTACAGAATCGAGTTCTTCAACCTAGTGCTTGTCTGATTCATGCAGGGATCGCACTAGTCTGGGTTTGATGCCGCTCATTATCAAGCCGTTAGCCCGTTCGACCTGACTGTTTGTCTGAGGGTGGTATACGAAAGCGTAATCGAGCTTGAAGCCCAAATTAGCGCACCAGGTTTTCACCTCATCAGTCGTAAAGTTAGAACCATTGTCAGTATTGATATTGTGCGGGAGACCATAACGGTGTACAACACCAGATATAAAGTCTATAACCGGTCCGGCTTCGGCCGTTTTGATTGGTTTGGCCTCTATCCACTTAGTGAACTTGTCGACCATAACCATTAAATATTTCTTCTTATGGCTTCCCCCTTTAAGGGGTCTGACCATGTCTAGCCCCCAGACCGCAAAAGGCCAAGTAATGGGGATTGTTCGTAAGGCCGTGGGCAGCATATGGCTTTTATTGGCGAAAAGCTGGCATCCAACACAGCGCTGTACGAGGTCCTGTGCGTCTTCTCGGGGCGTGGGCCAAAAGAAACCCGTATGGAAGGCCTTACTTACAAGGGCCCAAGCTGCGGCATGATGGCCACCAAGACCGGCGTGTATTTCAGCCAAGAGCTCATGTCTTTCTTCTTCGGAGATGCACCTTTGGAGTACTTCGGTGGTACTTTTCTTGTACAGTTCCCCCTCATGGACTTTGTAGGCCTTCGAGCATTGAAGAATGCGACGGGCCTCCGTTTGATCATTAGGGAGCTCATTCCTAGTAAGGTAGGCGAGGAAAGGTTCAGTCCACGGGGCAATTACAGCCATGATTTCATGGGCCGATGGTATTATTTCGGTGCCCGAGCCCCCGATGATATCGGAACTGTGTTCGGAATCCGGGGGTATGATCGGCTCTGGAACGGTGTTGCCGCTATCGTCCTTCGACACTATGGATGGCTTGAAGAGCCTCTCCACGAAGGTGTTAGGTGGGATAGGGTCGCGTTTGGCGCCCATGCGAGCAAGTATGTCTGCAGCTTGATTACTCTCTTGATTCCTCTACTTCAAATTAATGGAGGACGACCTGCTCTCCGTCAAGGTCTTCGGAGACTTCGGGACTCACCTGAAGTGCTGCGTGGAGAGCTCCTCCGACGGAGATTCCGACGATGGAAGCTCTTCCTCGAGCGAAAGTGATGAGGAGGACAGCGGGGTAGATGACGGGGACGAGTCCGACTAGGCGTCGGATGCCCCGCGCCTGGGAGGGTGCGGTAGCTGCAGCATCTGCACCTGGCCGCTCCTCCGGTAGAGTTTTGCCGGGGGTGGGGCCAGATCCTTGAACTTCTCGAGGCCGTCTCCTTGGGAGAATGGCGTCGGGAGGCTGCAGAAGAGGAAGAGGGCGGGCGGCAAGGCCGTCAACTCGGAGTATGCGGGCACCGACGCCTTCGTCACATACTGCCGGTTCTGCCGCCTTGTCTTCCAGCTCCTTTCCCGGCACCGTCATCACCGGCCCACCCGTGGGCGGCCACCGAGGTGTTCTCTCGGTCCTTTCTGCTGCTCGTAGCTTGCCTAGGCGCCCCTTTTGCCCTCTCGCCTCCTTGACCTGCCTCCTGAGGAGAGGGATAAGAAAGGGATCACGGGCATCTTATCTCTGTTTTAATCTGTAAGCCTTCGGGCCTTGTTAAATTTAAAGCTTGTAATCCCCTTTGTTCATGTTTTTCATTCCGTACGAACTATACCTATGTGGGATGCTTTTAATGAAAAAAGGATGTTTGCC
Organism: Triticum dicoccoides; assembly: GCF_002162155.2. Taxonomy (NCBI): domain Eukaryota; kingdom Viridiplantae; phylum Streptophyta; class Magnoliopsida; order Poales; family Poaceae; genus Triticum; species Triticum dicoccoides. The sequence goes on along the minus strand of NC_041388.1, from coordinate 338,344,691 downwards.
GGGTTTTTCGTTCGTGGGTAGACCCCGCGACAAGGAGCGAATCCTTGTTACAATTTAAGATAAACGTTTTCACCCGGCAACAGGCCTTGCCGTCCCCCCACTTTGCTCGACCATTCAACGCCCTTGGCGGAGGCAGGGAGGAAAGGGGCTTAGGCCCCTCGTTCTACTTCCTTGCCATCACGACTACAACCAAATCCCGGCCCGGGAAATAATCCCTGGGTACAGAAAAGGGGAGCACGGTGGCCTAGAAATAAAACGAGGTTTCACATATCCCAGTTCCGTTCCGAAATGCATGACAAAGGATGAAAGACTTATCTAGATCTGCAGCCCCCGGCAACCTTGTCTTGCCGTGGTTGGATCCATGTGCTTGCAGCCCCTAACAACTCTGGTTTGCCGGGGCTGGGATGCCGGTCCGCTTGCTTTCTTCCAAGTAGCTCAGCAGAAGTTCTCATGTGCCCTGCGAACCAAAGGAGGACAGAAACGAAACAGATAGATGCGTACTCGACCTCTAGGCTAGGAGTTAGCCGCCGCTAAGTACTATCAACCCCAACCAAGGAAGAGACTCGACCTAGCATGCATGCTATAACTTAGGGCGCCAGCGCTTCATTCATTTATGCTCTGGGTCTGCGCCTAGCTTTGTACAAAGGGTTACATGCCTTGCCGGCAAAGCTTGTACAAAAGGCGGCTTGCCGGGAGGCCCGGCAAGCCGCGCCTTATGGGTAAAACTTCCGAAGATGCTCGATGTTCCAGGAGTTGCTCACTGGGACAACATCTTTGGTCTCCAGGCAGACTGCGCCGGGCCTGGTGACTCATATTACCCGATAAGGGCCTTCCCACTTTGGCGTCAACTTGTTGGAATTCTTGGCCGACTGAACGCACCGAAGAACAAGGTCGCCTTCCTCAAAGCTTCGGGCATGAACCTTGTGGCTATGGTAGCGGCGCAAGGCTTGCTGGTAGCGCGCTACTCTCACAGCCGCCCGAAGACGATCTTCCTCAAGGAGTGTCGCGTCATCTTGGCGCAAATGCTCTTGCTCAAGCTCATCATAAGAGAGCACTCGAGGTGACCCGTATATGAGTTCCGTGGGGAGAACTGTTTCTGCCCCGCATACCAGGGCAAAAGGTGTCTGGCTGGTGGCTTGATTTGGCGTCGTCCTGATCGACCAAAGAACCGCCGACAATTCATCAATCCAGCACCTTCCGCTCTTGCATAGCTTGTCAGAAGTCTTTGTCCTTAGGCCTCGCAACACTTCAGCATTTGCCCTCTCCGCTTGGCCGTTGCTCCGTGGGTGTGCCACGGAAGGAAAACAGACCTTGCTGCCGAGGTCTTGAATGTATTGCATGAAGGTGTGGCTTGTGAACTGCGTGCCGTTGTCGGTGATGACTCTGTTTGGCACACCAAAATGGCAGACCAGTCCTTTGAAAAACTTGACAGCTGACTGAGCAGTCACCTTTCTCACTGCTTCCACCTTCGGCCACTTTGTGAACTTGTCGATTGCAACATACAAGTACTCAAAGCCCCCGACAGCATGGGGAAAGGGCCCAGTATATCGAGGCCCCAGACCGAGAATGGCCAGGAGAGAGGGATTGTTTGAAGGGCTTGAGCTGGTTGGTGAAGCCTCTTTGAATGGAACTAACATGCTTCACACTTGGTTACTAGTGCCGTCGCATCCTGGAGAGCGGTGGGCCAGAAGAAACCTTGCCGGGACGCCTTTCCGGCAAGGGCCCTCGACCCTATGTGGGAGCCACATATGCCTCCATGTATCTCTGCCAACAGCTCCAGTCCTTCCTCCCGGGGGATGCATTTCAACTTCACGCCGTTTGGCCTTCTCCTGTACAGGACGTCATCGACGAATTGGTACAGGGCGGACCGACGGGCTACTTTCTCCGCTTCTTCCTGCTCCTCAGGAAGCTCCCCTATTTGGAGGAATTGGACGGTATCCTACGCCCATGTTGGAGCCTGGGGCTCGACGGCAAGGACCACGAGCATTTCTTCCGCCATGGGAGTAGCTATCTCTATGGCCAGGGCTTGACGCCCTGCCAAAGCCAGTTGCTCTTGGGCAGGCTCAGCGTCCGCGGCAGCACCCTTGCCGGCAGCCCCAGGGGCTTGGTTGGAAAGTACTTGCCGGGACCTGACTTCCTCCGCTTGTTCTGCCCTGTTGATGGTTCGCCGGATGGTTGAGTTAACCAGAGCAAAAAGGTACCTGGTTCCACAGGTAGCTTGAATGCAGCATGCTTTGACAGGTAATCAGCGATGTCATTCTCCATTCGGGGGACATGCTCCACTTGGATACCGTTAAAGCATTCCTCCAGCTTCCTCACCTCATCTACGTAAGCCTCCATCAATGGGCTCTGATAATCCTTGTTGACCTGTCTGACAACGAGCTGCGAGTCACCCCTGATGATGAGCTTCTTAACCCGAGGTCAGCCGCGATCCTGAGACCGGCAAGCAATCCCTCGCACTCAGCAGTGTTGTTGGTGGACATCTCCTTGGGGAAGTGCATCTGGATCATGTACTTGAGGTGCTCTCTGGTGGGTGCGACGAGCAGCACACCAGCACCGGCGCCTTGTAGCGAGAAAGCCCCATCAAAGTACATGATCCAGTCGCGGTCTGCTTCCATGCCGGGGAGAGTGGTCTCCTGGATTTCTTCGTCAGGTATCGATGTCCATTATGCAATGAACTCCGCCAAGACTCTGCTCAGGATTGTCGAGGTACTCTCAAACTTTAAACCAAAGCTTGACAATTCCAAGGCTCATTCCACAATCCTTCTGGTCGCATCTGGGTTATGCAGTATCCGTTGCAATGGGAGGCGGGTGACGACAGTGATCTTGTGGGCTTGGAAGTAATGACGCAGCTTCCTCGAGGCCATAAGGAGGCCGAAGAGCAATTTTTGCACACCGGAATACCTCGACCTAGCCCCCTGCAAGAGGGAGCTAACAAAGTAAACCGGGTGCTGCGTCATCTTCTTCTTCTGCACCACCTCACTCGACGGCGCAGGCACTGCCTTGGTGGCATCAGACTCTATCGGGGGATGTGCCTTGCCGGCACCAGGCCCTGCCGGGGGAATCTTTGGCTTGCCATCCGTTGGTTCCGCTGCCTTCACTGCCTCCTCGTTGACCTCCCTCTGTGCCACCAGTGTGGCGCTGACCACTTGATTCGTCGCAGCCAGATATAGCAGCAGCGGCTCTTGTGGTTTAGGCGCAACCAGTATCGACGTGGAGGAAAGGTATTTCTTTAGATCCTGCAATGTTGCCTCAGCTTATGGGGTCCACTCCATTGGGCCTGCCTTCTTGAAGATTCTGAAGAAAGGAAGGGTGCGCTCGGCGGACTTGGAGATGAATCGGCTCATGGCGGCGACGCAGCCGGTGAGCCGACGCACATCCTTGATCCGCCTAGGCACCTCAATCTGCTCAATAGCCTTGATTTTGTCCGGGTTTGCCTCGATCCCGCGCCGCGACACAAAGAACCCGAGAAGCTTGCCGGACGGAACGCCGAAGACACACTTCTTAGGGTTCAGCTTGAGGTTGATCTTGCGCAGGTTGGCAAATGTCTCTTCCAGATCTTGCACAAGGGTGGGCCCGTCCTTGGTTTTGACCACTATGTCATCCATGTATGCCTCCATATTTCTATGGAGCTGAGGTTCAAAACCAATTTGGACTGCTCCCGTCGAGCCAGCACTCTTCAACCCGAAAGGCATCCATAAAAAGCAATACGTACCACATGGGGTGATGAATGTTGTCTTTTCTTCATCCTCTCTTGTCATGAAGATTTGGTGGTAGCCCGAGTAGGCGTTGAGGAATGACAACAGATCACACCCGGCCGTCGAGTCAACAATCTGGTCGATGCGCGGCAACAGGAAGGGGTCCTTAGGACAAGCCTTATTGATATCTGTGTAGTCAATACACAGCCTCCACTTCCCATTCGCCTTGCGCACCACTACCGGATTGGCCAACCACGTCGGGTGGAGCACTCCTCTCACCAAACATGCCGCTTCCAACTTCCTGATCTCCTCTATGATGAACTCCTGCCTCTCCAGAGCCCGCATTCTGAACTTCTGCTTGACGGGCCGCGCATGAGGGCAGACAACTTGGTGGTGCTCAATCACCTCCCTGGGAACACCGGGGATGTCGGATGCTTGCCACGCAAACACGTCGACATTCGCCCGCAGGAAGGTGACGAGCGCGCCTTCCTATTTGCTGTCAAGGGTGGAGCCTATGGTGAAGGCCCCTCCCGTGCCATCCTCCCTGATGGGCACCTTCTTTGTCTGCGGTGGCTCAGCTCTGGATTTCTTGCTCTTGTCGGTAGAGTTCTCTGGCACGTCCTCGACGGTAGCACAACACTCCGAGGAGGAGCACTTGCCGGAGTGGGTGCAAGAGGTCTTGCCGGGCTTCTTCTTCCCTCCCGGGCCTTCAGCGGCAGGAGCAGGCGCCTTGACGATAGCTGCTGCAACTGCTTCCCGGTAGAGTTGGTCGGCGCAGATCAGCGCGTCCTTCTTGTCGGAGGGGACGGAGATGATGGTCAACGGCCCAGGCATCTTTAGCATGTTGTAGGCATAGTGTGATGCTGTCATGAACTTGGCTAGTGCCGGGCGGCCGAGGATCCCGTTGTAGGGCAAGGGGATCTCGGCCATGTCGAAGGTGATCCTCTCCATTCTGTAGTTCAACTCCCCTCCAAACGTCACAGGCAGTGTGATCTTCCCCTTCGGCTGGCTCCTCCTCGGATTGACCCCTTGAAACGTACCCGTTTCCTCGAGGTCTCCATCAGGAATTTGCAGTCTTTTGATCATGACGGGCGAGATCAAGTTTAGGCCGGACCCGCCGTCAACCAACATCTTGTTCACCTTGAGGTTGTGTATCGTTGGTGAGACCAACAATGGCAAACACCCGACTGCGGTTGTGCGGTCAGGGTGGTCTTCGGCGTCAAAGATGAGGGGCATGCTGGACCACTTTAGCGGCTTCTGAGCGTCGAACGACGGTTCCGCTGCTATAATCTCACACGCCCACTGCTTGAGCTGGCGGTGAGAAGTATGCAGCGAGGCACCACCATCGACGCACATGGCCTCCGTAGCCTTCTGGAACCCTTGCTCATCGGACTCGTCGTCCTCGTCGTGATCATCGTCTTCTTGTTTCTTGTCACGGCCCCAGGAGGGCCTCTCTTGCTGGTTGTCCTTGCCGCGGCGGCCTCCTTGGCCGCCATGCTTCTTGCCGGATCCCTTGGCACCATCCTGGTCCCTCTCCTTGTCCCGCCTCTCGTACTCAGCTTTTTGCTGCTCAGCAAGCAGCTCGACTTGTCGGCAGTTCTGGAGGTCGTGGCCCTTGGTGCGGTGGATCTTGCAGTATTGCTTGCCGGAGCTTCCTGGCTTGTCGGTAGTCGCCAAGGCCCGGCAAGCGGCACACCCCGCAATCTCCTTGCCAGGGGCGTCTGCCTTGACCTTCTTGGTAGCGCCGGTGTCGTCAAATCCTTCAACAGCAAGCACGGCCTTACCTTTGCGTTTCCTGTTGCGACGCTGGCCCTTCTTCATCGGGGTGGCGGCGTCTTCGTCGGTAGAGTCGGTTTCCGCATCGGCGTCTTCGTCGGGGTACTTCCTTCCCTCTTCAGCCCGAGCGCACCTATCGGCCAGAACGTAGAGCTCGGCCACATCCTTAACCTTGGTCATCGCCAGCTCTTCATGCATCTTGCGGTTGCGCACGTTCTGATGGATCGCGCTGATCACAGCAGCGGGATGAACGTCAGGGATGTTGTACTGCACCCGGCTGAATCTCTGGATGTACTTGCGTAGGGTTTCCCCTTCCTTCTGAGGAATAATATCACTACAAAAAAATACGCTTCCGTGATGATACGTGTTTGTCACAGTAGGTCGCGTTTTTTGTCATGCTTGTACATCCATGACAAATTTATGACAGAATCAAGATAGTCATACCTGTGTTGTCGTAGAAGTGTTCCATGACATTACCAAAATTAACACCACGGAAGTGTCCACTTCCATGACGATAAATGGCGCGTCATAGAAGTGCTTTCATCAAGGGTGACCGACACGTGGCATCCACCGTAACGGAACGCCGTTAAGCTATCGGGTCGGGTTTTGGAAACGATAACCCGTTAACAGCCCCGACCAATGGGGATTTTCCATGTGTAAAATCATCATTGGCTGGAGGAGACACGTGTCAGGTCCGCGTTGGCCCAGGTGTCACTCATCCAATGGGCGAGACGCGCCTATGATATGTTGACACGTGGACCGGCCCATCAAGTTTAAATGGGCCGGCCCAACTGAAGGCCCATAAGATTTTGCGGACCATAATGGGCCGACCCAGCTAAAGGCCCACGAGATTTTGCGGGCCATAATGGGCTGGCCCAGCTAAAGGCCTGCAAGATTTTGCGGGCCATAATGGGTCGGCCCAGGTAAAGGCCCACAAGATTTTTGTGTGCCATAATGGGCCGGCCCAGGTAAAGGCCCACAAGATTCTTGCGGATCATAATGGGCCGGCCCAGCTAAAGGCCCATGAGATTTCACCGACATTAATGGGCCGGCCCAGCTATAGGCCCATAAGATTTTGAGGAACCTAGTAGGTCGGCCCATTAACTGGCTGCCATGTTTTGGGCCAAATGCCGACCCATATTTGATCCGGTCCATTAATGGCCTGCCACGCTCCGGGTCTAATAGTGGCCCATATGAGATCTGGCCCGTTAAAAGCCTACCACGTTCTGGGCCAAATTACGGCCCAGATCAGGTCCGGCCCTTTAAGAGGCTTTGGGCTCAATTATGGCCCATATCAGATTCGGCCCATCAACTGGACACTATGCTTTTAGGCCCACTTGCTAAAGGCCCACTTAGTAATTCGGCCTGATATTAGTTTTGGCCTTTTAAGGGCCCGTTTAACATTTCGGCCCTATATTAATTTCGGCCTATTAAAAGCCCATCCTATAGTTGGGCCTAACTACGGCACGGTTTGCATCCGGCCTGCTCGCAGCCGATATTTGATTGGGCCAAACAAGGACCGAGACAATTTTGGCCTGTTAAAAGCCCGTGATTTGATTCACACAATCATGGGTCGGGGTTCATTTCGGGCTGCTGCCGGCCCGTGAGCTGTTCATCATGTTTCAAGCCCAACCTACATCGTGATTGCATGACGGCCTGATTATGTACCGTAATTTTACGGTTTGGCCGGTTTACTGCGAAGACATGATATATATACAGTAAAATAACTGCAGCATCATGAATAAGAAAAAACCTAGACTATACAATTAAGAAATTACGGCATATTACATCCACTGGGCATCAAAGTTCGCTGCTATGATAATAAAGCACAAGCAGATAGCAGATTACATACACTGGGCATCAAAGATCGCCACCAGTGCAAATAAACACGCTGACAAAATATATACAAAACCGACAGCACTTCAATAGAGTTCAAGAAAGGTTAGCCCTGCTGGGGAGCTGCAGCGCAAGCAGCTGAGCAAGATGATGAGACTATGCTTATTCAACACTTATATCTTCCTCACTCTGAAAGATAAACAAGCAGACAGATGACAGGTTTTGCACATAAAAGTATCAGTGCTGACAATTCATCACATTTCTTACTAACGAATAAAGTGACACAATTTAAAATTGCATTAACACAATATGGTATTGTTCAGGTCAAGACATGGCAGGAAATGACATTGTGAAGGAGTTGGAAGCTTCACGACACCACTGGATTACAGATCAAGAACTCGTAAGTATCAATGGTTAGTGTGCTGTCAATTTATTCCATTTCAGATTGGCAAATAAAGAGATGGTTTAAATAATAGTAGAATGATATGACATTATTCATAGTTAAGACATTACATAATATGACATTATGCTGTAGTGAGTAGGTTCACCACACCACTGGATTACGGATGAAGAACAGGAGCATACATGCAGTGCAAAAGAAGATCACTTGCTCTGTATAGTTTAATTTACATGGTATGAAGAAGGAACTTGGTTTTACAACTGAAAACTTAAATTGAGAAAGGACAAACTTTTGTTTATGAACTACATAATAAACTTTAAACAAGCAATTTGATGCAAACACCAAAAGTAAACAGCTGTTATAGTCATGCCTAACCAAATATATACAACAAAGTTTGAAGGCTTGAGATGGACAAACTTACATTATTGGTGAAGACACGCTCTATAAAGGCCTTGTCCATGCTGATGGGGGGGGGGGCAATTCAAGAAGTTTACCACAGAATCTTCTTCAAAAGCATTGTCTTTATTCTACATTTTGTTAAGAGTAAATATAGATGTGATAATATACGGAAAAATGGAGAATATTTAAGATAAGATGAAGAGTGATGCTACATAACCAAGTAGCTATAAATGTAAGTGCAGCAATACAGGCAAAAGGTACAGCCAAGCGCAATGCACAACTAAAATTCTTCAGTACCAACCTTATGGTAAGAGTAAATATAGATCTGATGTGTAGAAAATGGAGGGCAAAGGAAAATAAGCTGCAGAGTGATGGTACATGAACAACTACCTGTCATTATAAGTACACTGATAAAGGACATCATGTACTTACAAGAACAATGCAGAGCTAAAAAAACTTTGGCATTGGATATATTCTACACTAATGTAACCATTCATACAGATCAGATAATTTGGAGCGAACAATTGATAAGCAAGCTATCATGCATACTACTGTCACATAATGAACCAGGTATGTATGCAAGTATAGTGATACAGAACAACAGGTACTAACAAGAGCAAAGCAGCGGGCAGCATATTTGTGATATCCTGTCGTTCTTGTCAAACCAAAATTCTTCTTCGAGCAGATTTCCTGCAAAAAAGATCCGTAAGGCACATGCGGAAAAGTAGAAGTTCAAATTGTCATGTGATTTCATAGATAGTACCTCATCCTGGGAACGAGACCAGTGGATAACAAGGTTTTTCCATTCAATGTCTTCTAAATTTAGCACAGGAGACTTCACCGGAAATTTGTTTATATACTTGCCATCAAAGTGTGATTTCCTCGGGTAACACTGATACTGCTGCAATGCTTCCTTGAAAAGCACAAGCAAGCTTTGCTCGTCATGACTATCCAGATTGACCCTCGCCTAGTTACAACAATGTAATGTAAATCATTGATGTGTTCAATCAGCAGAAAACAGGAAAATAATAACCATGAATAATAGCAATTACACGTAAGTTGGACAGGAAGATGTGAAAATGGTGTTTGTCTTCACAATAATCTTCCCATGATGGGAATATACGCACGTAGTCCCTAACAACATTGAAAGCATTGTCTTTTAAACTGGGAATAAATGGAATGGGGTTCCAATCTGCAGGAATTGGCCGTCTCTGCAGTTGGGATAGGTCTTCGGCCGGTGGACTTGCTGTACTTTTTGCTGGAGTGGGATTTTTTTGTGGTACTGCTGGTGCTATGGCAAATGAAATCGGTATACCTTTTGCTGGAGTGCAGGTCCTGTGTGGTGGGGCTAGTGGTGTGGCCAGTGAATTATGGGTACAGTCTGCTGGAGTCGGTCCTACGTTTTGTGTCACTGGTTGTACAACCAATATAAGTGGGGTGATGTCTGATTTCTCCGGCACCACCACGTTTTTCAAGGACTTTGCTGGTGCTCCTTCAGGTTCGGCAATCACCCTCTTCCCTTTTGATGTCTGATGCACAAGAACATTTGAGTGGAAAAACATGGTATGATGATAGATGGAATATGTATTGATAATGGATGGGCATGGCATCTCGACATATATGATGAGTAAACTAAGCAGATGGCGGTGCTACAAAGTAGAAGAAATGCAAGGCAGCATATGCAAGATACCCGCAATCAATAAAACATTGCCAAATTAGAACAGGCACCTTGATGGGTGAACAGGACAGGCCATCTGCCTTTGGCTCCTCGAGGTTAGAATAGTCATTAGGATTATATTCTGAACAAGAATCAACAGATGGGGAGCGTATGAGTTTCATTGCATCCAGAATGGCACTCAATGCCTTGGTGCCAATTTTGTAAGTCATTGCAGTGTTTAGCTTCAAGAGTGGACTGCTGCTAGTGCGACACAAAGCAGCTACACAGATCATAGTGTAGATATAACAGGAAAACCTGAAGCATTAGAGTAAAATCAGCAAAGTGGAACTTGCTGGAATATATGTGCTAGTATTGCCGGTATGGCTAGAAAGGCTTCGGATACCAGCTCTCTTCAAGTGAAGGTGCGGTACTGTTAATATCAGTGTAGCTCTCAAAGGCGACACAGCTCCCTGCATTTCCTTGCTATTCTTATAGGATTCAAGTGGGCAGGCCACTACAAATCCTATTCCTATGTTTACAAGATCCTACGAATCAAAGAGGCTCAAAGTGTCCATCACAACCGACCGTATAGACCTCTACACTCCAAATGTCCCTGCTCATCTTCAGTACAAGGAACATACTATACTAATATCATACTCTCTCTGTTCCAAAATATAAGTCTTGGTAGAGATTTCCACTATGGATCACATACAGATGTATCCAGATACATTTTAGAGTGTAGATTCACTCATTTTGCTCCATATGTAGTCCATGGTGGAATCTATAAAAAGACTTGTATTTAGGAACGAAGAGAGTACATGTTACAGAAGAACGTAAGAGGAACATGGTAAAGAAGAGCAAGTAGATTTTGGATAATAAAATGTTGGTTGCGCAGTGCCCACACATGATGAACCAGAGCACATTAAGAATGCAACTCCTAGTTGTCTCTCGACCATTTTAGGAGGTTGGATGAAGATCCTACGTCTCCTAACCCTTCTTCTTCCTCGTCTCTGATTCGGGATAGGTCTTCGGCCGGTGGACTTGCTGTACTTTTTGCTGGAGTGGGATTTTTCTGTGGTACTGCTGGTGCTATGGCAAATGAAATCGGTATACCTTTTGCTGGAGTGCAGGTCATGTGTGGTGGGGCTAGTGGTGTGGCCAGTGAAGTATGGGTACAGTCTGCTGGAGTAGGTCCTATGTTTTGTGTCACTGGTTGTACAACCAATATAAGTGGGGTGCTGTCTGATTTCTCCGGCACCACCACGTTTTTCAAGGACTTTGCTGGTGCTCCTTCAGGTTCGGCAATCACCCTCTTCCTTTTTGATGTCTGATGCACAAGAACAGCATTTGAGTGGAAAAACATGGCATGATGATAGATGGAATATGTATTGATAATGGATGGGCATGGCATCTCGACATATATGATGAGTAAACTAAGCAGATGGCGGTGCAACAAAGTAGAAGAAATGCAAGACAACATACGCAAGATACCCGCAATCAATAAAACATTGCCAAATTAGAACAGGCACCTTAATGGGTGAACAGGACAGGCCATCTGCCTTTGACTCCTCGAGGTTAGAATAGTCATTAGGATTATATTCTGAACAAGAATCAACAGGTGGGGAGCGTATGAGTTTCATTGCATCCAAAATGGCACTCAATGCCTTGGTGCCAATTTTGTAAGTCATTGCAGTGTTTAGCTTCAAGAGTGGACTGCTGCTAGTGCGACACAAAGCAGCTACACAGTTCGTAGTGTAGATATAACGGGAAAACCTTAAGCATTAGAGTAAAATTAGCAAAGTGGAACTTGCTGGAATATATGTGCTACTATTGCCGGTACGGCTAGAAAGGCTTCGGATACCAGATCTCTTCAAGCGAAGGTGTGGTACTGTTAATATCAGTGTAACTCTCAAAGGCGACACAGCTCCCCGCATTTCCTTGCTATTCTTATAGGATTCAAGTGGGCAGGCCACTACAAATCCTATTCCTATGTTTACAAGATCCTACGAATCAAAAAGGCTCAAAGTGTCCATCACAACCGACCGTATAGACCTCTACACTGCAAATGTCCCTGCTCATCTTCAGTACAAGGAACATACTGTACTACTATCATACTCCCTCCGTTCCAAAATATAAGTCTTGGTAGAGATTTCCACTATGGATCACATACAGATGTATCCAGATACATTTTAGAGTGTGGATTCACTCATTTTGCTCCATATGTAGTCCATGGTGGAATCTATACAAAGACTTGTATTTGGGAACGGAGATAGTACATATTAAAGAAGAACGGAAGAGGAACATGGTAAAGAAGAGCAAGTAGATTTTGGATAATAAAATGTTGGTTGCGCAGTGCCCACACATGATGAACCAGAGCGCATTAAGAATGCAACTCCCAGCTGTCTCTCGACCATTTGAGGCGGTTGGATGAAGATCCTACATCTCCTTACCCTTCTTCTTCCTCGTCTCTGATTCTTCCCATACAGAACACCGCACGGGCCGCCGGCCGGACCACCGGCCCCCATCGCCTGTGTTCCTCCGCCGCCCCCACCCCCACCCCTGCCCCAACCCCCACCCGTGTCGAGTTTTCTTTGTTCGGCGAGGCCCCACAACCACCCGAGCCCCTTCGATCGCACCGGCGAACTCCGGCGAGCTCTGAAAATCGACTGACCCAATTTTGAAATCAGTCTACTGTGATTTAACTAGTGTGGAATATAAAAGGGGAAAACCATAAGCATTGGGAGTATAGTGTTGAGCATGCCATGGCGGATCTGAAGGTGGAAACCGGACAAAGGCAACTTCGCAACCAAGACAAGAAATCAGAGTAAAGTAGTGGTGAGGGAGTCCTGGATTAGGGGGTCTCCGGACAGCCGGACTATCTCCATTGGCCGGACTTTTAGACTATGAAGATACAAGATTGAAGACTTTGTCTCGTGTCCGGATGGGACTCTACTTGGCGTGGAAGGCAAGCTACACAATACGGATATGGATATCTCCTCCTTTGTAACTAACCTTGTGTAACCCTAACCCTCTCCGGTGTCTATATAAACCGAAGGGTTTTAGTCCGTAGGACAACAATCACAACATACAATCATACCATAGGCTAGCTCCTAGGGTTTAGCCTCTCTGATCTCGTGGTAGATCTACTCTTGTACTACCCATATCATCAATATTAGTCAAGTAGGACGTAGGGTTTTACCTCCATCAAGAGGGCTCGAACCTAGGTAAAACATCGTGTCCCCTGCCTCCTGTTACCATCTGGCCTAGACGCACAGTTCGGGACCCCCTACCCGAGATCCGCCGGTTTTGACACCGACATTGGTTCTTTCATTGAGAGTTCCTCTGTGGCGTCGCCGTCCGGCTTGATGGCTCCTACTATCATCGATAGTGATGCGGTCCAGGGTGAGACTTTTCTCCCCGGACAGATCTTCGTGTTCGGCGGCTTTGCACTATGGGCTAATTCGCTTGGCCATCTGGAACAGATTGAAAGCTACGCCCCTGGCCGTCAGGTCAGATTTGGAAGTTTGAACTACACGGCCGACATCCGCGGAGACTTGATCTTCGACGGATTCGAGCCACAGCCGGGCGCGCCGCACTATCGCGATGGGTATGACCTAGCTCTGCCACCGAACAGTACCCCAGAGGCCGCGCCCGCATCAGCTCCGACCCTTAGCTCGAAACCAACTGCGCTAATCAAGGATGGGTGGTTAGACACCGCCTCAGGGGCTGCAGTCTCAACGGTGATCGAGCCGAACACCAGCACAATCCTCTGCGCAGCCCGTGACTCCAAGGTGTCGGACTCTTTTTCTAACTCCGAACCGCCCGCGCCCCTGCCAATCGAATCCGATTGGGCACCGATCATGGAATTCACCGACACGGATATCTTTCAGCACTCGCCCTTCGGTGACATTCTGAATTCACTAAGGTCTCTCTCTTTGTCAGGAGAGCCCTGGCCGGATTATGGCCAACAGGATTGGGATGCGGACGACTAAGAAATTCGACGCCCACCCACCACCCACTTAATAGCCACTGTCGATGACTCAACCGACATGCTCAACTTCGACTCCGAAGACATCGACAGTATGGACGACGATGCGGGAGGCGAAGAGGAACCACCGCCCACAGGGCGCTGGACGTCCACCTCATCATATGATGTATACATGGTGGACACACCAAAAGAAGACAACGACGAGGAACGGAAGGACGCACCGAAGGCTTGTTCCCTCGAGAAGCAGTCAAAGCGGCGGTGCAAGTGCCGCCCCAAATCCCGCCTCGGCAGAAATAACGATCATACAGACCCAGCGTTGGAGCAGGGCGAACCACTGCCGGACCACGGCAATACGGAGAATCAAACCGAACAAACCAATTCTGTCAAAGATAATAGTCCGGACGACATAACGCCGGACAGGCACCCGGAGCAGCAGAATGGCCGTCAAAGGCTTGTTGCCACCGCGAGGAGTTTGAAAAAGCAGAAGCAAAGGCTCAAGGCTGCGCAGGACACACTCCAAATCAGATGGAGTAAAGTACTCAACACAACAGCGAAGTACGGCGGCAATCGCCCCACCAAGAGCTACCCAAAGCGGAAGTTGCTACCTGAATTCGATGAGGAGGCCTTAGACCCCCCACAACCAAAAATCAAAACGGCCACCAGGCCGGATAGACGACCTCACGGCCAACATAGAGCGGCAAACAACGCCACTCACAAGCCAATACGCGATCCACGCGAGGGCTCGCACCAAAAGGACGGCGCAACCAGATCCATCTATGGACCACGCAAGCGTGCCCCAGCATACGATGTAACACAACAAACATCCGAACAACGCGGTACACCTAGATACAGGGGTGCCGCACACCCCCTACGTTTCACCGATGAGGTGCTGGACCATGAATTCCCAGAGGGATTCAAACCCGTAAACATAGAGGCATACGACGGAACAACAGACCCTGGGGTCTGGATTGAGGACTATATCCTCCATATCCATATGGCTCGAGGAGACGATCTCCACGCCATCAAGTACTTACCCCTCAAGCTCAAAGGGCCAGCTCGTCACTGGCTTAAAAGCCTCCCCGAAAACTCCATTGGAAGCTGGGAAGAGCTCGAAGACGCTTTTCAGGCAAATTTTCAAGGGACTTATGTCCGACCTCCGGACATGGATGATTTGAGTCATATAACTCAACAGCCCGGAGAGTCATCCCGAAAGCTTTGGAACAGGTTTCTTACTAAAAAGAACCAAATTGTCGACTGTCCGGGCGTTGAAGCCTTGGCAGCTTTTAAGCATAGCATCCGTGACGAATGGCTCGCCAGACACCTCGGCCAAGAAAAGCCGAGAACAATGGCAGTATTAACTAGCCTCATGACCCGCTTTTGCGCGGGTGAGGACAGCTGGCTAGCTAGATGCAGCACCAGCGACCCCAGTACATCTGAAGTTAGAGATGGAAACAGGAAATCACGGCGCGACAGCAATAACAAACGCCGGAATAAAGAAGACAGCACGGAGAGCACGGCAGTAAACGCCGGATTCAAAAGCTCTCGGCCAGGTCAGCAAAAGCCACCCTCTAAAGGCGCCAGAGACGAACTGTCCAGCCTAAACAAAATTCTGGACCAAATATGTCAGATCCATAGCACCCCTGGTAAACCCGCTAATCATACCCACAGAGAATGTTGGGTCTTCAAGCAGTCCGGCAAGCTCAACGCCGTACACAAGGGGGAGGATACACCAAGCGAAGACGAGGATGAGCCTCTCAAGCAAGACACTGGGGAACAAAAGAAATTTCCACCAGAAGTCAAAACAGTAAACGTGTTACACGTAATCAAGGGGAGAAACAAAACGGCACTCCCAGAAAAATATGCCCAAGGGCATATCACCGCGGAGTCCTGCCACTGGTCGTCTCAACCGATCACTTTCGACCATCATGATTACTCAGCAAGTATCCGGCGTGTAGGATGGGCTGCCCTGGTATTAGACCCAATAATTGACGGATACCACTTCACACGAGTCCTGATGGACGGTGGCAGCTGTCTCAACCTGATATACCAGGATACAATCCGCGAAATGGGGATAGACCCAACGAAAATTTGCCATAGCAATACTACCTTTAAAGGAGTAACGCCAGGCCCAGGGGCACCTTGCATGGGCTCCCTGCTACTAAAGGTTATATTCGGCTTCCCCGATAACTTCCGTAGCGAACATTTAACCTTCCACATCGCTCCATTCCAAAGTGGCTATCAAGCACTACTTGGACGCGAAGCTTTTGCTCGCTTTAATGCAATACCACATTACGCTTCCCTGACGCTCAAGATGCCCGGTCCACGCGGCATCATTACAGTGAACGGAAGTATTAAGAGATCTTTGCGCGCTGAAGAGAATGCGACTGCCTTGGCAGCCGCACACTAAAAACGGCCTCACCAACTAAAGCATTTGATAGGTTGTCAAGACCACGGACGCGGTTAGATGAGTCCGACGCTGCTATATGTAATTTGTACCAGATTGATGGCCACACCCCTATTACAAATACAAGGGGCTCAACACGCGCAGACAAGTGGCAATTTCTACTCATTTTTAGTTATGCATGGTTTCTTTAAAAACTATCTTTTTGCACGACAACTTTTTCACCTAAGTTCCTCGCTTTTACAGATGATCATCGTGCTACACCCGTCCAGGATACGGCACAACGGAGACACAGGCGCAGACGTGCAGCAGGGACCTGCTCCAAGGATTCTTTTTAGATTAAGACCCTGCGTAAACCTTTTTTACTGTCTCTTGTTGATACACATCCCTCGAATTCTCAGTCCAATTGAGAAGGATGCTGACGTCTTGGCATGTGGCCACGTCAGAATAATGCACGTACCAGGACACAAGGGGCTTCTTACAAAGGGCACTATTTAGGCCTGATTTATACCATAAAGACCGAATACCTTAGGGAGTGTTCGGCGTTGCGAGTTTGGCCTTATATGCATCAGCTCCGAATCATTGTCTTTGGTCAAATGTTGGGTTTGCCCGGCTCCTGTGTTTTGGTGCCTTACGTTCTGCTTTATCGGCTAAGGCAGCACCAGGAGAACTACTGTGATTGTGCCCTGGTTCATCCGGACGAGCACCTTAGTAGAGAAAGCCGAAAACTGACTGTCATGATATAGCGTGAGACTGGTCAACCACTCGATGACCTATCGGAATGTTAGAATTCCTCCGCCTTAACGAAGGGTTGTTTTCCGGCCAGGCATGTACGCACCCCGAGATCGGGTGAGTGCGGAGCCACCAGGGGCTATCTAGTAGCCCCACTGTCAAACTCCTATGGCTAAGTGAAAGTGTTAAAGCATTATAGTCCGGTTGCCTTGTTCGTTGCGCTATCACCTCCTTAATAGGACCAAGACGTTGGGTTAAGTGTGAACACGCGTTTTTTGCGAGCACCTTCGCATTATATGTGTGGGGGTTGAAGCCGACGACTGCAATCTTTCAGGTTATATACATATATACACAAACGGCCGCACAGGAGGCATCACATTACTTTCCGACAAAAGTATAAATACAACCTTACTATATTTCATAAGAACATTGTGTTTACAATGGGAATACATGTCATTCAAACAAAATATTCTTCTAGCACTCGGACTCTATCAAACGAGCACCCTCAAGAACCTCTTCAAAATAGTGCTCGGCAGCTACTCGGCCTATGGCTGAACCTTGTGCCGCAACAGCGGTAGCATCCATCTCCGCCCAGTATGCCTTGACACGGGCAAAGGCCATCCGCGAGCCTTCTATGCACGCCGACCTCTTCATCACGTTGATGCGCGGCACCACACCAAGGAACTGTTGCACTAAGCTGAAATAGCTGTTCGGCTTTGGCTTCTCCGGCCACAAATGATCTACAACAGACCTCATGGCGAGTCCGGACAACCTATTAAGTTCGGCCCATTCGGCTAGCTGATCAGTCAAGGGAAGCGAACACTCTGGAACGTTGAATTGCGACCAAAATAGCTTGTCCACTTCATGATCTGATTGATCTTGGAAGTATTCGACCGCATCGACAGCGCTCGCCGCCAAGTCCATATATGCATGTGCCGAACTCCACAGCCGATCCAGAGGGGCATACAGCGGATCTTCGAACTTCCTCCGTAGCAGAAAGGGCTTCCTAGCCGCAATATCCCCGGCTTTGCGCAGCTCCTCCTTCTTCGCCCTCATAGCAGAGCGACTGTCTTTGGTCGCCATAGTGGCCTTCTCAAGGTCCGCTGCCTTCACTCGGTTCTCTTCTTCAAGGAACTAGCAACGGTTGGCAGTGCCTTTTAATTCTACGGCCATCTTGGCCATCTTTTCTTTGCTTTCGCAATGGGCGGCCTTCTCGGCTCTTAACTCTTCGGCCGCCTTCAAAGCAGCCGCATTACTAACCCTCGCTTGTTCCTTGGCTCGGGCGAGTTCCGCCTGAAGGGTCTCCACAGTGGCAGCTCCGTCTGCAGTCACAACATATTAAAGATATTGGCATCATGCTGCTCTTATTGTGTGACATTCACCAGAAAACATTACTTACCCTGTGATTCGTCAAGCCGCTTGTTAACAAGCTCGATGTTGGCGTCTGCCGCATCCAGTTGCCGTTTTAATTCGGCAAACTCACTAGTCCGGCTAGCCACTGGAGCTTCCACCACCTGCACATAAAGGCAGTCTGGTTATTGCCTGGGACTATGATCCTCTGTTCGCCGCCGTTATCGACGACAACCAGAGTCTCAGGGGCTACTATCTACACAGGACAGACCTAACATGTGCGGTACTATCACATATTATTTCACGTACCTCAAAGCCTGTCAGTAGACTCATAAAGGCTTCATGTAATCCGCTTTCGGTGGACGAAATTCTTTCCATCGCCGTACCCATCAGCGTACAGTGTTCTTCTGAGATGGCCACTCACCCCAACAGCTCCCTCAGAACGTCCGACCGCATACCAGACGGTGCTGGACTCTTTTGTTTGCTCTCTTCGGGAGCCGGACGCTGGGGACTTCGGGAGTCTATGGGATTATCTTCTGACCTCACCGGGTCCGGAGAGGCCCTCCGTGACGACACTTCGGGGTCACTCGCTTCTTGAGCGGAGGAGTCTGGGGGAGGCGGTTCATTCTCCATCATTTCTGGAAGAAGATCCCCCGAAGACGAGCTCAGCTGAGAAGGGCTAAGACCCGAACTACAAGATATATGCGGCGGTTATTTTCTCAGAAGAAAGATAGTATACCTTATTTTTGGATCACTTACGACTCGTTGGAGGGCTGATCCCCCCGCGGACTTTGTGCAGCAAGAGCACCCCCCAAGGCAGGGCCCTCTATTGGAGACTTCTTCTCTCATTTGGAGGCCTCAGCTTTCGGATCCTCGGAAGCAGTCCTCTTCCTCCCCCGGTTATCCTCCTTTAAGGAGGCGCTCATTCCCTTGGTTGGAACTGGCAGTGATGGGGGCCCGCTTCCGCCCATATTATTCCCCCCCTGTATCTTCCTTCGAGGGCTCCGGGCAAGGTGCAAGCTCGAGCATCTTTTCCAATACCGGATTTTCCAAACCCTCAAGAAGGGGGGCCGAACACCGAATCATCTTCGCCTTTGTTAGCCAGTCTTGGTCAAAGAGCGAACTCTCAGAAATAACTTCATGATGAGTAAATGACAGTGTGTTCGGCTAGAGGATTTCTTACTTGTTCGGCGGCGCGGTTACTGCTCAGGCCCACGTCCTCAGTAGCATCCGGACACTCTATTTGAGGTCCGAACAATGACTTGTACATCTCCTCGTGCGGCAGGCCGTGGAAACTTTGAATGGCACGCGGTCCTTCTGGGTTGAACTCCCACAAGCGAAGGGGTCGGCGTTTGCAAGGCTGGACTTGACGAACCAACATAACTTGTATTACCACGACCAAATTAAAATCTCCCTCGAAGAGATCTCGAATGCGGCTTTGCAGTATAGGCACGTCCTTGGCTGGACCAGCTCAGACCTCTACTAATCCATGACATTAGTTGTGATGGGGGGCCCGAGCGGAAAGCGGGGGCAGCCGCCCACTTGGCACTTCTGGGAGCTGTGACATAAAACCACTCCCGTTGCCATAATTCGGACACCTCTGGAAAGGAACCTTTCGGCCATGGAGCTCCTGCCATCTTGCCTATTGATGCACCTCCGCACGCTGCATGTTGCCCCTCGATCATCTTCGGCTTCACTTCAAAGGTCTGGAGCCACAGGCCGAAGTGAGGAGTAATGCGGAGGAAGGCCTCACACACGACAATAAATGTCGAGATGTGGAGAAAGGAGTCCGGAGCTAGATCGTGGAAATCTAGCCCGTAATAGAACATCAAACCCCTGACGAAGGGATCCAGAGTGAGGCCTAGGCCTCGGAGGAAGTGGGAGACGAACACGACGTTCTCGTTGGGTTCGGGAGTAGGGACGACCTGCCCTCGAGCAGGAAACCGATGCGAAACCTCGACGGTCGGGTATCTGGCCTCCCTCAACTTCTTGATGTCCTCTTCCATCATGGAGAAGGGCATCCATCGGCCTTGAAGGCTGGATCCGGACATGATTGAAGATCCGGAGCACCTAACCTGGGCTTTGGGTGTTGGAACTCGAGGCGGGGGAAGGGTTCGACTGAGCACGAGAGGGAAAAAGCGAAAACCTTGTCCCTTTATAAAGAGGGTGAATATCAAGCGTCCTCTCCATAGCCGTTTAGGACTTGCCTATAATCTAGGAGTCCTAGACACGGTTGGGTTACCCACGACCGCATTAATGAGAATCCTGTAATTGGGGGAACACGGTCTCTGCTTTGACAAGACGTGTCAAGAAACCTCCTCGCGTTATGTGTGGGGCAGGTTGAAGAAAAACGGTTCGAATAATCACCAGGCCATGACATAATGTCATGCTGCCAAAACAAGTCAGCAAATTGGATTAGCAAAAATATTATTCTCTCTACGGCGGTATGTGGAACTTATTTTGCAGGGTCAGACACTATCCTCGTATTCATATTCTTTTGTGATGTATTCGGAGAAGGAACCCGCCTTGCAATGCCAAAGACAATACTGTGCGCCGGACTCATCGCCATTGAAGCCTGGTTCAGGGGATACTGAGGGAATCCTGGATTAGGGTGTCTCCGGACAGTCGGACTATCTCCATTGGCTGGACTGTTAGACTATGAAGATACAAGATTGAAGACTTCGTCTCGTGTCCGGATGGGACTCTACTTGGCGTGGAAGGCAAGCTAGGCAATACGGATATGGATATCTCCTCCTTTGTAACCGACCTTGTGTAACCCTAACCCTCTCCGGTGTCTATATAAACTGAAGGGTTTTAGTCCATAGGACAACAATCACAACATACAATCATACCATAGGCTAGCTTCTAGGGTTTAGCCTCTCTGATCTCGTGGTAGATCTACTCTTGTACTACCCATATCATCAATATTAATCAAGCAGGACGTAGGGTTTTACCTCCATCAAGAGGGCCCAAACCTGGGTAAAACATCGTGTCCCCTGCCTCCTGTTACCATCCGGCCTAGACGCACAGTTCGGGACCCCCTACCCGAGATCCACCGGTTTTGACACCGACAACTGGCGATCTATTTTCTTGCTGTGATAAATAAGTTGAGCAGATATGAAAGAGTACCGCCTCTGGTGCGGCGTCGTGTACGCATCTGCTGAGAATTTGACGGTGATGCGGTAGCGATGGCTGTCGGCGGCGTGGAAGCAGATCTAGGAGGATAGACGGTGGCGGCGGGGTGCGGTGGACGAGACAGTCGTAGGAGCGGAGCCGGCAAGGTGGACAACGTCGGGGATGAAGCGAGAGGACGGGATGCAAGGATCCCGGTCCGAAGCCGTGGATGAGAGAGGTCAATCTCTTGTAAAGGACGGTGGCGTCGGGGTATTAGCTCTAGCATGGTGGAGGAGGACGGTGGTGGATGGGGTGGCGGACGGCAGCGGACGGAGGAGGGTGGGGTGGAGAGGGTGTTTTGGCCCCCACGGAGTACGAATGGGGAAAAGGGAGGTAGAGAGGAAGGGGGGAACCATGTATTCAGGGCGCGCTTGTCTCAAATGCGAGGAAATTTACAAACTTAGCCCCCGTTTCAAATTTCTACTACATCACATGTCACATCCCTAGCCTCTGGTACTGCCTGGTGTTTGCATCATGTTTAAATTCTGAAACTTGAACTGAGGGAAATTGGAAGCCCCAAAACCCTAAATAAAAGAAGGGCAAAAACCCTAAAATCTCATTCATTTGTTCCAAAATGCTCTTCTTAAATGTTTGATAATTTTTGGCAAGGGTTCTGGTCCCAACAAAAATATTGAACATTTTTAAGGATTTATTTTTGGGACTTTGAATTTAAATCATTAGCTATTTGAATTTGAATTATATTCATATAATTAGAATATAATTTCAAATACCCCTGAAATATTTTATGAGCTTTTGGAAAAGTCCATCTAGCAAAATAAAAATATTCAGAGGAGCTTTTGGCATTGTTTGAATTATTTTAAATTCAAAACAGTGGCAAAAGATTAAATAAAAATAAAACATAACAGAAAAATTAAAAAAGAGCAGAAGACTTACCTGGCAGCCCAGCTGCGGCCCAGCTTGACCAGCCCAGCCCACCTACCTCGCCGCTCGTCGTCTTCCTCTGCCAGTAGGCAGAGGCGAGGCGTGGCGCGCGACCGAGAGCCCCGGCCACCTCCTGCTTCGCGCTGGAGGCCGCCCTTCGTCCTAATCCGCGCCACGGAGACGCCCAGCACCTTCCCCCTCACTCCCCCAAACCCTCTGGTGCCTCTCCCCTCTCCCACCGAGCTCATTCCCCTCCTCTGCTCTTCCTCCCTCTCATCACCGAACGCGCCTGCCGCCGCTGACTTGCACCACCGCGGCCATGGCCCCTCCCTCGTCCCCTTGAGCAGCACAGGAGCTCCGCCTCGACCCTCTCTTCCTCCCCACCAAGCCAAGCCCCTCAGGAAGCTCTGCATCACCTCCACGCCGTCGTCTTCATCCTCAACCGCCGCCGATGGTCGCCGCTCGATTCGCAGCAACGAGGACGCCCCCGAGCTCACCAACCCCTTCGTTCGATCCGCTGTGAGCTGCTGCGTCAATCCCCTCCCTCCCCTAGCACTTTTTCTTCCGCTAACGCCAATATCCACCGGAGCCGAGAGCTCTTCGCCGCCGGCCATGTCGCTGCCGTAGCCACCGTTGACTAGAGCTGCAACCGAGCACGCGGCCGTGCTCAGTGCAACCCCAGGAGGTCGTAACACCCCTCTTTGCCTCCTGTCGTGCTCCCTAACCCCGAAACCCAGTTCACCCGAACGCCGGCGCCGCCGTGAGCTTTATTCCGGTGAGCTCCGGCCACCCCAGCTCGCCTCGGTTGCACCGTTGGATGCGCGGGATCGCCAGCTTTCCGTAGAGCCCAACGGCGCCTCGAATGGGTCCCTGTATCGCAATCCCGAGCCGCCCCGCCGTTTCTGTCGTCGCCGGCGACAAGTCGCCGGCAGGTTTGACCTGATCGGCCCGGGGTTTGACCTCCCCTGACGTGTGGGCCCAGGCGCCTGCTTAATTAGTGTTAGGTTAGTTAGTGTTAATTAACTTAGCTAATTAGATGAGCCACTGACATGCGGGCCCCGCCCGGCTAACCAAGTTAGTTAGGGTTAATTTTAATTAGGTTAGTTAGTCCAGACACTGACACGCAGGGCCCACAGGTCAGTTTGACCTGGACGGCACCCGTTGACCTGCTGAGGTCAGCATGAGGTCATGCTGACGCAATAGTTCCTTTCTGGAATTAAAATAAATTAGAAAATGATTTATTAATTCCAGAAAATTGTATAAACTTCAATAAATCATAGAAAATTAACCATAACTCCAAATTAAATAAATTATATATGAAAAATTATCAGAAAAATTCAAGGAATCCATCTGTACCATTTTCATGCATGTTTAAACAATGTTTGTCCTCTGTTTTGGACAAAACAAATAAAGGGCATTTAAATAATCATATATGGAGTTGGAATTTGAATCATGTATTCAAACCAACTTCATTTAAATCATAGCTAGGTGCATTAGCCCAAAACACATTCATATTGCCATGTCATAGCATGCATCATATTGTGCATTGCATTGATCGTGTTTCTTCTGTGCTTGCCGGTGTTGTTCCCCCTCGGTAGACGCTGTACCGATGATGTGATCGTTGACACTAATGAAGACTCAATGTTATCTTCAGAAGTGCCAGCCAAGCAAAACCCCCTTGTTCATTCCGATAAAATCCCACTCTCTCGCTCCTGCTCTCTATTACTGCATTAGGACAACAACGATTCAACTGTTACTTGCTGCGGTAGCTGAACCCCTTTATCCTTTGCATGACCTGTCATTCCATAGTAAATAGATGAAACCCACTAGCATGAGTAGGAGTTGTTTGAGCCCTGTTGTGCCTACTCATTCATGTTTGTTTGTCATGCCTGCTATTGCTTAGAGTTGAGTCAAGTCTGATTCATCGGGGATGAATCAGAGGCATGTGAACATGTCCTACTGTGTGTGAGCTAAGTGTGTGAACACGATTTGGTAAAGGTAGCGGTGAGAGGCCATGTAGGAGTACATGGTGGGTTGTCTCATTGCAGCCGACCTCAGGAACTAAGTTCTGTGTTTGTGATCCATGAACAGTTACTACCACACATTGGGTTCCGGTAACTCGACCCCTCTCGACTTATTAATCAACATGATCTCTGTCCAGGAGTTGCAACTAGTTTCTGGTGTTTGTAGGTAGTGTTAGTAGTCTACCAAGTGGCACCCGGTACAGGTGGGCTTGGGACAGACTAGGCACAGTGGCACGGTGTACCAAGCGTAGATCCACCCGTCGAGGTGGGCTTGGGAACCCTGCTCACATCGTTTGGGGCCGTAAGCGACACCCCGGCCGGATCTCCTTGCGGATGGAACCCGAATAGGCGATAAACCTGGACTAGAGACTTGTTCGGTTAGTCAGGTCGTGGCCGACTCCCTCGCCCGGCTTCCGCTTGAAGGTTGTCGAGGTACATGACGTGTACAGGGCGGTAAGTGGCGAGAGCGTGTGTGAAGAAGTACACCCCTGCAGGGTTATCATTATCTATTCGAATAGCCGGATTCCTCGGATATGGAAACTTGGACCCCTTGTACAGTTCATAGACAAGTGAAAGTGGATACTCTAAAATACGCAAGATAAGCGTGAGTGCTATGGATGGCGTTCTCGTAGGGAGACGGGAGCGAATCCATAGTGGTGTATTGATATGGTGAATATGTGGACTCGTGTGCGCCACCTCAAAAGAGTTACTTGCAGTCGTAGTTCAGGTTAGCCACCGAGTCAAAGCTGGCTTGCTGCAGTTAAACTCCACCATCCCCTTGTTGATAATGATGCATATGTAGTTAGATCTGATGTAAGTCTTGCTGGGTACATTTGTACTCACGTTGCTTAATTTATGTTTTTGCAGAGAGACTTCAGTCTCACTAGTAGTTCCACGTGGACTTCGATGTTTAGCTTGTTACCTCAGCTACGATCTTGTGCCCTCGGCAGGATCTGGTAGATAGTCAGGCTTCTCAGCCTTTTTCATTTCTAGATGTTTGTACTCAGACATGTTAAGCTTCCGCTTGTGCTTTGACTTGTATGCTCTGATTGTTGGGTCATGAGACCCATGTTTGTAATATCTCGCTCCTCGGAGCCTAATGAATAAATACTTGAGTTGTAGAGTCATGTTGTGATGCCATGTTGTATTTGCACATATCGAGCATATTGTGTGTATGTTATTGAAATGCTTGGTATGTGTGGGATCTGACTATCTAGTTGTTTATCCTTAGTAGCCTCTCTTACCGGGAAATGTCTCCTGGTGTTTCCACTGAGCCATGGTAGCTTGCTACTGCTCCGGAACACTTAGGCTGGCCGGCATGTGTCCTTCTTCGTTCCTGTGTCTGTCCCTTCGGGGAAATGTCACGCGATGAATACCGGAGTCCTGTTAGCCCGCTACAGCCCGGTTCACCGGAGTCCTGCTAGCCCAGTGCTACAGCCTGGATTCACTCACTGATGACCGACACGTTCGTTGCTGGGTCATGTATGCCTGTCCCTGTAAGGTAGTGCCACTTTGGGTTCACGACTAGCCATGTCAGCCCGGGTTCTTTGTCATATGGATGCTAGCGACACTATCATATACGTGAGCCAAAAGGCACAAACGGTCCCGGGCCAGGTAAGGTGGCACCCGTGGGAATACCGTGCGTGAGGCCGCAAAGTGATATGATGTGTTACATGCTAGATCGATGTGGTATTGAGTCGGGGTCCTGACAGCGTTGGTATCAGAGCTTGACTGCCTATAGGATTACCAAGTCAAACTGGTCGAAGTTGAGTCTAGAAATTCTTTAGTTATATAAGGGAATTGATTGTGGGATGGAACGTAAGGCTCTTTTTACTCCTTATACCTTATGCCCTTCTGATCTGAGTCATCTTATCTTTCCTACGGGGATTAAGAACTAGGCTTCTCATCTATCTACTAGGATGACGAGTTACTATGTTAGAGACTTATAGGATTGATAGTTTCAAGCCTCAATTCAGTTTCTACCTCTGTATGCTAACTATTGATCTCAGAACCTTGATATTGTGCCTCTGAGTGGCTATGCCACCATTTTTGTAGCATGTCTCCAATCTTTCGAGCATTTACAGTCGTTATGCTGCCGAGTCATCCCAGGTTTCTAAATAGTCGGATGCATTTGCAAATCCCTTCCTCCTGTTTCCGATGTGCCTTTGGTCAGATTAATCACACAAATCAGTGAGTTGAGGTACTTTATTGCCTTGACATATATGTTGGAGCTGGTATTATGACCCTAGGTGTCTTAGGGGATCATCTAGTAATTTAGCCATGATTTGTGTCCCAGTGTGATGATTCTGGCCATCATTCTTGTAAGCATCCCGTGATGCCACTTAGTTAGTAGGCATTTCACTTCTGGGTTTTGAACCCGAGATTCACCCTACTTACTTCATGTTGATAGTAATTGCTAGCTCCCTTAGGTTATTAGTAACCTTGCGATAGTCCTTGAAGTCCGTGGTATCTTCTTCTTCCAAATACCATGAACTACTTATGGCAGAAGTTCCTCGTTGAACTGAACGATCACAACCAGAGTGCTCTTGATGAGTTCTCCATTATATATTGTGGCTCTGCCAGTTCTACTTTTCTGCATGGGTTATCCGGAAGAAATATGTTGAACTTCGTTCGACATGCTAAACCATGCATCCACAACTCAGAAAATCGTATGTTCCTTTGAGTTGTCCATCTTTAGTTGTTTTCTGGCCCTTGTATATCAATTGATATTCAGGAGTAGTTATGCATCCGTGTTCATCGTTGCCACTACTCTTGTGGTCTGTCAAGCCATTCCATTCAGGATGAATAGGAGAAACAAACTCCAGAACCTCATCCATATCTAGGATTGGGTCAAAGCAATTGTATTCCGCAGATCAAGTTGCAATCCAGCTTCTGGTCTGTTCTACCTTGAAGTATTACCATCTTTATATCAGGAATATCATGGGAATTGCACACCATCTTATGAATTCTTGACGCAGTAATACTTCTTATCATCATTGATAATTTCTCGGTTTCCGTGTTATTATAACCGGAATGCCGGCAAGTGAATCGTGGTGTGTGAAATCAATACTCCTAGCAACTCCGTTGCTTGGTAGTTAAATGGACAATAACGTCATCCTTAGCGAGTTGACTATTGAATCATCACCCTAAGGTTGATCGTGCTACCTAGTCCATTTTCCTGGTGCACTCCTCGATTGATGAGATAGGATTTTGTTAAGTCCTCGCTCATTTGATCATATCGTCTTGCCCTGAAAAGCAAGATTGTTCTCGAGCTTAGTAACATATCGGTGGTTCATGATTTTCCGTATATCTTCTCGAAAGTATTACCAGGTTGTCACCTGACCGCTATGTTGAGTTCATGATCAAGATGGTCTCCTGTAAACCACCCCTTCTCCAAGAATCTGTGTGGGATACCCCTGAGCTAGTTGGTCAAGCTAAACAACAACTTGGAGAGTTGGAAGATAAAAGCTTGCCTGACTTAGTTCATGTTAAGGGATATCTTTTTGTGTGTGTGTGTGTGTGTGTGTTGAAGAAAGATGGTATCTTCATCAATTGGTCCTTGTGAACAATTGTTGGATCTATTATCTTACCCAAACCTTTGATTTAAGTATGGGCTATCGTCAAATCAAATCAGAACCAACGATGTTCGTAATGCTGTCTTACTCGTGGATTTTCCTCGAGCATACACCATTATATCTTTTGGTCTGACCAATGCTATCACCGTGTTCACTTAACTATGGAATTCCTTTTAAAAGGGAACCTGGATGAATTGTTGTTGAGCCCATCGACAACATCCTTATCTTCTCCATGATTCTGTTGGACATTAAGCTAGTGTTGGAAACTTTGTAAACAATGCCTTCGAGTTCCGTGTCTGAGGTATATGTTTGGATGAAAGAAGTGACTCCCTTTGATTCACGTGCATTTGATGTAAGTTGCCGTCGTGGGTTTGAGAAAGGTTTGTTTTGTTTCCTCTGGAATCGTCCCAAGTCAGTCATGCATGTGCAAAGTATACTATGGTTTGGTAGATTAATTACCTCCACTCCATGTGTGTTCCGTAGCACCCCAAGCCACTGACTGATTTGTTCAGGGAAAGGAGTTAAGTGTTAATCCATGGTAATGCACAAGACTCTGATGTCCCCGATGATGGTTCCCTACCAGAACTCGGTAGTGTTTTATCGCAAGACTACCATGTGATCATGTTTGTCTGGGACAGCGTGTTCACATGTGTGTAGCAGAACCAGCTCATGTTTGGAGCTTGCTATCGTAGTTCATTTCTCGAGAATCTCGCAACGTTATCTCGTCGAATTGTGTTGCAAACTTTCATTTTTCTTCCTAGACGCGATGAGTCTGGAATATCCTGACACCAACCAGATTTGAATCTCAGGCAGATATGATGGTTGGAACATTTCCCAAGAACTATAATATTGGTCCCTCGATAACTGGTAAAGTGGATGTCGTGACCAGCACCACCCAGCCGAAGGACCTATTATTGTAGTATCTTGATTGAAGAAGTTGGCCACCTTCCCATAAGGATTTCGTAGGATTTACCTCCCTAGTTGTTCCTTATGGATTTTTGTGTTTCCGAAGTCCGGCCTTTTACTTGATGTTCTAGTTATCAAACCATATCTATGAATGGGATACACTAGCACATCAAGGAGAACATTAGAAGCGGAGTGCTAAATGTCTCTCGGTCGATCATCCAGATTTTGTTTCCTTGGCCTCGCTAAGGTGAAATATGAGAAAGTGTTATCTTCCTTTGCATCTGCATCATCCATCATTAGCCATCATGGTAGTATGTTGTGTTGTCAGCACCCTTGACACGGATGTTGATAAAACCTTGATGATTGTGGAAATGCTCAAGTTCTTGAGAGCACGCACAAGCGCTAGGTGTTATCATCAGCACTAACTGGGTTTGCTCTCAGTTTCCTCGGCAATGCTATGACCTTTTCAAACAGTGAATTCACTCTCTATTGTTGGGTTCTTCCCCAGTTACCAGAATCATTCCCAGTATTTGCATTTTGTTCCCAGCTTGCACCGCCAATGTGCCATTCTACCATGGGTCTCATCCATTTCCGGTGGTAAGCAAATTCATCCATTATGTTGTCTTCAACAAGGTAATCCACATCATCCAAGTCCGAGTATGCCATTCTACCGACCCCCTCCAAACGATCGGTCGAGAATTGCCTTAGGTTGGTTTAAAGAGTTTCAATGATCTTTGAATCAAAAGTAATTCTTTTTGCCACTTAAGGGGATATATCTACAAGTCACCTTCCCTAAGGTGCCCCGTTATGGTATCATGGCAACTCAACACCTCGCAACGTTGACAACCGTTTACCACCTCCTTAGGTGTGGAATTGTTGTCTACCTGGTAAACCTCCGTCATTTGTCCCACTCCTTTCCGCTAGAGGTGTGCTTCGTCTCTCAGCTCAAGAGATGTTGCTATGTCCCATTCCGTGAGTTAATCCTGAGTTGTTCGACCTTCGAGAAGATCGATCCTTCTAGAGTCTCCTTCTCCTCTCATTGTCATAATAACTGGAGTTCTCAGAGCTAGACGACAAGACAAAGATGGTGATTGAATCAATGTTCATTTGAAGTGCAACCTGGATCGTGAAGATTATACTAGTTTGCGTTTCCCCTTCATCCTACCCTACGCTTGAATCTCGAGACGAGATTCTTGTTTAGTGGGGGTGAGTTGTCACATCCCTAGCCTCTGGTGCTGCCTGGTGTTTGCATCATGTTTAAATTCTGAAACTTGAACTGAGGGAAATTGGAAGCCTCAAAACACTAAATAAAAGAAGGGCAAAAACCCTAAAATCTCATTCATTTGTTCCAAAATGCTCTTCTTAAATGTTTGATAATTTTTGGCAAGGGTTCTGGTCCCAACCAAAATATTGAACATTTTTAAGGATTTATTTTTGGGACTTTGAATTTAAATCATTAGCTATTTGAATTTGAATTATATTCATATAATTAGAATATAATTTCAAATACCCCTGAAATATTTTATGAGCTTTTGGAAAAGTCCATCTAGCAAAATAAAAATATTCAGAGGAGCTTTTGGCATTGTTTGAATTATTTTAAATTCAAAACAGTGGCAAAAGATTAAATAAAAATAAAACAGAACAGAAAAATTAAAAAAGAGCAGAAGACTTACCTGGCAGCCCAGCTGCGGCCCAGCTTGACCAGCCCAGCCCACCTACCTCGCCGCTCGTCATCTTCCTCTGCCAGTAGGCAGAGGCGAGGCGTGGCGCGCGCCCGAGAGCCCCGGCCACCTCCTGCTTCGCGCTGGAGGCCGCCCTTCGTCCTAATCCGCGCCACGGAGACGCCCAGCACCTTCCCCCTCACTCCCCCAAACCCTCTGGTGCCTCTCCCCTCTCCCACCGAGCTCATTCCCCTCCTCTGCTCTTCCTCCCTCTCATCACCGAACGCGCCTGCCGCCGCTGACTTGCACCACCGCGGCCATGGCCCCTCCCTCGTCCCCTTGAGCAGCCCAGGAGCTCCGCCTCGACCCCCTCTTCCTCCCCACCAAGCCAAGCCCCTCAGGAAGCTCTGCATCGCCTCCATGCCGTTGTCTTCATCCTCGACCGCCGCCGATGGTCGCCGCTCGATTCGCAGCAACGAGGACGCCCCCGAGCTCACCAACCCCTTCGTTCGATCCGCTGTGAGCTGCTACGTCGATCCCCTCCCTCCCCTAGCACTTTTTCTTCCGCTAACGCCAATATCCACTGGAGCCGAGAGCTCTTCGCCGCCGGCCATGTCGCCGCCGTAGCCACCGTTGACTAGAGCTGCAACCGAGCACGCGGCCGTGCTCAGTGCAACCCCAGGAGGTCGTAACACCCCTCTTTGCCTCCTGTCGTGCTCCCTAACCCCGAAACCCAGTTCACCCGAACGCCGGCGCCGCCGTGAGCTTCATTCCGGTGAGCTCCGGCCACCCCAGCTCGCCCCGGTTGCACCGTTGGATGCGCGGGATCGCCAGCTTTCCGTAGAGCCCAACGGCGCCTCGAATGGGTCCCTGTATCGCAATCCCGAGCCGCCCCGCCGTTTCTGTCGTCGCCGGCGACAAGTCGCCGGCAGGTTTGACCTGATCGGCCCGGGGTTTGACCTCCCCTGACGTGTGGGCCCAGGCGCCTGCTTAATTAGTGTTAGGTTAGTTAGTGTTAATTAACTTAGCTAATTAGATGAGCCACTGACATGCGGGCCCCGCCCGGCTAACCAAGTTAGTTAGGGTTAATTTTAATTAGGTTAGTTAGTCCAGACACTGACACGCAGGGCCCACAGGTCAGTTTGACCTGGACGGCACCCGTTGACCTGCTGAGGTCAGCATGAGGTCATGCTGACGCAATAGTTCCTTTCTGGAATTAAAATAAATTAGAAAATGATTTATTAATTCCAGAAAATTGTATAAACTTCAATAAATCATAGAAAATTAACCATAACTCCAAATTAAATAAATTATATATGAAAAATTATCAGAAAAATTCAAGGAATCCATATGTACCATTTTCATGCATGTTTAAACAATGTTTGTCCTCTGTTTTGGACAAAACAAATAAAGGGCATTTAAATAATCATATATGGAGTTGGAATTTGAATCATGTATTCAAACCAACTTCATTTAAATCATAGCTAGGTGCATTAGCCCAAAACACATTCATATTGCCATGTCATAGCATGCATCATATTGTGCATTGCATTGATCGTGTTTCTTCTGTGCTTGCCGGTGTTGTTCCCCCTCGGTAGACGCTGTACCGATGATGTGATCGTTGACACTAATGAAGACTCAATGTTATCTTCAGAAGTGCCAGCCAAGCAAAACCCCCTTGTTCATTCCGATAAAATCCCACTCTCTCGCTCCTGCTCTCTATTACTGCATTAGGACAACAACGATTCAACTGTTACTTGCTGCGGTAGCTGAACCCCTTTATCCTTTGCATGACCTGTCATTCCATAGTAAATAGATGAAACCCACTAGCATGAGTAGGAGTTGTTTGAGCCCTGTTGTGCCTACTCATTCATGTTTGTTTGTCATGCCTGCTATTGCTTAGAGTTGAGTCAAGTCTGATTCATCGGGGATGAATCAGAGGCATGTGAACATGTCCTACTGTGTGTGAGCTAAGTGTGTGAACACGATTTGGTAAAGGTAGCGGTGAGAGGCCATGTAGGAGTACATGGTGGGTTGTCTCATTGCAGCCGACCTCAGGAACTGAGTTCTGTGTTTGTGATCCATGAACAGTTACTACCACACATTGGGTTCCGGTAACTCGACCCCTCTCGACTTATTAATCAACATGATCTCTGTCCAGGAGTTGCAACTAGTTTCTGGTGTTTGTAGGTAGTGTTAGTAGTCTACCAAGTGGCACCCGGTACAGGTGGGCTTGGGACAGACTAGGCACAGTGGCACGGTGTACCAAGCGTAGATCCACCCGTCGAGGTGGGCTTGGGAACCCTGCTCACATCGTTTGGGGCCGTAAGCGACACCCCGGCCGGATCTCCTTGCGGATGGAACCCGAATAGGCGATAAACCTGGACTAGAGACTTGTTCGGTTAGTCAGGTCGTGGCCGACTCCCTCGCCCGGCTTCCGCTTGAAGGTTGCCGAGGTACATGACGTGTACAGGGCGGTAAGTGGCGATAGCGTGTGTGAAGAAGTACACCCCTGCAGGGTTATCATTATCTATTCGAATAGCCGGATTCCTCGGATATGGAAACTTGGACCCCTTGTACAGTTCATAGACAAGTGAAAGTGGATACTCTAAAATACGCAAGATAAGCGTGAGTGCTATGGATGGCGTTCTCGTAGGGAGACAGGAGCGAATCCATAGTGGTGTATTGATATGGTGAATATGTGGACTCGTGTGCGCCACCTCAAAAGAGTTACTTGCAGTCGTAGTTCAGGTTAGCCACCGAGTCAAAGCTGGCTTGCTGCAGTTAAACTCCACCATCCCCTTGTTGATAATGATGCATATGTAGTTAGATCTGATGTAAGTCTTGCTGGGTACATTTGTACTCACGTTGCTTAATTTATGTTTTTGCAGAGAGACTTCAGTCTCACTAGTAGTTCCACGTGGACTTCGACGTTTAGCTTGTTACCTCAGCTACGATCTTGTGCCCTCGGCAGGATCTGGTAGATAGTCAGGCTTCTCAGCCTTTTTCATTTCTAGATGTCCGTACTCAGACATGTTAAGCTTCCGCTTGTGCTTTGACTTGTATGCTCTGATTGTTGGGTCATGAGACCCATGTTTGTAATATCTCGCTCCTCGGAGCCTAATGAATAAATACTTGAGTTGTAGAGTCATGTTGTGATGCCATGTTGTATTTGCACATATCGAGCATATTGTGTGTATGTTATTGAAATGCTTGGTATGTGTGGGATCTGACTATCTAGTTGTTTATCCTTAGTAGCCTCTCTTACCGGGAAATGTCTCCTGGTGTTTCCACTGAGCCATGGTAGCTTGCTACTGCTCCGGAACACTTAGGCTGGCCGGCATGTGTCCTTCTTCGTTCCTGTGTCTGTCCCTTCGAGGAAATGTCACGCGATGAATACCGGAGTCCTGTTAGCCCGCTACAGCCCGGTTCACCGGAGTCCTGCTAGCCCAGTGCTACAGCCTGGATTCACTCGCTGATGACCGACACGTTCGTTGCTGGGTCATGTATGCCTGTCCCTGTAAGTTAGTGCCACTTTGGGTTCACGACTAGCCATGTCAGCCCGGGTTCTTTGTCATATGGATGCTAGCAACACTATCATATACGTGAGCCAAAAGGCGCAAACGGTCCCGGGCCAGGTAAGGTGGCACCCGTGGGAATACCGTGCGTGAGGCCGCAAAGTGATATGATGTGTTACATGCTAGATCGATGTGGCATTGAGTCGGGGTCCTGACATCACAGCAACATTAGTCGGTTGGGGATAGGACGGTAATCTCGCATACACCGAATATTTGCCGACGAGTTTTTGGCTCCCACCGTGTATGAATATGAATCGGGGAGGGAGTCGATTTCGGCCGAGGACACACTGGGTTTTGGTGCCCACCGTGTATGAATCCGGGTGAGAGGCGATTACGTCACGTTTGGGTGAAATTACAAACCTACCCCTATCGAAACCTATAGAAATCCAGCAGATAGGTTTTGCGTGGCAGGGATAGGCAGTAGTGATTTCCATCTTACAGATTTTGGTTTCGGGCGGTTACTGCGACTTTCCCCGCTTCGTTCAAATTTTGCAGAGTGCACATTTACCGTGCCAACTCAATTCGGATCCCGTTTGTATTCTATTTTTTTCGGGCGGGATCCATTTTCAATTGGAATTACATTCTATATACATCGTTTTTTATATATACTTTCAAAAGCACAACACCATTTATACATACATATGGTTTACAAATGGCATGATCTCAGATTCATAAGGTTGTATCCATCAATTTAGATTTTCAAATATTTGAAACCACTTTATGTTGAAATCCAATGTATGCATTCCTCGCTAACTATCTCCAATTAATGTGTGTTTCATGCGTTTTTTTTTACTTCTCGAACATGTATAATGTGTTTCACACACGCAACTGTCGGCGTTCTGGGAACGGGGGTCCCCAGACTTGCCCGCCTGTGGCGTGGCTCAAGTGGGGGCCCAGCACGGCCCATCTTCATCAGCTCAAGCTCAAGACCCTCGCGAGGGGCCAAGCCTCACGGGGCGGACGACAGGAAGCTTCCTCATGGGGCAGCCTCATCAGGCAGGCTCGCGAGGAGGCGGAGAGATCAAGGCAGGGGCACCTCACGAGGAGCTCGTGACGCAAGCCATGACGATCGAGACAAGGCGAGCGCTAGGCGGGCGTCGGCCTGCGCAGTGTCGTTGTTTCCCCTTTGGTGCAAAGGGAGCAAGCACAGGCCAGCGCATCGGGCAAAGGTTACCATTCCGGTGCAACGAGACCAAGACCAGCAGAGCGGCAGGACGGAGGTCACCGTGGAGCCCAAGACGGCGTCACCGCCAGTGCTTTTGGCAGCCGAAGACCACCTTTGGTCAGGATAACTTGTACTAGATGTTCCCCTTCAAAATGGCCAATTGTTGGTGCCCTTCCCACTCATTATTTGGGGAGAGGCCCAGGGCCTCTATTAATAGAGGCACCCAACCGGATAGAGGCATCCAACCAGATAGAGGAAAAACCCCGGACTAAGTAGAACACCCCGCACCAGCTCAAGAACACCTCTCGCGAGGCTGTTCTTCCTCTGTACTGTTCATCATCAGCCCCTGAGGCAATACACCACACCACACACTGGAGTAGGGTATTACACCACAACGGTGGCCCGAACCAGTATAAATCTCGTGTCCCTTGTGTTGTTCATCGTTTCTAGCTTAGATCACGCGAGGAGATCGGACGTAGATCGGTAGGGGAGAGATCTCCACACGCACCCCAGTGTTCGAACCTTAAGGGTCTGCCAAAACCCGAAATCTGACATTTGACGCGCCAGGTAGGGGTGCGCCGAAATCTTTCTTCCGCTGTTCGCATGTGATCTTCCGTCGTGTCCATGGCTGACGCTCGTCGGGCTCGCGCCGAGCGCCGGGCCGCTCTCGCCAACCGCGTCGCCCAGATGGCGCCCGTCGGCGGACGCCCCCGTCGTTCCCCGTCACCTGCCGCCAACGCCGCCACCGGCCCGGTGGGGAACGAGCAGCCGGCCTCGTCCCAGCATCCTTCGGTGCGGCGGGATGGCCGCACCGCCATCCCGTCGCTGACTCCGGCTGGTTTGTCGTCCCATGCCCGTCGCGCCCCCACGGACGCGCACGCCGCGCTGCTCCTGGCAAGAGAGCTCCTACACTACCGCCCCGTCGATGACCTCTACAAGGACTGGCTCGCCTGCATCACCGAGCTCGTCAGCACCGCAGGGGGCTCCCCCTGCCATCCCTCTCGCTGCCTCACCCTCCATTCCATGCAGGGGGCGAGGATCGGGAGGCGCCTCCGCCACCTCCTCTCCAAGAAGGCACCTTGTCTCCAACACGCACAGCCCCGGGGCGGGACCCTCCACGTCCGGCGCCAGCGCAACAAGAAGGAAGCTGCCAGGAGATCCCTTGTCCCCAAGAAGGTGACCGCGCGCTCCCAGCGCCGGCGCGCCAAGATCGCGTCCCTGTGCCTCCACGCCAAGACCTCGTGTTGCTCCAAGCGGCGGCGCGTGGTAATCCCCAGGAACAAGCCCAGCACCAGCAAAGGGGGCCGGTGGCCACAGCAGGCTGCCGCGCCTTCACCCCGAGCTACACGGCGTCACATGGCCAGGCAAGTTCAAGCCTGAGCTTCCCCCTCGCTACGATGGCACGACGGACCCCCCGGAGTTCCTGCAGCTCTACGAGCTGGGCATTGAAGCCACCAGCGGAGACGAAAAGGTCATGGCGAACTGGTTTCCCATGGCGCTCAAGGACGGCGCCCGCACTTGGCTCCTGAACCTGGCTCCTGGCACGATCTCCTCCTGGGACGAGATGCGCACCCGCTTCATCGCCAACTTCCAGGGCACTCGTGACTGGCCCCCGGCCGTGAGCGACTTGCGCCGCATCAAGCAGCAGCCAGGGGAAACCCTGCAGAAATACATCCAGTGCTTCAACAATGCTCGCCTCAAGATCCCCAGGGTGACTGAGGAAGCCATCATCTCAGCTTTCTCCGATGGCGTGCGCGACATCAAGATGAAGGAGGAGCTAGCAATCCATGAGGACATGTGCACATCCCTGGAGCTGTTCAACTTGGCGACCAAGTGCGCCAGGGCTGAGGAAGGGCGTCTCTCCCTCCTCGAACTCCCGGCTGCCAACCCAGAAGAGAAGAAGCTCAAGGCCAAGGACGTGAAGCGCAAGGGGGTTGCAGTGCTTGCAGCGGAACAGACACCAAGCGAGGCAGGGATCAGCCTGAGTCATCCAAGGGCAGCCGATACTGCGTGTACCACGACCTCCACACCCACAACACCAACGAATGTCAAGAGCTCAGGGCCGTGCGAGATGGGCGAGTCGGCCGATGTCCCGAGCGCAACGACAGGGGCTATGGCCGAGGAGGAGGAAGAGGTGGAGGACGCTGGGAAGACCGTGGCCCTCGCCAAGGGTGGCGTGACCCACCTCGCGAGGATCGCTGGCAGGACCAGCCTCGCGAGGGAGGCTGGAGAGATCAGCCTCATGAGGATCACCCACACAGCAACGCAGGCCTTCCTCCTCTGCCGCCACCACCAAGGAGGAATGAAGACCAACATCAAGACCAGGGGCTGGGGGCTTCCAGGAGCCACGCGCAATCGCTTGCATCCTGGGTGGCGCCCAAGCCCCAGCCTCACAGCGCATCTTCAAGCAGTATGCTCGCGAGCTGAATGCAGTCCTCCCCAAGCTTGAGGCCGCACGCCCTCTCAGGTGGTCTGCATGCGCTATCACATTCAGCTCAGCGGATCTGCTCAAGTGCGCGGCAACGGTCGGAGTCCTCCCGATGCTTTGCTCCCCAGTCATCAGCAATGTGCTGGTCACCAGGACCCTCATTGATGGCGGGGCAGGACTCAACGTCCTGTCCGTTGAGACATTCGACAATCTCCAAGTGCCGTACGATCAGCTTCAGCCGACCAAGCCTTTCTCAGGAGTCACTGATGGTTCCACTGTTCCAATAGGGCAGGTTCGCCTTCCAGTCAC
Source organism: Triticum dicoccoides (assembly GCF_002162155.2). Lineage (NCBI taxonomy): Eukaryota > Viridiplantae > Streptophyta > Magnoliopsida > Poales > Poaceae > Triticum > Triticum dicoccoides. The sequence continues at coordinate 338,306,752 of NC_041388.1, read as the reverse complement.
CTTCGGGCAGCGCAACAACTACCGCACCGAGCTCATCGACTTTGACATCGCCCACATTCGCCTGCCATACAACGCCATCCTCGGGTACCCAGCCCTAGCTAAGTTCATGGCAGTGACTCACCATGGTTACAATGTCCTCAAGATGCCAGGAAGCGGTGGAGTCATCATCATGCCTTGCGAAGAAAGAGACGCAGTGTGTTCACTTGAGCGCGCGTTCCAAGCCGCAGCAATCGAAGACCCAGATCACAGGAGCGGAAGACTTCCCGAGGCAACCCTTAAGAAGAAGAAGGATTCTCCTAGCCCAAGCTATAAGGAGGCAGGCGCCTCCGGAGGCGTTGCGTCAGGATTTGCGCCCGATCAGGGAGCGCCACCCTCTCTCGCATAGGAAGGCGTGCCCGGCGCCCTCCTCAGGCAGGGCTCGAGGGCTCTTTCTTGGAGAGCCGCCGACTTTGCCAAGGTCGCGAGGGAGGCGCTCGGGCACCACTTGGAGGGGTGCTTCCAGGCACGTTTCCCTCAGGAAGATACAAGGCAAGGAAGACCAAACCCTCAGGAGTTCATCGCAAGAAACACCCAGGAGTTACAGGAGTCAAGAGTCATGCGCGGCAGCCGCCGCTCGCCCGCCGTAGCCCCACATCCAGGCGAGGATGGTGGGTTGCGCGTCTGCATCGACGTGCCAGGGCTCAACCGAGCCGCATCTCAGGAGCACCTCCGGCCTTCACGCGCGGGGCATTGCGAGGGTCCACCTCACAGCTATGTTTGCATGCCCTTTGGCCTGCCGAACGCGGTCGCCGCTCATCAACACCTGCTGAGGAGCATTCTGGAGGCTCAGGAGGTCGGGCATTGTGCGGTCCTGGCGGAAGTGGAGATGGCCCTCGAGGACCCACCTGTGCCCCCGGAGCCTCCCAAGGCTCCTGGGCCTGGGGGCTCGTGAGGGTCGATGTCTTCACCGCGCATTGCCCGCTTCTTCAAAATCGCTTCATCTCCAACGACATCAGGTGACATCTTTCCAAGTTCCATTTTTAGCTGGGAGCGCCCACATGGCCGCATCATTCCCAGGTCGCGTGGGTCTGTTGCTGCGGCATGTATCCGTTTTGCTTATGCTCTTTACCTACCTTGTTGGGGGCGCCCCTCGGGCTGCATCATCCCCAAGCTGCTCGGGCCTGACCCAGCGGCGTTTGCTTTTCCTGCATCTACTTGACATGAATTTCCTCCTGCGTGCTTAACATACCCGACCTAATCGCCTGCTTGATTGACGCCTACCTATGGAGCCGCTCGCTCTGGCACGGCATTTGCGTACGGGTCCGTCCCTGCAACGCCGACAAATCTGAGTGGTCAAGCTCTGCCGCGGCAGCCACGCAAGGCGCCACCTCACCAGGCCCTCAGTGCCCCGATCACTTCCTCAAAGCGGCCAAAGGTTGGCTGGCAACCGTAACAACAGGTCTTGTCTCTCCTTATGATTGATGTGAAGGATCCACTCCAGGAGCAACGTTGGGGACGTTGCGAGCTTTCTCTCCTTCTCTCCGGCACAGACCGCTTGCATGTTAAAAGGGGGGCGCCTGAGCATCGTGACTCATGGGATCCTACTGGCTCTCCAGCCCTCACCCTGGCCTTGACCCACGGCATCGCGACCTGTCATACCAGCGGCGGCTGAGCTCGCTCGAGAGCCGGGACCTGAGGACGTAGAGCATTAAGGGAAGTGCGGGGGAGTGGGAAGAAGCTCACGAGGACCCAACCTAGCAGTGCCTCAGCTACCACCTCTCGGGTCGGGCGCCTCATCGAAGAACTACACCAAACTCAAAAGATAAGTCACGCCCTTACAGGAGCTGGACCAACGCAGCGCCAAACCCACGCCTAATGCGGCTCTGTCGCGACGACGCTGCCTTCCTTTCTCGCCCAGCGAGGGCTGATTGAGCGCTAAAGGGGACCTCTCGAGCATCGCGACTCGGCGGCTCTTACCGGACCTTGGGCCGCTCACCTCCTGGCCTTGACCACGGCATCGCGACCTGGCATACCAGTGACGGTTGAAGCCTGCCTGGGGACTGGGACCTGTCGGCGTAGAGCGCTAAGTCCTCGTGAGGATAGAAAGGGGGAGCCAAGCCGCGACAGGACAAGCACCTCGCATCAATTCATATTAAGGATATAATGTTTACAAAAGACATGGCAGGAGCCTTACATACCCCCACGGGGTGTTGCTTTGATTCCTCGCAGGGAACAAAAGGTACTAATCCTAAGGAACTCCAAATGCCCGCACCTCCACAGGGGACGCCATCATCAACAGTGGGCTGCCCGGCACCGGCGCCAACCCCATCCAGATCAGTGGCGTCGGCGGCTTGGTGCAGCTGCCCTACTCCGAGCACGGTGCGAGCTCGGAGGCTCGTAGGTGTCATCGCTCGTCTCCGGAGTCGCGAGAAGCTCCGGGGAGCCGCTGGATTCCCCAGTTCCTCCGCTGCTGCCCGACGAGTTGCTGGAGGGCCGATGGGTGGGCCAGGTCCTCGCCATCTTGTTGCCCCTGCCGCTTCCCTTGGGGCAGCACTCCAGCCAGCGTCCCTCAGCGTCGAAGACCTTGAAGAACATCAGGGAGGCGCCGTCATATTCAAGATGAATTACGAGGGCACCCTCCGTCGGGCAGACCCGGGCGATCTCACCCCAGCCCTGAGTCATGAAGACCTTGCCCGGAGCGACGATCGCGACCTCCGCTCTGGTCGCAGGGGTACTGCAGTCGGCGTGCTGCAGCCAGAGCTCCAAAGCCCCGCTCTGTGGCATCTCGAAGGCGAAGGAGGGAGGAAGGCGGATCCAAGAGCTCGGAGGCATGGTGGCGTGAAGCACGAGCCCGCGAGAGGAGCGCTTGGTGTGGACTCTAGGAGGAACGACGCGCACCACCGTGACACGCCAGCATCGACGGCGGCGCTGTCGATGTCGCTCGACGCCTTCTCCCCCAGGACCCACGATGCAAGCGTACATGGCAGCGGAAACCCAGGCAGTGGCCGCTCGTATCAGGGCCTCGATGCCTCCTGCTGAGTGCCCTCATCTTGGCGGCAGAGGACCAGCCGCTTCTTCGGCGGAAGCGGGTCAGGGCCCTCTCGGGGGGCCTTTCCCTTCTCTTATGCACAAAACCGGCGGATTGGTGCCATTAGCGCAAAAAGAAGCAAGGACAAGGAAGAAGACGAAAAGGAGTAGCAGGAAGGGATGGACTGAAGCGGCTCACACAGTCCCGTACTTATAGCCGGAGAAGGCCAACCGCCGGCCACCATGATCGCAGATAATCATGACCAGTTTCGTTGCATGCAGGGACTTGTCAAGTCGTGCGATTGCCGAGGCATCGTGGGAAGCGCAGACACCCACGTCCAATCAACCGCCACGCGGCGCCCGAGACCGCAGGCTGTTGGGGCCCGTGGCGCTCCGCGCTTGCCCCTTTGCTTCTTTGCTAGGCCAAGCCCGGGCGCGCCTTGGGCCCGGGGGCTACTGTCGGCGTTCTGGGAACGGGGGTCCCTAGACTTGCCTGCCTGCGGCCTGCGGCGTGGCTCAAGTGGGGGCCCAGCGCAGCCCATCTTCATCAGCTCAAGCTCAAGACCCTCGCGAGGGGCCAAGCCTCGCGGGGCGGACGACAGGAAGCTTCCTCATGGGGCAGCCCTCATCAGGCAGGCTCACGAGGAGGTGGAGAGATCAAGGCAGGGGCACCTCGCGAGGAGCCCATGACGCAAGCCATGACGATCAAGACCAGGCGGGCGCTAGGCGGGCGCCGGCCTGCGCAGTGGCCTTGTTTCCCCTTTGGTGCAAAGGGAGCAAGCACAGGCCAGGGCATCGGGCAAAGGTTACCATTCCGGTGCAACGAGACCAAGACCAGCAGAGCGGCAGGACGGAGGTCACCGTGGAGCCCAAGAAGGCGTCACCGCCAGTGCTTTTGGCAGCCGAAGACCACCTTTGGTCAGGATAACTTGTACTAGATGTTCCCCTTCAAAATGGCCAATTGTTGGCGCCCTTCCCGCTCATTATTTGGGGAGAGGCCCAGGGCCCCTATAAATAGAGGCACCCAACCGGATAGAGGCATCCAACCAGATAGAGGAAAAACCTCGGACTAAGTAGAACACCCCGCACTAGCTCAAGAACACCTCTCGCGAGGTTGTTCTTCCTCTGTACTGTTCATCATCAGCCCCTGAGGCAATCCACCACACCACACACTGGAGTAGGGTATTACACCACAACGGTGGCCGGAACTAGTATAAATCTCGTGTCCCTTGGGTTGTTCATTGTTTCTAGCTTAGATCACGCGAGGAGATCAGACGTAGATCGGTAGGGGAGAGATCTCCGCGCGCACCCCAGTGTTCGAACCTTAAGGGTCTACCGGAACCCGAAATCCGGCAGCAACATATAGTGTAATCCCTTTAGACATTAATTGCATATAAACCATGCATTGTTTGTAATTGAAGAATCTATGGATCACCAATATTGATAAACTATATAACATTACACGTGTGCCCAAATTCAAATGAATATGCATGTTTGATACACCAATTTGCGTTATGATATTATCGATGTCGTGATCTCGAGTTTAAATATTTGAATCCCCTTTAATCCAGATATTTGTCTCATATAGCTATCACTCATGCTTATACAGGACTATCTCACTGGACCTATACGCGTTCATCGTCTCTCAGGTATCTCTCGTGCTACCTGTATGTCGACAATGATCTTTTATGTTCGTAACACACTAACGGTACTCTCTCCCTTGACCTTCATCACTCTATCTCTCTCTAAGTATATCTTGCTCCCTACTATGTGTCTCTAACTATGATTCTCCATGTGGAATCTCTTTCTCTCACACAAACACAAAACTTTGTATCCCGTGGTCTCATTTCTCTCTACTATTCCCATGTGTGCCACTCACACACCCCTCATACAGAGATGTCTTTCGCTCCTTAGATATGAGAACCTACGACTCTTCCTCTTCAATATCTCTTTCTCACACACAAACACAAACTCTGTCTCCCAGGGTCTCATATTTCTCCATTGTTCTCTTGTATGTCGCTCACACACACCCTCTCTCCCTAGAGATATCTTGTGTTCCCTCGTATGTCTCTCTAACTATCACTCTCGTTGTGAAATATCTTTCTCTCTCGCAGACACAAAACTCTGTCTCTCTGGATCTCATTTCTCTCTGATATGTGTTTGTATGTGACTCACATGTACCCTCTCTCTATCTCTCTCACACCCACACACATAACCAGCCTTCTGATCCACTCGACTCCTATCTCTAACACACACTAGCTAGCATCTTTATCTTTCTATTTATCTGTTTCTCCATCAACCTTCTTTCTCGCCCTCACTCTTGATTCCTATCACGCACACTACATATGTTTCTCTCTACATGCAGTCAAGTGCCCTCTCACACACATATACAACTTCACCCTTTGAACCACCCGACGGTCATCTCCAACACCCAAACTAGCGGATGTCCCTCTAGCTAGCATCTCCATCTCTGTATCTATCTGTAGTTTCAACGTCAACATTTCTTTCTCGCACGGAGTCTTGCTTCCTATCACCCACACTATATATGTCTCTCCATACATATGCATTTATAGGTTGGTCTCTTTTGCACAATCGTTGCGCCTCACTCCCTCTGCTCGCCATAGATGCATGCTCCAGCCCACGCCACTATCTCTTAAAGACAAAAACACATGCTCAATTGTCGGGCCTTCTTCCCTGCATTGTCACATGCATGCATATTGTCATACTGATCCGTCTCTCCCATGTTGTTGATCTTATGACTTATATCTTCTTTCTTTTATCTCGATCATGCGTGCGCGCACACACACACACATCCCATGTATACATGTATACCTCTCACACATGCACGTTCAAGGTCTCTATGTCTCCATACATAGTTAATTACCCTCAATCCTAACGCCACGTCGAATTGTTCTCCTCTTTTGTGCACACAACTTCCGCCTGGATGGGTAAAACACACACTCACACTTAACAATCTCCTTCTAG
>NC_041388.1:338282218-338300346 GCF_002162155.2 Triticum dicoccoides | reverse complement strand
GCACACCCCCCCCCACACACACACACTAAGACTCCATCTCTCTCTCTCACACACACACACAAACACACACACAAACTAAGACTCCATCTCTCTCTCTCCTCTCTCTCTCTCTCTCACACACACACCCCACACACACACTAAGGCTCCATCTCACACACACATGCTCTAGGCGGAGCATTTGTTCCTACCACCCTTCATCCAACCTTACCCGTATGATAAACAATCACCTTTATTTACTTGCATAACATGGAAAAATTCCACTTTACTTTAGTAGTCAGCAAACTTATCATCTGTACCCTTATAAAAAAAATGAGTTGGCGGTGATGGTGTGCCTGCCATCTTGTAATACAGACCGTATGATCTATATCTGAGGATAGAAAGCAAACTATGATAATTTTACAAAAGATACCCACACCTCTCTCCACATCATTATCTCCCACAACCTCATTGCTCAACAATTAAAAAAGGAATAAGTCTCTGGAACAATCTAGCATGCATGGTGGCCGGTGCCGCCTGCCGGCGCCGTCCATCCCCATGCATCCGCCCATTCCAACCACCAGTCACCACCACGCTCCACTCCTCCTCGCCTTATCTCTGATCTTTCATTTTTTCGATGACATTCTCGAGATACCAGTTTTCCGATAAAATTCTTGAGATATCATTAGTTTTTACACATGGGATTACTCCTGCATGGGTCAATCACAACAGGTGTTTTGTAAAAAAATGCATATTGATGTTTCGTGCAATGCACGAGAATCTTGCTTGTAATTATATAACGCAAATCATGAGCAGGAAGTGACATTTTTTTGACACAACCACGTTAACATGGCCACGTAAATCACTAGCTAAAGTAAATACCATTATACTTATATCCCAATGCAAAAGGTTGAGTACATGTCCGAAGAGTAGAGTCGCACACATGCACTCTGTCTCTCAGAATGTCTCTCTCACACACACACCAGTTATGTGATGCCCACTTAAGCAGACACGTATGTTACAATTTGTGCACCCGCGGGTACACGTGATGCTGCGCATTTATTTAAGCCGGAAGGCGAACCCAAACAGTAGCTGCATTCATTCCCCTCCCACCGCCTCTTCTCTGGTCGCCGTCGCCTGGTAGCCATGGGCCGGCCGAAGGTAACAACATATGCCATACTCCCGCCGGAGCGGCGCTTTAATATGGAAATTTTAGTGGCCATGCATGCATCTATTTGTGCTAGCACTCCTATATAAGGGTTGACCGGTCGCTTCTCGCGAACGTGCGCGGGCGGTGGAAGAGGAAGGAGAAGGGAAGCGGGCTGTGGAATAACGTTTTTACCACAATTTCTTAGCAAACTGAGTGCAATAATTAAGTAGTTTTGCAAACTACCAGTACTACACCTGAAACGGTTCAAAACCTATACTCCCTTGCTAGCGCGTGCTTCCCGCATGAAACGGTTAGCGTCGCCCTGGAGCGTTAGTGCCGCATTAATGCCCGGCCAGAGCGGAGGCGACCTCTCACTGGCGCCGGCTTTGAAGTGGCGCGACGGCAGAGAGAGTGCCGCTTCCCGGTGCACACAACTGCTCCGCGTCGAGACTGGCCATAGGCCCTGTTTGGATCCATGGGTTAGAGTTAGTTTGAGCTAGTTGGGGCTCAAATAGCCCTAAAGTATCCAAGCATGAGGGTTTAAATTGGAGCAAGTTGCACCGAACCCACCAAAAAAACTATCCCACCCAAGAGGTGCTAATTGGAGATAGTTCTCATTGGGACCACTGAAAAATCACTTTTCTCTCTCCATGAAGTGCATTTATTATCAATCTAACCCTGTCCCCCAAACACCTCTTTGGCTACAGTTAGTTCAGGGTTAGTCATGAATTAGTCTAACCTCTAGCTAAGTTAGAGTATCAAACAGGAGTAGTATAGGACATGCAAGTTGCTCAAAGCATACAGGCAAATTCGTATGTGAAAGGATTTTCCTTTTTGTAAACGGAACGTGAAAGGATTTTTTTAGAATGCTCTTGGCATGTCGCTAACATGTGATAGTTAACCGACCTCAATAGACGGCAGAAACGCCAGCCAGCCGCACTTTGATAGAGACGGGGAGGGAGAACCAATACAAGCTGCTGGATTACTAGAGATAGGTGTCGCACGGAAGCCAAGAAATATGGTGATAGCGTGGGTTAGCCATGTACTAGTATGATGTAACTACACTGGGCTGCCGTGTTTTGTACTCTTCCAGTCCACTGTGAAGATGATTGGTTAATTTTATATCACTGAATAATATTAAATATTATGAGTGTAGACGCTCCACCACGAGGTTCCTTGCTCCTTCTCGGTCGTCCGGAATCTATGTTCTTCCACTCTATTTTTTTACGTGAGCTTTGTTCATCCTTTTGCCAACACGCGAGACATCTAGCATCAAGGTGCATGTGTTATGCAAGGATCGTTCAATCTATATGAAGAATACGTGGGACTGGAACTACGAGACGGACATGTACCCAGTAGTGGACGTACGAACCTGAGTAATGTAGCGCAGTAAGTGAAGTAGAAAGGCACAAATGGTATGAACATGCGTGGCATATAGGGTGTGTTTGGTTGCGTTCTCGTCTCAGCATAGTTGTTCCCTCTTCATGCATGCTCAACTCAACACCCCTCTTCATGCATGCTCTCTTCATGCATGCTTCTAGTGTATTTGTGCTAAACTAGTGTGGACTCATGCACCCTCCATACACTCTACCAAACACCCAAAAGTAGGTCAAGAAGGGAACTCTTGGGCGGCATTTGTCTCTTACTATGTACTACCACTAAATGTTGTACGTGCAATGCACGGTGATGCTATGGAGTACGTGCCTAAGTACTCTATACTACTATATTAGTTGGAGGCACATATTAACTTTTATATTTGTTTACGTGTATGCCCCGAGACCTTCCAACTAGATGTGTCTTTCTCTCCAGGTTGCACTTTGTATCGTTCATACCACTAAGTACTACTACTTGTGGTCTCCGACCCAGAAGTGGAAGAAGTGGAGATGCTCTACCACGCTGTTTTTTTACGCTGGGCTCTACCATGCTGTTCATGTCCCACTCCTTTCGCTGACGTGTGGGACATCCAGCACGTGCCGTGTTTGGCACCCTTCGTCGTAAGAGTTGAAACGCTAGCATTCATCAGAAATAAAAAATAATTATAAATCGGCAGTGATACTATTTTTTTGCGAACCAATTAGCAGTGATACTATACCACGCGGTTTCCTTGCTCCTCGATATCGAAAAGAATACTTCCGTTCGCCAACATGTGGGACGACGACCATCCTGGTCCACTTGCCATGCACGCACAACTCCAAGGGAGAGTCACCCAGGTCGTCGCGCCACAGTAACAATGACTAATGAGCCGTCAAATCACATGCCCACTTCCCACTTTGAAGTTGCTCGAATGAAGGAACCATCATGACTTCGTTGAATTCCACTTCTTAAAGAAAACTACTGGACCAGCAGTACTGCTAGCTACAGTAGTTACTCCAACAGAGGCCTCCTTTCGTTCATAGGATAGGAATATGAAAATCATAGGAAGTGAGATGACATGCATCTCAATTCCTATAGAGAAAGAGATGCCATTTGATGCTTAGGATAGGAATTTTTCCATTTAGTCTAGGCTAATGTACTGGTAATTTGCTCTAAAAACTACAATAGTAACTAGTAGACTGGTACATGCTCGTACTCAGACACAGACACACACACTAACTACTAGTACTACTACTTCTCACATGCTGGCCAGACACCGTCGTTCTCCTTCCCGGCTTTGTCAGCGACACCCCACCGTGCTTGGATCTCCGCCGACCTCTCCGCAGTAGCACGTGCGTCCTTTTCTTTCTTGTGGCGGCGGGCCTCTCTTTTCTTGAGTGCTTTCTGACTTTTCTGCTCCCTCTGTGCAGCTTTGGCCGCCTCTTGCTCTACCGCCCATTCGGCCTTGGCATCTTCAAATTCCTCCCACACAGTTGTGAGGTTGCGAGCGGCAATGAACTCGGCACGGCGGGATGCCATTGCTTCCCTACCATTTTGTGTGCGATCGTGGGCGGCGAGGAACTCGGCGCGGTGGCATGCCATCGCTGCCTTACCGGTTAGTGTGCGGCGCGGTGGCATGAACGACGCTTGCTGAGAGCTCTGGTGTGGAGTGGCCGGACAACCGTATAGTGCATTGGTTTGTCAAGATCTCAAGGACAGAAGACAAAGCAAATTTGGATTCCCCTTCAATCCTGGTCATTTATTACCGAGTAAAGTGCATTGGCGGTCATCGAACTTGTCTTGATAGCTCACTTTGATCATTGTATACGAGATATGGTGATTATACGGTCACTGGCTCAACGTATAGCTCCGTATTTGTCTGGTTGACCAGTCAAACAGTCTGCATGCGCCTCATCAGCTCGTGTTCTTTATCTATCTACGCGGGCCTACCTGTCAATGGAGAAAGAAATACTGTAAAAACCAAAATTATGCTAGAGTCTGGGCCGCTCCCGGAGACCGCTCTCACCGCCCTGGCCCCTGAAGACGCCAGTTGCCCGCCGCATGCATGCATAGAAAGTAGTACTCCTTATGTGGAGGAGAGAGAGGCATTGACAAGGAGTGGGCTCTGCAAGAGCCCGCCTCTACACATGCTCCTAGGTATAAAAATAATAATTCTAAAAAAGGCATAAAAACAATTGTGTCTTAAAAAAGAAAGGTAAAAAACATTTGAGAGGAAATAGATAGAGAGAAAGTGAGAAAAAGCTATAACCTATGCGTTGCATGAGGAAGGAGGGAGTGGTGCACATGCCAAGTTCACTGGGCTGCCGTGTTTCACTCTCCTCCATCGTAACAGTGGAGACAATAGCTTTCATCAAAAATAAACAATGAATACTCGTTGCTCGTCCTCTATATCGGAAAGAATACTTTCATTCGCCGACATGTGGAACGTCGACCATCCTGGTACACCTGCCATGCACAAAATTATCCTGGTCTACCCCGGTCGTATCGCAGGCCCAACCTTTCCCACTGTAAGTTGTTCGGACGAAGGAACCATCATGACTTCGTTGAATTCTGCTTCTTCAAGAAAACTTACTGTACCCGCAATACTGCTACCACACGCGAAGACTGGACGACACTGTACCATGTCATATCACTGAAACCCACTAGGCCAAACTAGCCCGCCTAGGTCATCTATTTTGGAACGGAGGGAGTACGTCTCTGCACTGCTATGATTTTATGTTGCACGTTCTTTGTACTTTTGCTACGATTTTCCTACCCTATGAACCAAATGAGGCCTGAATGTATGTCGACTATTATCTGATCGATCGCTAAGCCTACAATTTTAGGAGCTAGGGCTATTGGTCGATCGACGAGGGATAAGTATAAGCATACCGCGAGCTCATCAGCCCCAACGTTTCTCTTCGGTGAGTGTTTTGCAAGTACTATAGCTCGCACGGTAGCTAGCCTACTAACACCAAGAATCATCAAACAAGCCCTGCTGATATGATAAATAGTTCAAACTTACATCTAAGCATGCCATATATTACATCAAAAGCTGGTGAGGATACATCTGTTTCCATAACTCGGAGAGGGTTCGCATGATTCATCGCATGATTCACTATCAAACAAAAGTAGCAAGATCCGCCCACACAAGACAGTGCACTAGCCCTAAGATGGTTTGATAGCACGCATCGTTCTGGTAATTAAACACAGGGCAATGCAAACTACCCTGAAGGATTAGCGCGACCAACTATTTCTTGGCATCGATCTCTCGGGCAATGACCACATCACGGACAACGGCATGGGAATCGATTTCTGGGGAGATGTCCACAGGACTGACCACGACATCAGAATTGATCTCTGGGGCGATGTCCACAGGATGGACAGTGGCATCGGAATCGATCTCCGGGGCGATGCCAACAGGACGGGCCACGACATCAGAATCATCAAGGACGTCCACCGGCACCTGCACAACCCTAACATATTAGCAAGCACATTGCAAATAATCAAAAACCACAACTATGGTAATAAGCCATTATTTTTTACCTTGTGCAGCTCACTGGAGGATCTCATCCCTCCGGGGGCCATCTCCTCGTCCTCGATGGGGGCCATCACCTTGCCAGCGGAATACTGCTTCTCAACGGCGACTATCTCCTCAAACTCGGTCTTGAGCCTCACATAGGTGGCAATCAGAGTTCCTGGGGTAGGCACGGTGGGGCCCTTGCTGTTCTTCCAACTTTCTTTGAGGAGTTCGTCCGCCAACGTCCTCAACTCTTTGGCCAGTGCTTGTTTCTTGGAGTTCTTCGTCTCCATGGGTTGGCCCGCCAACATCGTCAACTCGTTGGTCGGTGCTCGCTTCCTGGAGATCACTGTCTCTAGTGGGTTGTCCGCCGGCAACTCTTTGCCTAGTGCTCCAGGATCCATCAATGAACTAACAAACAAAAAGCAATCGAAAGGAAACCACAATCGCAATGAAAACGGGAAAAGAATAGGATGTGAGAATCGGTCGGTGCTTCACAAAAAGAATATTCTTGGAATGAAAATATAGCAGCATAACTGATTCTCCCACCTTTCCTTCGTCGGTACAGAAGAAAAATGGCAGAAGTGAGTAGCCTGGAGTGAGGTTTTCTTTAAGAAAGGGAAGAAAGGGCTTGAACGAGCGTTCCAGTGAAATGATGGTTGCTTCGTCCAGTCCAACTTGGAGGCCACCTTACCACTGCTGGTAAAGGTGTGGGTTTTGTGATATGACGGGTCATGACGGCCACACCGGGGTGACATGTGAGTCTCGACTGTAGCACCTCGCTGTGATTTGGTGGATGGCACATGGGCCCGGATGCTTTGAAATGTCCCGCATGTAGATAGAGCGGCTAGTCATATAGTTGTGCTCAATATTGTGCACCGCGACCAAGGCGGAGAGTAAAACGAGAGAACTACATAATTAATGCATGAGTTTAATTAGGGTAGTTTTGTAAAGTATGAGATACATTCCTCCAATCGCAAAATGCCTTGGTTCATGAGATTTGAGATTTGAGCCCTATAAACCGGAAGGGAGGGAGTAATGCACACGGTGTAGTCTAGTCACTTCTTGAAATCTCTAGAAAGGCAAATACTCCTTTCCGGTTTACATGGCCATACTACTCCCTCCGTCTAGGTGTGTAAGTCATCTTACGAAAACCAAATAGTCCCAGAACACTTAGGCGCGGTGCATTAACTTCTACCTTGTTTCTTGTTTCTTGACATATCAACCAATAAGAGATGATAGGTGTGCATGCTTTTAATGACTTGCAATGGCTAGTTCATTGCATGAAATGCTATTAATTAGCAAATAAACATTGGTGACCCCAGGAGGAAACGGTGCTAAGCGCGTGGACCTATGCAGAATGAGTATCAACCAATGGATAATGGAGTTTAATTGTTAAACAATAGCAATTTTGTCTCATGCAAGAGCCTGGCTAGGACTCCAAGGAACCGCACCACGCGAGCGTTCGCAACTGCCATGTCCGGGTTGCGCTTGGCTCTTCGCCTCTTCGAGAAGATGAACAATGATGTTACTCCTACTTCTACAGTATCAAATCCACTGATGCATGTCCATCCACCTCGTGCGGGAGGGATAGCGTGTAGCGAAAGCTTCTACTTACTGCTCCTGCCTTTGCGTCTATGACAGGTGGGCCCAACAGGTGGTTGGCCCTCCTGTCATGCAGCCAAAGGCAGGTGCAGTTAAGGCACCAGAGCTCAGTCCGCGAGGGAGAGGCGTTGTAGTAATCAAATTTCTCGGTCTTGTACGAGTTGACACGACACATCAAAGCACTGCACTCGATATAAGTCTTTTTACACATTTCAAATGGGCTACTTCGTATGTAGGAGTAGACATATTCTGCTTCGTATGTAGTCACTTGTTGCAATCTCTAAAAAGACTTATATTTGGAAATAGAGGGAGTACAACGCATGCATGCATGCCGTGACTTTCCTTTTGATACTTGCATGTGTTGATTTGATGCACCTTGCCAAATTTTGACTATAAATTTATCTAACCAAATTTTCATGCATGTCACAAAAAATTACGGGGCTGTTTGGATTGTGACTATGTTTGTCTTATGTTGCCACATTATTTTTCCCACACTTGCCACACTTGCCTAACCTGAGTTGCTCAAATTGTTAGACACACTTTGGCTTGCCTAAGGGAATCTTGCCACAATTTTTGTGTCTATGACATGTGGGGTTCACTGCTAATAAAAAAATTCTTGTCTTAGGTGTGGCTAATAAAAAAGACTTATATTTAGGAACGGAGGGAGTAGAAAATATAAATAATAATGCATGTTGGGGCAACCCACGTTTCCGCTAATTTTAGCCGTGGGCTTGTCATAACTTTTACGAGGGGTGGTTGTTCATTTAATGGAGGGACTTGTAGTACCAGACTTGAACGATACAAAGTGCAACCTGGCACATCGTAACACCACTTGGAACAAGTGGGTAGCTATCTCAAAAAACAATCAACAACTAAAAAAACTGTGACCTGGCATGTACTAGTACACAATTTTAAAAGATTGTTTTGATGGAGTGAAAAAGGAAAACTACCCCACTACGTATATATAGGTCGGAGCCTCCGCGCTTGCTTGCTAGGGTTGCTCTATTCACACACTCTCATCCTCTTCAGATCTAAACAAGATAGGGGTAGTAACACTGTCTTTCTCCCTTCAAAAAACACTGGCTTTCTATCCTCACCGCTGGTTACAAATCCGGACGTATCCCCCTCTGCCGGTGAAGGGGAGGAGGGGCAGTGTTTAGGCCATCGTTGACAGCGAGGGAGGAGACCCACTGCCGGCCGCACCATTATCTCTGGCCGAGCGCCGGCGCAAGAGGTCCTCTGATCCCTTCGTCATTGCCTGTGGGCGGATCCGGCCTCCCGCCGCCCACCTATCCACATCCCGACGACCTTCAGGTATATCTTCGTTCGAAACCGCCTTAGCTCTACTTCCCCAGCTCGCTACGTCGCTGCATGTGCATCAGTTTCTACCTCTCAGCCCCTCTCGATCGGATGGTTCAACGTCACATATTTTTGTTCTATTGTTGGAGGTAAAGCTACTTCATGGAGTCGAATCTTGTACTCCCTCCGTCCAAAAATACTTGTCATTGAAATGGATGTATCTAGATGTATTTTAGTTCTAGACACATCCATTTTGATGACAAGTAATTCCGGACAGAGGGAGTACTTGGTTCAAACAAGAAATAAAGTGGGGGTGGGGGAATTTAGTACGTACATCGGACTTGGTACAAAAGGAAGGAAAGGGGGTGAAAGTAGTACAGACTGGTCATCCAACCGGTCTCTTGGTCGAAAAGGGAAATATAGGGGTAACGTTGTACACAGTGGTATGACCAGGACTAGATTTGCTATCCACACATAGGAGTAGGTGGCTAGAGTGAACAAAAACGGGACCAACCCAGATATGTTTCTTGGATGTTTGTTTCTCGGGGCAACAAACTATGAATCACCACTTTATGCCCCTGTTTACGTACATGGTGCTGGACTGCTGGTGCACCCACTGTCCCATGCCCTTATACCAAATATTTAGGCTCCGTTCGGAATAAAGGGGCAGAAAACATAGGTCTTGATGAAAATAGAGGAATAGGAAAGGAACGTAGGTATAAAACTATGGAACAGCGAACCGGAGGAAACTCTCAAGAGAATGTGTAAGGATGGAATACAAAATGTACATATTTGTTTTTTTAGAGTAGCATGCTTGGTAGTATGAGATGCTATTTGTTTATTCAGCTGCACAGTGACTACTCTTGTCCTCACCTCACGTACCACACATAGGTTGATTTTTTTATTCCGGCAACACAGCACAGCAACCTGTCTAACGCATGGCAGCGAGCGCCTGCCTTAGGATTCCGCCCAAAAAATGAGCAGCGCGTGGATGTTTCTAATCCTATGGAATCAGTACTACCAGACCAGCTTTCCTATGAAACACTATTCACCTTTCCCGTGTTCCGAACGGTTGGAAGGGAAAGAATACCGTAGGAATTGTGTTCCTATGAAAATCCTGCACCAAACCTGTGAACCGAACGCAGCCTTAGTTGTTCTTAATCTAATGTCCCTGGTAAAAATGAAGCCATGCCACTATTATAAGCCATGAGAAGTTTAGCCAAATGTTTTTGCCTGTAATTGTTTGAGACTCTGACTGTTCCCTCTGTGCCTTTTTGTGCAAACAGGGATATCCAATTCACTGGGTTGCTATTGTGACCTTTTGGTGCACTGCACAAAACTCTTCTTAAAAGAAGTGACTTTTGTGTTGTTTAACTGGAATGTTAGAATGGAACAGTTTGTTCATTTTGGTGGAACTGCACAAAGGGAGATCTGTTTTCCAATCCTCATCATCCATATTGGCGCCATAACCTTCCTTTAGGTAAGAATGATATTTAATGCATGTGTTCATCTCTATTTTCCCACTGCCATGAGAAAATAATGCTGTTTTTACTAGTACACTTGTACTCCCTCACTGACAAAACCAATTCTGAATTAGAAGGCCAATCATGTACTTGGTTTCACCAACTGGTGAGGAGAAAGAGAAACAGAGCATGAAGAGGAAGAAGAAGAAGAATAAATAGTGCCAAGGCGATCTTGCTGAAGCCAGAGGCCTTAGTCGAGGCCATTCAAGGGCTCCGGCAACGACTACCTTACATGTGAGACGATCCTCCAGGGAGCCCTTCCACTTCTGCTATCTCACTTAATTAATTAGCAGTACTTAAGTATCACTAATTTATTACTGCCTAATTTTCCTGTTGAAGTTAAACAAATCTTTAGTAGGACCCTATGTTGAATCTTGTATGTGTGTATGTTTGTCTATGGAGGTGAATCATGTGGTGGAGCAGGGAGGGAATATTATTAGTGTCATGACATAATAGTGCTATTGTTTTGCATGTCAATTTATTGCCATTGGTTCAATGAGGTAATGTTTTGCGTATTGTCCATCATGAATTTGATGCTACTGTTTGAGTAATATGCTAATGTCTTCCTATCCTTTCTCACTAAGCTAATGAAGGTTTCACCTTGTTCCTACTTGTGCAAACAAGGATCATGTTGTGCCAATCATACATTTTAGTGGAACTACACAAGACAATACAATGAACTGTATCCCAGCCAGTGCTTTAACTCTGCTGGAAGTTCTTGATAATCTTTCGATATAATCTCAGCACTGGTAAACAAGAGTGATTTCAACCATATATTTGAAGTGCACAAAAATATATACTATTGTGTGATTCCAGTGAGTGCTTTATCATCTCTTATGGGACTACATGAATAAGCTTTTTTTCTTAGGTTGGTACGGGCCTAAGGCCTTCATCCATATTAGTTTGTTATCATCTCTATTTGTATCGTGCTACTGTCATGAGAAACTCCTTTATCTTTGCACGTTAAAGTTTTGCGACCTATGATAAGTGGCAATGCTTTGAGTGTTGAGTTGAGCTAATTGGCACTGATTAAATAAACTAATACCTCTCTTTTAGCAAGACTACTATGTTGCTAACTTTACCCATTAACATAATGAGGGTGCTTCTATTTGTTAGTGTATGTTTCATCAACTAGTCCCACTATTACAGTAATCTCACTCTCTCAATATATGTGCCAACAGGGATGCTCGATTTTGGTGCAACTGCACAAAAACTTTGGGTGCTTCATTGCCTCGACAGCTTCCGTCCTTTCCTGTCAGTCGCTAATCTCCACTTGCTTTCTTCCTTTGCTGTCAGTCGCTTGGCTTATCTTGGCTTCCAGTCAAAGGAAATAGTAATTAATATGCTACCTCACACAGGTTGGTACTGGTCTTTATCCTGATTATTGTGCCTGTCATATGTATTGGTAATTTGGTATTGTGCTACTATTTGTCGATTTCATAAAGGAGTAATTTGGAGCCTGGACTCGCAGGCAAATCATTACATCGGGTGATTTCAGTAGAATTGCACAAAATGATCAGATGGACAGGTACTTATGCAGCTGCTATGTACTCCAAAGTTCACTCAGACAAGCATCGATGTTGACAAGAAGTGCCTATATTCATTCGAGTATCAACCGACGTCAACCAATTGTCAAACTCCAAGTATTAGGAGAGTGAACGCCAAAAATATTGCTTGGTGCATAGCCCAAAAAAACGCAGTCCAGTCTTTGGTCCCAACTTGTGCCTTTTGGTTATTGGCACATATGGTAGCGAACTATATGGCATGGAGTCTAAAGATTCCAGACAAGTTGGTTGACGCGTATATTCATCTGGCACTTAATCAGTCTGCACGCCAAGGATGCCCCATTTCAGTTGAACTGCACAAAAAATTTGGGTGGTTCATTTTCTCAACCGCCTCCTTTCTCGTCTGCAATGTAGAATTTTGGCGAGATACAGGACCAAGATGAGCCAGTAAACTAGTTGGATGAAAGTAGTGGCCAAGTTGCTCAAACCTCCCTCGGCACGAGGCCACTATTTGAGGATAAACCTACAAGCAAAGTTCAGATTATCTGTGTTGCCTCTTATGTACTCAAAAGTTTACTCGTGCAAGAAATAATTTTAGCAAGAAGTACCTCCGATTGAACACCATTTACCAATCTGTACCCTAGGTAATTAAAGTTCGTCCATGGATCATATTGGTTGTGATCTCAATCATTTGGATGCATAAACATATTGAACATGTGTATATCTGAATCTTTTTGTGAATTATGTATGAATATTGTCGTGTGATCTATCAATCATTTGGATGCATAGGTATGCTGAGCTTGTGTATATATGAATCTTTTGAGTTGTTGATAGTGAATGTTGGCTATGAATATGAACATGTCCTGTGAACCTGAGTTTGATACGAATGTTTACCTTTTCTGTTGTATTTGTGTGTGAACTTGTTAGTATGCCTACTGTGGGGTATAAAACGCAGGTCTCTTATAAAAGTAATGATGTGTCCAATTTATGTTTTCCCTTCTAACCACATTATATATATTTATATTATTACTATTATCGTACATTTTATAGAGACTTATATATACATTATAAAAACATCCCATGTGTTATTAACTTATAAAAGTAAATGTTTAATGGAGGTTGGCAAGGAAAATCCTGGTTGTTTTTGACTCACAGGCAAGGAAAATCCTGGTGATTGTGTACAAAAGCTTGCGAAGATTTTAAGGACCAATTTAATAATAACACGCTCATTTTTATTTTGAGCAATAACTCGCTAATTTCTTGATTATATATATATAATGTGCCTCTCCGGTTTATTCTTTGATATTAATTGCTCCTTCTAACATAACATTATATATATAACAAGCCCACCTAATACGTGTATTTCAAGGAAGTGCAAATGGTCTGGGATTTCTTAGAAAATATAAATGGGCCTGATTGATGCGAAATTATTTGTTCACCCAGCCCAGAAAATGGACTGTACATTCTAGAAAACATGGGTTAAATATATGCCACATTTTTGCAGGCTGACATGTGGGCCAATAGGTCGAAGCCTACGCAGGGCGTTGTCAACTTGGTCAACAAATGATTGTGTCATCCACAGCCATCGGATTTATATCCAACGGCTGGCATGCACCTTCAATCTCTCGTCTTCTTCCTCAAGCGTCGCTGGGACCGTCTGGTCCGGCCTCCGGCGGCTAGCGGCTCTGCTTAGCATGCATCGTTGCGAAGCGCTACCCCACTGCCGGCCAGGCTATCCCTCCACCACCCGACACCTCCTGTTATTCTCCACAGACTAAAGCCCCACGCCATAACAGAACCAGTTATAACCCTTCTCCTCCTCTCAATCTGCGACTCCACTGCCGCGTTTTCCCATCTCCGAGTCGTTCCCATCCGGGGCCTCGCCGTCGTCCACTGCCTCGCTGTGTTCGGTGCGGCGTGGTCAACAAACGAGAGTCATCGGAAGAGGACTGTACGTGGAGAGCCTGGCGGCTGGGACCCACGAGGTCCATGGTCGCACGCAAGGAAAGTTCCTCCTTATTAAGCTGAAAAAAATGTTTCCTCCACCTGACAGCTGGGACCCACCGGCTGTATCTTCGCACGGAAGGAAGTGCCTCCTTGTTTTGCAAAAAAAATTATTCATCCCGTTGACAGCTGGGACCCGTCAGATTTGGTGACTGACTTGTGGGCCTACTAAGCGGACGTGTACGCGCGGCTTTGTCAACTTAATCAACAAATGATTCTAGCAGCTGGACCGTTGGATGTTAATCCAACAGCCGTGCTCCTTCTTCAACCTCTGTTCTTGCTCCCGTCTCCCGTGGGCGGCACCGCGACTGTGCTGCGCGCACCCGAACCAGTGAAGTTTCCCACTCCTCTCCATCTGCGACTCCATTGCCCCGTCTTCCCCATCTCTGGGTCGTTCCAGCTTGGGTGCTCTTGGCACGGTGTGGTCAACGTGGTCAACAACCGAGAGTCATCGGAAGATGACTGTACGTGAGCGACTGACAGTGGGGACGCACCACACCCATGGACGCATGCATGCAACGGAACGCGGTGAGGTCAACGTGGTCAAGGAACGACTTCCATCGGAAGTATACTGTACGTGGAGAGTCTCAGCTGGGTCCACGGCCGCAGCAAGTAAGTGCCTCCTTATTATGCGGAAAATAATGATTCCTCCAACTGACAGCAAGGACCCACTAGACTGGCCACTGTATTTTGCAAAAAAAACCTTTTCCCCCTGACTGCTGGGACCCACCTGACGGGCCACCGTATTTCGTGAAAAAATGTTCCCCCCGCTGTCAGCTCGGACCCACCGGAAGTGCCTCCTTATTATGGACAAAAAAATGAATACTCCCCCGGCTAGGTGGGACCCACCTTGGTGGGAGGCTGACTTGTGGGCCTACTAAGTTCGGGGACGAAGGGCTTTGTCAACTTAGTCAATATGAACAATTCTAGCTCCAGTGACCATACGATGTCCATCCAACGGCCGTAGTGCTTCTTCAACCTCTGGCCTTCTTGCTCCAGCCGCCCAAAGCAGTGTCGGTCGTGCCGCATGCTCCTGCCTCCCGTGGCCGCCTGTGCTGCCGCGGAGGCCTCACTGCCCCCTACTATTCCCACCGCTGGCCAGGCCCTGCGGCGACGGCAACCTCACACCGCAGCCGAACCAGTGAACCCTCGTACTCCTCTCCAAGCGGGCTTCCACTGCCGCGTCTTCCCCGACTCCGCGCCGTCCCCTTCCTAGGCCTCGCCGTCGTCCACCGCCGTGGTGCTCTCCGCGCGGCGTGGTCAACGTGGTCAAGGAACGACTTCCATCGGAAGAGTACTGTACGTGGAGAGGCTGACAGCTGGGTCCATGGCATAGCCCAGTTTTTTTGTGATTTGCCAAGTAAGTCGCTTTATTAGGCCTGTTGGACTGCAAATCTTTCAAGACGAGGAGAGCTTTCATTCGGCTAGCCGAGAAAATGACCCATCAGTAATGAGAAATGGGATGTACATTTTTAAAACGCATCAAACCAGCAATTAGTTTCAAATATCTTTTTTTTTATTTCAAGATTTTAAATTACATTAATTTTTATGCGTGGAGAATTTGTTGGATTTTATATTGATATACATTTATTTTTAAAATCAGTTTAAATGTGAGTCGAAATTTCGGGATTAAAAACAGTTCGGACCGCACCAAAATATGCAAAATTTCGTATAATTTTTTAACCGTGGCCACAATATGGGTTGTAATGCTAACAAAAAGAATATGGGCTCCAAAAAGAACCTTAAGAATTAGCAAATGGGCTGTAAATTATTAGAAATAATGGCAGATGGGCTGTATGCTGTTTTCCACAGATTTGAGGCTTTCCTAAAAAAAGGTTGACGCACAAGCAGTGACTGTTGGATGTCCATCGAACGGCTGTCGTGCTTCTTCAATCTCTGCTCTTCCTGCTCCAGCCGCTCAAACAAGCGCCGGCGGGACTGCCTGCTCCCTCCTCCCCGCGGCCAGCTGTGCTGCCGTACAGGCCTCACCGCCCCACCGTACTCCCATCGCTGGCCTAGCCATCCCTCTACTCACCCACACCTGCTGTTATTCTCCGGTGATGGCAGACAAACAGTAAACCCTCGTACAGTCGTACTCCCCTCCGCGTGGGAAACAACTACCGAGTCTTCCCTGCCTCCGTGTCATTCCCTTCCTAGGCCTCTCCATCGTCCACCGCCCTGGTGCTCTCGGCGCGGCATGGTCAATGTGGTCAACGACCGACATGCATATGAAGTGGACTGTACGTAGAGAGGCCGACAGCTGGGTCCACGGCCGCACGCAAGGAAATGCCTCCTTATTACGCGCAAAATAATGATTCCTCCACCTGACATCAGGGACCCACCGAAAGGGCCTCTGTATTTCGCGAAAAAACGTTACCGCCGCTGACAGCTCGGACCCACCAGCTATATCTTCGCACGCAAGGAAGTGCCTCCTTATTACGCACAAAAAAAATGAATACTCTCCCTATTAGCTAGGACCCAGTATAGTGGCAGGCTGACTTGTGGGCCTACTAAGTTGACGGGGACGGAGGGCTTTGTCAACTTAGTCAATATGCACGATTCTAGCTCCAGCGACCGTACGATGTCCATCCAATGGCCGTAGTGCTTCTTCAACCTCTGGTCTTCTTGCTCCAGCCGCCAAAACTAGCGCCGATCGTGGCTCGTGCTCCTGCCTCTCATGGCCGGCTGCGATGCGGCGGAGGCCCCACCGCTGGCCAGGCCATCCCTCTACTCACCCACACCCCCTGTTATTCTGTGGCAACGGCAGCCTCACACCGCAGCGAACTAGTGAACCCTCGTACTCCTCTACGCGTGGGCATCCACTCCCGCGTCTTCCCCGGCTCCACGTCGTCCCCTTCCTAGGCCTCGCCGTCGTCCACCGCCCTGGTGCTCTTGGCGCGGTGTGGTCAACATGGTCAAGGAACGGCTTCCATCGGACGTGGACTGTACGTGGAGAGGCTGACAGCTGGGTCCACGGCCGCAGCAAGGAAGTGCCTCCTTATTACGTGCAAAATAATTATTCCTCCACCTGACAGCGGGGACCCACCGGACGGGCCACCGTATTTCGTGAAAAAATGTTTGCCCCTGACTACTGGGACCCACCAGCTACATCTTCGCACGCAAGGAAGTGCGTCCGGGCAAAAAAACGATTCGCCCCCCTGACTGTTGGGACCCACCAGCTACATCTTCGCACGCAAGGAAGTGCCTGACAGTCGGGACCCACCTGGTCGAAGCGTACATAGCGTTGTCATTCTAGTCACGAACGTGTACATACATATATACTGGTGGATGCAGAGGTGCGCACGTGTCATAGTAGAGGCGCATAAGTGTCGTAGGAGAGGCGCGCACGTAGCATGTACATGTACATACAGCGGCCAGGGTGCAAGAAAGAAAATACGACCATGTATGTGTACATACGGGCGGGGTCTCGAACGCCTACTCGCGCATACGTACGGCCAGGGCTCGTGTACATGGCTGGGTCGAAACGGAGAAACAGCGTCATTGTCGTGTTCATGGGGAGGCAACAAAATGCGTCGTGTTCATGGGGAGGCAACGGAATGCGTCGTGTTCATCGAGAGGCAATGGAACACGTGGGAGCCAACCGGCTGGGTCGGAACGGAATGCGTGGTCGTGTTCATCGGTAGGGCTTGGACGGAACAGGCGATGGAAACGAGGCCTGGCGTACTGCACAACGGAGGAAACGGACCTCCTACGTTCGGAACGGGGTCCTGTTGATCGGGAGGGGTCTAGCGTACCGCAAAATGGAGGAAATGGACCTCCTACGGTCGAAACAGGGGTCCTGTTGATCGGGAGGGGTGTGGCGTACCGCAAAACGGATGAAACAGACCTCCTACGGTCGAAACAAGGGTCATGTTGATCAGGAGGGGTGTAGCGTACCGCAAAATGGACGAAACGGACTTGTGTTGGAGCGCTACGGTCAAAACGGGGGTCCTGTTCATCGGGAGGGGTGTGGCGTACCGCAAAACGGGATTCCACGGGATAATGTTCATCTCCACCGTCGACCTCCTCCAGCCTCCACGGGCTCCTGTTCATCCAGCCTCCACCGCGCGCTACTCCACCGGGTACTGTTCAACCACCCCTCCACTGGCACCCCTCCACCGTCTACTGTTCATCCAGCCCTCCACACTACGGGGTCCTATTGAACCACCCCTCCACGGGCACCCCTCCACCGT
>NC_041388.1:338277550-338281688 GCF_002162155.2 Triticum dicoccoides | reverse complement strand
AGAGGCAGCATCGATCGGCTTTAGTTAGCAGTAGTAGCGAAGGAATCGCTTGATCGGGTTCAGTTAACAGCCATCGATTGATTGCTCGGGTTCAGTAACGTGTAGCCTGCAGTGCAATCACTCGGGTTCAGTTAGAGCCCAACGCCTCGCTCGGGTTCAGTTAGAGCCAAAGCCTCGCACACACGCGCGTACGTGTACGAGAGAAACGCGCATCGCTCGGCCCCCGACCTCCCACCGTAACCGGGAACTTGCCGAAATTTTCCTCCCCCTCGCTTCTACCATGGTTTTTTCCGTCATGGACGGCCCAAAGAATGTCATGCAGCTGCGTCTCTGGCCCGCCCAGGATGAAAACCCATTTTCTGTCATGATTTTTTGTCATAGAAGTAGGAGCCCACCACATCTATGATGATACCGGGTTTTGTCACAACTATCGTCATAGAAGTGACATATGTATGACAGAAGAAAAAAATTGTTCGGCCCAAAATGTCACGGATGTGTCCTTTTTTTGTAGTGAACGGGATAAATTATACCTGCCTCAAGGAGCTTTAGTATTTCTTTTCTTACCACTTCTTTCATCTTAGGATTCAGCCATCGTTGATGATCACGAACTGGTTTGGCATCTTCCTCCAAATTTATTTTATGTTGACATAGAGTGGGACTAATGCCCTTAAGATCATCAGGAGTATATCCAATAGCAGCGCGGTGCTTCTTCAGAGTTTTCAATAATCTCTCTTCTTCATGCTCTGAAAGGTTAGCACTAATAATAACATGATATATCCTTTTCTCATCAATATAAGCATATTTAAGAGTATGAGGTAACAGTTTAAGCTCAAACACGGGATCACCCTTGGGTGGAGGAGGATCCCCTAGGATTTCAATAGGCAAATTGTGTTTCAAGATGGGTTCCTGTTTAAAGAATACTTCATCTATGTCCCTTCTTTCATTCATAAACATATCATTTTCATGGTCTAGCAAATATTGTTCTAAAGGATCACTAGGAGGCACGACAATAGAATAAAGACCAATAATTTCATCCTTACTAGGTAATTCCTCTTCACGGTGTTGTCTACGAAATTTAGAAAAATTAAACTCATGAGACATATCACCTAGACCAATAGTAACAACATCCTTTTCGCAGTCTATCTTAGCATTAACGGTGTTCAAGAAGGGTCTACCAAATATAATGGGACAAAAGCTATCTTGTGGGGAGCCAAGAACAAGAAAATCAGCAGGATATTTAGTTTTCCCACACAAAACTTCAACATCTCTAACAATTCCCATTGGTGAAATGGTATCTCTATTGGCAAGTTTAATTGTGACATCAATATATTCTAACTCGGTAGGTGCAATATCATGCTTAATTTCTTTGTATAAGTCAATAGGTATTGCACTAGCACTAGCACCCATATCACATAAACCATGATAACAATGATCTCCTACTTTAACAGAAATAACAGGCATACCTACCACAGGTCTATGTTTATCTTTAGCACAAGGTTTGGCAATTCTAGAAGGTTCATCACGGAAATGAATAACATGCCCATCAATATTATCAGACAAGAGATCTTTAACAATAGCAATATTAGGTTCAACTTTGATTTGCTCAGGAGGTGTATAAGTTCTAATATTGCTTTTATGGACCACAGTTGAAGCTTTAGCATGATCCTTTATCCTAACAGGGAAGGGTGGTTTCTCAACATAAGAAGTAGGAACAATAGGATCATTATAAGTTACAGTCTTTTCTTCAACTTTAATAGGTGCAACTACTTTTACTTCTATGGGAGGATGATATTTAAACCAATTCTCCTTGGGGAGATCAACATAAGTAGCAAAAGATTTACAGAAAGAGGCTACTATCTCAGAGTCAAGTCCATATT
Organism: Triticum dicoccoides; assembly: GCF_002162155.2. NCBI lineage: Eukaryota > Viridiplantae > Streptophyta > Magnoliopsida > Poales > Poaceae > Triticum > Triticum dicoccoides. Next base: position 338,279,811 of record NC_041388.1, on the reverse strand, counting down.
TAGTGCTAAACTTACGGATAACATCGGTATCCATAAAAGATTTAACACAATCAAACTTAGGTGTCGTACCTGACTCCTTACCTTCGTTGAGATCCCAATCTTCAGAGTTGCATTCAATTCTTTCCAATAAATCCCATTTGGATTCAATAGTCTTCATCATAAAAGAGCCAGCACAAGAAGTATCGAGCATGGTGTGATTGTTATCAGAAAGCCGAGCATAAAAATTCTGAATAATTATTTCTCTTGAGAGCTCATGATTGGGGCATGAATATTACATTTATTTAAGCCTTCCCCAAGATTAAGCGATGCTTTCTCCTTCACGAGACCAAAAATTATATATATAATTGCGATCACGATGAACAAGATGAATAGGATAAAATTTCTGATGAAATTCCAATTTCAATCGTTTGTAGTTCCATGATCCCGTATCATCACATAGCCTATACCATGTCAATGCATCTCCCTTCAAAGATAAAGGGAAGACCTTCTTCTTAATAAAATCACCAGGCACACCTGCAAGCTTAAATAATCCACAAACTTCATCCACATAGATTAGGTGCTCATCAGGATGCTTTGTTCCATCTCCTGCAAAAGGATTAGCTAGCAGTTTTTCTAACATACCCGAAGGAATTACAAAGTAGACATTTTCATTTTTAGTAGGTTCAGTAGGTTGAGGAGCAACTCTTTGCTCTACCGGTCGGGGTGAAGATACCCCGAACAAGCCCCTCAGAGGATTACTTTCCATAGTAACAAGTGACAGTAAATTTCAGCACACTATATAAAATTTTCCTTACCAAATTCCACCTACCAAAGGCGCTTCACTCCCCAGCAACGGCGCCAGAAAAGAGTCTTGATGACCCACAAGTATAGGGGATCTATCATAGTCCTTTCGATAAGTAAGAGTGTCGAACCCAACGAGGAGCAGAAGGAAATGATAAGCGGTTTTCAGCAAGGTATTCTCTGCAAGTACTGAAATAATTGGTAACAGATAGTTTTGTGATAGGATAATTTGTAACGAGCAACAAGTAGCAAAAGTAAATAAAGTGCAGCAAGGTGGCCCAATCCTTTTTGTAGCAAAGTACAAGCCTAGACAAACTCTTATATAGAGAAAAGTGCTCCCGAGGACACATGGGAATTATCATCAAGCTAGTTTTCATCACGTTCATATGATTCGCGTTTGGTACTTTGATAATTTGATATGTGGGTGGACCGGTGCTTGGGTGATGTTCTTACTTGAACAAGCATCCCACTTATGATTAACCTCTATTGCAAGCATCCGCAACTACAACAAAAGTATTAAGGTAAACCTAACCATAGCATGAAACATATGGATCCAAATCAGCCCCTTACGAAGCAACGCATAAAGTAGGGTTTAAGCTTCTGTCACTCTAGCAACCCATCATCTACTTATTACCTACCAATGCCTTCCTCTAGGCCCAAATAATGGTGAAGTGTCATGTAGTCGACGTTCACATAACATCGCTAGAGGAGAGACAACATACATCTCATCAAAATATCAAACGAATACCAAATTCACATGACTACTAATAGCAAGACTTCTCGCATGTCCTCAGGAAAAAACGTAACTACTCACAAAGCATATTCATGTTCATAATCAGAGGAGTATTAATATGCATATAGGATCTGAACATATGATCTTCCACCGAATAAACCAACTAGCATCAACTACAAGGAGTAATCAACACTAGTAGCAACCTACAGGTACCAATCCCAGACTTGGAGACAAGAATTGGATACAAGAGATGAATTAGGGTTTGAGAGGAGATGGTGCTGGTGAAGATGTTGATGGAGATTGCCCTCTCCCGATGAGAGGAGCGTTGGTGATGATGATGGCAATGATTTCCCCCTCCCGGAGGGAAATGTCCCCGGCAGAACAGCTCTGCCGAAGCCCTAGATTGGTTCCGCCAAGGTTCCGCCTCGTGGCGGCGGAGTCTCGTCCCGAAAGCTTGCTTATGATTTTTTTTGGACGAAAGACTTCATATAGCGGAAGATGGGCACCGAAGGGCCAACAGGGGGCCCACGAGGTAGGGGGCGCGCCCAGGGGGTAGGGCGCCCCCCCCCCCCTCGTGGACAGATGGAGGCCCCCCTGACGTATTTCTTCCACTCAGTATTTTTTATTATTTCCAAAAATAACTTTCATTGAGTTTCAGGACTTTTGGAGTTGTGCAGAATAGGTCTCTAATATTTGCTCCTTTTCCAGCCTAGAATTCCAGCTGCCGGCATTCTCCCTCTTTATGTAA
>NC_041388.1:338271625-338276872 GCF_002162155.2 Triticum dicoccoides | reverse complement strand
AACAGCTCTGCCGAAGCCCTAGATTGGTTCCGCCAAGGTTCCGCCTCGTGGCGGCGGAGTCTCGTCCCGAAAGCTTGCTTATGATTTTTTTTGGACGAAAGACTTCATATAGCGGAAGATGGGCACCGAAGGGCCAACAGGGGGCCCACGAGGTAGGGGGCGCGCCCAGGGGGTAGGGCGCCCCCCCCCCCTCGTGGACAGATGGAGGCCCCCCTGACGTATTTCTTCCACTCAGTATTTTTTATTATTTCCAAAAATAACTTTCATTGAGTTTCAGGACTTTTGGAGTTGTGCAGAATAGGTCTCTAATATTTGCTCCTTTTCCAGCCTAGAATTCCAGCTGCCGGCATTCTCCCTCTTTATGTAAACCTTGTAAAATAAGAGAGAATAGGCATAAGTATTGTGACATAATGTGTAATAATAGCCCATAATGCAATAAATATTGATATAAAAGCATGATGCAAAATGGACGTATCAAGGCCCTTTTGCTATATAGAAAGAAGAGGGGGAAAATCCCCTTTGACGTATATGGTGCATGTGGCACCTTCTATCCAAATGTAGCAATATTTAGAATATCTTCAGGAAAGTAGGCCATGCCAACCAATTTAGGGTGAGATTGAACATGCCGCACAAATGCTCAAGTCATCTGGTATGGTGAGATGGAATCTCTGGCTGAGGTCGCAAGGTCCTAATGTGTCGGTGCACTGTACACTCTATGAATGAAAGAAAACCCTCAAAGCAGCAGGAATAAAAATGAATTCACGACGATTTCCACCGGATGATTAAAGGAGGCAGATGAACTGGGATGAGAGATGAGATAATATCTCATTAAATAAGTTACCTTGTCATCCATGAGAAAAAACGCTCGGTACAGCAGATTCCCCAGCCGAGCGGAGCTGGGTTGACCGCGAGCAGCGTCGAGAAAGTCGATGGCGATAGGCGATGGAAAGTGGAAGTGGCAAAATATTGTGGGGTTTGCCGGCAGCCTGGCGGCGGTGGCAGGCATCGAGCTAATTAAGTGGTTACCACCGCAATATTCATTGCCATGCATAGACGCGGAGGAGGTTGCAGGTGTGAATGGGGACCGGAGGCATGGGGTGGCGGGCGGGGGTGAGGATTTTTGTGACGTGGGGATGGCGAGGGTTTTCATTTTTTTTCTTTTTTGAATTGGGCGTTGAGGGTTTTCTGTCCCACAAAGAATTTCGGAGGCAACGGTTTGCTAGAGCCAACCGTGTGTGATTGACGCAAGAAGCAAAACGAAAGCCATTGCACACGGTTCCAATTTTGGGAACCGTGTGTGATTGAAGCAACAGGCAAAATGAAAGTCATTGCACACAGTTCCAATTTTGGGAACCGTGTGTGATTGACGTACTACCTCCGTCCTGGTTTATTGGTCCCCATTGTAATTTTTACAAATTTTTGACCAAATATTTGACATAGAAATGTTTATGCATGTCACCAAAAATTATATCACTAAACACTATTCAAATACGGATCCAATGATATAATTTTTGCTGACCAGCACTAACATTTTGTCAGTTAAATCTTTGGTCAACATTTAACACAAATTACAAAGGGGACCAATAAACGAGGACGGAGGTAGATTCCATCAACCGAACTGATTACATCCATATCCCACAGTTAGACATAAGTAAACATAGATTAAACATAGTCAGACATAGATAATAAGCGTACACGTACACAAGCATAGTTCAACCATCATTAAGCATGCTCAAGCGTACATAGTTTGATCCCACATCTCAACTCACAAGCCGGCACGATCCCGAAGCTTCTCCAGGTACTCGGCGTACGCGCCGTGCTCCACCCTGCGAGCATACTTCTGCTTGAAGGAGCCAACGGCCCGTCCTCTTGCATGCGCCAGAACACTTCGATACGCGTCATGAAGCTTGTGGTTGCAGAATGGGTATCGATAGCCGCCGTTCCAGGTCCTAATATGCCTGTTATGCATTCCTGCATAAAGCTCCCTCAGGATTTGCCTCTTGTACCTCCTCTGGACATCTTCATCCTTGCTGTCCACATCGTCAGACATCACCTATACAAATAGTAAAAAAATGTGGCGTCAAATTAATGCTTACAAACTAATCTCTAACGAACATTTGGAAGTTGCCCAAAATTGGCATCAAATCAACGATTACATGCCGTGAAGTAGGATTAGGAATTTATGGCTATTTATTTATACATATCCAGAGATTATGGTTTGATTTTTAAGCACATTCATCTATGTATAGACTAATCTTGAAGAAAATAATGGCACAAACATATGTAGGTTATTCAAAATCAATTGTCAAGTCCTGGCTAGGAATTATTAGCATGAACACTAACCCTAGTCGGATTACTAGCAAAAATCATTTCCACAGATGAAACAACTAATCACTTGTCACTTGTACCACTCAAACGATCAATACACTACATGAATCTAATGAAACTTACTCAGGTTTCATGGATTGGGAGAACATAACCATAGGATTTCTATTCCATAAAGGGGGGGGGGGGCAGGAGTAACCAGAGAACCCTGGGATCTATTTGACACATAAATGGGTATAGATGACTAACCAGTTGTCTGTCGTCATTGGAGTCGTTGCCCGAGTCGTCACCAGAGTCGGTGTGGAACTCCGCCTTCGGCTGTGGAAGCTCGACGCCGACGACGATGTTAGGTTGCAGCGATAACTCGCTGGCGGTAACGGCAACCTCTGTCTCCATCTCCACGCCGTGCTTTGGTGCTTTAGCAGCCCCGGCATCGCCACTCCCTCTGATGGGGCGCTTCAGCGGCATCCTCATGCACTGACGGCTTTGATGACTGAGAGCGGCGTCGAGGATGCAAGCGGAGAGAGGGGATTGTGTGTGTGGCGAGGATGGGGGGTGCGGCCGCTCGGGCGCACCATTAATATGGAGTAGTGGGAGAGAGGCGGGCGGCGGTCAAACCGGACTGATGAGCCTGCGCAACGGACTCATGGCATGCCTACAGTCGTTTCACACAGCTACTCCCACGCCTCCCGTGCGCAGCGAGCACGTCTCCGTCAATTCACACACCTGCACGCACGCCTCCCAGTCTGCCTGCGCGGCGGACTGCTCGCATGCGTCCCGTCAACTCACGCCTGCTCGCACGGTACACGGGTCGCGTGGAGGCACGTATATTGTTTTTCTATTTGGATGGTTAATGATGCCGCTTTATTTTTTGCTTAACCGAAGCATGGCACGTGTCCATTGTTGGTCTAACGCTCACGGTTCGAGTAAATAGTCCGTTTGGGATATTGGTTCCCAATTATTAATAATTTCCCATTTGTAATTAGATAAAGATTACATCAAAACTGGTCTCAAATTTGACCAAAAAGAGTATAATGCAACTTTGTATTGGTGTCCATATGACAAAACGATAAGTTTCATGAGCTTCAAATAAGTTTTGGATGTACTAGAATTTAAAAATCAAGATTCTCATTGTTTGAAATTTGTTGCACGGGGAGTAAACATGCATCCAGTGAGACACATGTGTTTTTGCAATCCATTTAGGTGCACCGTCGCGTGTGCATGTAGCTCAAATTTGATTTTTGCACATTATACCCATAGAAAACAAATCAATTAATGTACTAAAACGTCTTAATGATCTCTAATTTTTTTGAAATTAAAACGTCCCTCCTTTGGTAACATATATATGTTCACCGCGGGATAATTAATTTAACATGCATCATAGTTGGTGGATTCGCGGTGTGTGCGTCTGGGAGTGGCGATTGGCTCGCAGTACACTACAAGTTGTGTGCCACCATGTGGGTTGGCCGTTTTCTTAGGCAGGCCGGCGCCACATCAGAGTCATGAATTCGTAATTTAAAACATTAAACAACCCTTCCATACATACATGTTTTGGCCACATGCAGTCGATGGTTGTCCTACACGACACTCGATACTCGCGTATGACGCTTTCTGTGGGCCCGCGAGGTCATCGTCCATCACTTTGACGAACAGCCGATAGTGAGGTTAATTTGACCAGCAAGGTAGAATCTTTTTTGTTTGTGTTATGGTGGTATATAGTACGTGTCAAAGAGGTGGGAGGGGACTAGCATATATACTATACGTACGCTTCCGTGAACAAGTACACCTCACTCAGTGTTGTGACGCTTCCATCTGCGGGCCCACGAGGCCATCGTCGATGCATGTGCATCACTTTGACCTACATCAGGAAAGGTTAATTAATTTCACCATCGATGAGGATTCTTTTTGGGTTATATTACGGTAGGAGCATATAGTATGCGTCGAAGAGGGGGAAGGGGACCATCATATGTAGTACGCTTCATGAACCTCGCTCTGTGTGGGTGCATGGTTTACAGTTTTTGAGGCATATGTGGCACGTCAAAGTTGTGCATTTTAGGTATTATATTCAACATATGTTTGGCCCACTTGCAAAGCGATGGTGGTTATCCTCTCACACCCACTTAAGTGGTTATTAGTGATATTGATGCTTTCCATTTGTGGGCCTGCTTGGTCCATCACTACTTTTTGCCTGATAACGAGAGTGGTTAATTTGACTTAGGAGGGGGTGTTTGCTTATAAATACGGTATATATATACATGCGTCACATCAATGTTGTGAAATGGTATTCAAACATGCATGCACGCATCACCTCCATACATATGCATGTAGTGGTTGTCTTCGAATGGTACACTCCCTCGCGTGGTTATCGGTGACAAGCCTATGTATTAGTGGGCCCACGTGGACATCCATGATCACCTTGACCGACAACAAGATAGGTTACCATGGCGGATTCTTCATTTGGTTCGTGTTATCATAGTATAGGTCATGGTGAGATTCAGACCTAATTAAAGTTTGAGCGCATATACTATGCACACATGCATGCATGAATCCCCGTCGTCGGCTTGAAGTGCGGTGTAACATACATATGCATCATCAACCTAACCCTCACTCAGTGTGGGGATTTCTAGTTCGAAATCATGGTGCCACATCAAAGTTGTTCGATTGTGTACTAAAAAACACACCTGATCCATACATATGTTTGGGCCACACGAATGCAGTGGTTGTCTTCGGGGACTAGCTACTTGCGTGATTATTGTCGAGCTAGCCTATCTGGGGTCGCATGGACGACCATCACTTTGACCAGCAACAAGGTAGATGTTGTACAACCAAGGTGGATTATTCTTGGTCCGTTTTACGATCAATCTCGGTGAGATGCCTCTCTGGCCCGCTGACTTAAAAGTGTGTGTTTAGGAGGGGGGGTGG
>NC_041388.1:338254202-338271329 GCF_002162155.2 Triticum dicoccoides | reverse complement strand
TTGAACCTCGGTTGGGGGGCATCATAGCTTAGTATTCCCTTCGTGCCGACACGAGGGAGGGCTGCTAGCTACTTCGCACTTTGCTAGGTGAACCACGGTTGGGGGGCATCCATTCATAGCTTAGGATTCCCTTCGTGCTGACATGAGGAAGGGGGCTGCTAGCTACTTCGCACTTTGCTAGGTGAGCCTCGGTTGGGGGGCATGCATTCATAGCTTAGGATTCCCATCGTGCCGCCATGAGGGGAGGGGGGCAAGCAATATCGTGTGCTTTGTGAGATAGGTGCGACATCGAAGTTGCATCTGGTATTTGAAAATCAAACCAAACTTTTCATACATATAAATTTGGTCCACATGCAAGTGTGTTCGTGCTCTGACCCTCTCTGCGTCACATTTTGCCAAATTTATGAACATTACACAAGTCGGATGACGCAACAGACACGGTTCACTCAAACTAACCATGTGCCACGCCGGTGCCCCTGTCACGCACACATCCACACAGTACATTGGGTTCCATGAGGCTCCCCCTCTCAAAAATATCTGCCCGCCTCGAGGGTTTTTCTGTTTCATAACACACGGTTGTTATCTCCAGACCGTGCACGATGTTTCTTCTTCCCAATCCCACTTGCATCCCTAGAAAATACCTGCCCGCCTCGAGGAGAGTTTTTGTGTTTCATAACACACGGTTGTTATCTCCGGACCGTGTGTGATGTTTCTTGTTCCCAATCCCGCCTTCCCCTAGAAAATATATGCCCGCCTCGAGGGTTTTTTTGTTTCATAACACACGGTTGTTATCTCCGGACCGTGTGCGATGCACCATCATCAAAATTTTCATTAGCCCCGGCATTTCACTCACGCGTTGTAAAATTTTCAATACCCGCGTCATTTCCTCAAACACACCACCCGCCCCCCTCTACACACACACACGCACTAAAACCTCCTCGAGCGTGCGCGTGCACACACACACACACCCTCCCTCGCTCAAAACCCTAGAAAGGTCCCCGCTACCGCCGCCGCCGCGAGACCTCCATTGTCAACATCTGCCAGTTTGCCCGTGCACAGTATGGATGAAATTGAACTGCATAGTTCCTACTTGCACATATAGAACATCACTATGTGAATAATTGGAATAAACAAGGCATACTACGAACAACCAAAGATTGCATTTGAAACTGGACATATGCTAACTACAAACAACATAACAATCAAAAAACTTTAAAAGAGGCATATGCTAGCTATAACAAGCTTAACAACAAACAAATATATGCATTCCTATCGGTATGTTTAAAACTGGATTGATGAAATGTACTACATAGTAAATAATGCACATACAGAGCATCGCATTGTGAACAACTGAAATAAACAAGGCATACTGCAAACAACCCGATATAGCAATTAAAACTGGACATATTCTCACTACACTACAAAAGGGACTCGACAAAACAAACCATGGGTTTCCCCCTGTGAAGAGGCATGGCAAAAAAATCATGGGTTTTCTCACTTGTCACAGATGGGCTTGTTCCTGTGGGAAGAGCACGGACCCTGGATGCGCTCCATGTTGTCGCAGATGGGCTCCTTCCCCTTGGAAGAGCACGGCTGTAGGGTGCCCTCCCTGATGTCGCAGACGGGCTCTTTCTCCTTGGAAGAGCAGATGGGCTCTTTCCCCTTGGAAGAGCCGGAGAGGGTTCCCTCCTCGTGGTCGCTGTCGATGAGGTCTGAGTTGGAAGCTGTGGATCCCAAGCCAGCGTCGCAGAACGTGTCCTTCAGAAATGACAAAAGGGGCTCAATGGCGATGTAGGATGGCAAGTTGTTGACAGCGAGTCAGAGGAGATCAGCGGTGGGGCCATGCATGAGATCAACGGTGGTTGAACCCGAGGGGTTGGGGGTGGGCCACTTAACTTGTTGTCACAACCTAGCTAGTCATGCATTAGAGTGTTGCATCATGTTTACTCTTTCATCAGAAACTTGAAATGGGGATGACAGAACCCCCAGTCCCCTCTGAAACCAACTAGGGTTACTAAAATAATTTTTCAATGAACCTGAAATGCCCTTCTAAAATGCCCATCATTTTTGCCTTGGTTCAGAACCTCTGCCAAAAGTGGTGCACATTTTCCTAGGCCATCCTAGGGTTTTTGATTTAAATCATAAATATTTGAATTTGGGCATTTAAAATAATATAAAATATTTAAATGCTCAAATATCTCCAAACTAAAATGTTTCATGTTGGAAATAATCCAACTATGGGCCAGGAATAGTTTGGTGAATTTTTGAAGTTGCCTAGGTATTTTATTAAATTCAACAAAGTTGCAGATATATTAAATAAAAACAGAAACAGAAAAAAGGGAAAAACTTCCCTGTGCGGCCCAGCCAGCTGGCCGGCCCAGCAAGCCAGCCCAGCCCACCACCGCCGTCGTCCTCCTGGCGCCAGTCGGCCAGGCGTGTGGCCGGCGCGCGCGCACGGCCGGAGCGCCACGCCACCAGCCCGTCTGCCTGCCTCCCCCGCCAGCGCGACGCCGCGGCGCTTCTTCTCGGTGCCGCCCCGATCCCCTGGCCTTATCCCCCTCTCTCTCCCGTGCTGCTCTCTCTCTCTCTCTCACGGCCGAACACCACCGTCGCCGCCGTTCGCCATAGCCGCCGTCTCCGACCACCCCTCGCTCCCCCGACTAGCTCAGGAGCTCCGCCTCGACTCCCTCTTCCTCCCCACCGCTCCACAGCTCCCCGGAAGCCCTGCATCGCCGCCACGTCGCCGTTCCCCTCTTCGGGCTCCGACCACCGTCGCCGTCGATTCGCCGTCTCCAGCGCGTCCCCGAGCCCACTTCGACGCCCACTGCAACCGCGGTGAGCTACGCCACCATTTCCCCCTCTCCTCCCCCTCGTTTCCCCACCGTAGCCTCCTCCCCACCACGGCCGAACCTCCGCCGTCGCCGAGCTCGTCGTCGACGCAGCTCCGGTGACCATTTGGTCACCCCGGCGAGTCCAACGAGTTCGCAAGACCCCGTAGAGCATCCCTAGCGCCTCGCTTCGCTCGACTTCGAGCTCCAACCCCGTTCCCGTGCACGACCGAACCCCGGCGGCCGCAGCCGAGCTCGCCGCCGTCGACTCCGGCCACCCCGACCCCAATGGACTCCGCCAAGAGCTGCGGTTTGTCCTCAGCTCCACTCCGGTGGTCTCCGCGGACCCTCTGGTGGCCGAAATGGCCAAAACCACTCCCGCCGCCGCGTCGGGCTCGCCGGCGGCTAAACGCCGGCAGCCGACTTTGACTTTGACCACGGGTGGGCCCTGGTTGACTCCCCTGAGTCAATGACAGGTGGGGCCCGGCCCTGTTAATTAAACAAGATTAGTTTTAATTAAATTTTAATTAAAATAATCACCCTGACATGCGGGACCCACTGTCAGGTTTGACCCAGACCTGTTCCGTTGACCTGCTGACGTCACACTGACGTCAGGCTGACGCAGTAATTGATTTTCTGAATTTAAATTAAATCAGGAAATTTCAGAATATTATTTAAACTTCAAAAATTCATAACTTTTTTTCTGTAACTCCAAATTGGACAAATTATATATGAAAAATGATCAGAAAAATCCAATCTATCCATCTGTACTATTTTCATGCATGATCAAACAAGTTAAATTGATGTTTTAAGCAGAACAAGGAAAAGCACTTTAAAAGACCATATTTGAACTTAAAATTTGAATCCTTGATTCAAATTTGTTCAAACCCCTCTGTTCTTAGTTGCATTAGCCCAACACACTCATATTGCCATGTTTCATGCATGCATCATATTGTTGCACATTGTTTGGTGATGGTTGTGTATCGATGTCCTTTGCGACAGGTTCTGCCCCCGAGGAGTACCGTGATTACCCTAACGAAGAACCATATCAGTGCATCGAACCATCAGGCAAGCAACCAACCATTTGATCATATCGATACAATCCCATGTTCTCGCTCCTGCTCTCTTTTACTGCATTAAGACAACACGTTTCAAACTGCTGTGTGCTACGGTAGTTGAACCCATTTCCTCTGCATGACCTGTCATTGCCACAGTAACTAGATGAAACCCACTAGCATGTGTAGGAGTTGTTTGAGCCATATGTATGTGTTGTTCCTACCTTGCTATGCCTGCTATGCTTAGAGTCGTGTCAGGTCTGGTTCATCTGGGTGATGGGCTAGAGTGAAATGTTTATGTCAGTAATGAGAGTGGTGTGGTGAACACGATTTGGTAAAGGTATCGATGAGAGGCCATGTAGGAGTACATGGTGGGTTGTTTCATTGAAGCCGACCTTAAGCACTGAGATTTGTATGTGTGATTTAAGAATCAGCTACTACCATGCATTGGGCCCGAAACCAATGGACCCTCTCGGCTTCTTATTCACCCTAGTTCTCCGTCCAGGAGTTGCAAGTAGTTTCTGGTGTTTGTAGCCTACTGGAGGCCGTGGACAGCGCTGACCGTAGGGGTGGGCTGTGATGCGGTAGGTACGTGGCCGGGTGTACCGAATACCCGTTAGGTATCTCGGGAACCCTGTTCACATCGTTCGGGGCCGTATGGGAAACCTCGGCCGGACTCCCTGCGGATGGAACCTGAATAGGCGATAAACCTGGACTGGAGGCTTAGGTGATTAGGTAGGTCGTGGCCGACACCCACGTTGGGCTTCCGCTTGAAGGTTGCCGAGTACATGTCGTGTAAACAACGGTAAGTGGTGAGAGCGTGTATGAAGAAGTACCCCCTGCAGGGTTAACATGATCTATTCGAATAGCCGCGTCCGCGGTAAAGGACTACTTGGTTGCCTATACAGTTCATAGACAAGTAAATGGAAACTACTAAAAGCCTCAAGATAAGTGTGAGTGCCGAGGATGGCTCTTCCGTAGGAAGACGGAGGCGGATCCTCGGTAGTGTATTGAATTGGTGAGTAGTGGACTCGTGTGCGCAAAAATCATTTCAGCTGGAGTATCGTAGGATAGCCTAGCCAAGAGTCAAAGCTGGCTTGCTGCAATAACTCCACCAACCCTTCTTGATACTATGCATGTATGTAGGATCTGATGTAAGTCTTGCTGAGTACCTTTGTACTCATGTTGCTATAATCTACATTTTTACAGAAGACGCTGCAACCCCTTCTGATGGGTTCTATGTAGACGTTGACATCAACGAGTAGGCTAAAGACCCAGGTGGTGACCCTGAGCTTGTGAAGGACCACGTAGTATAGCTAGGCTTTCCAAGCCTCTTTTATTTTACTAGTTGTCTGTACTCAGACAAGTTACTTCCGCTGCTAGTTTGTATGACTGTATGACTTGTATGTGGGGTCGTGAGACCCGTACCTTTGTGTATGTTATGTATGGCTCACTGAGCCTTAAATAAAGTACTTGTGTCATAGAGTCATGTTGTGATGCTTCGTTGTATTTGCACATATCGAGCATATTGTGTGTATGATTGAAATGCTTGGTATGTGTGGGATCTGACTATCTAGTTGTTTATCTTTAGTAGCCTCTCTTACCGGGAAATGTCTCCTAGTGTTACCGCTGAGCCATGGTAGCTTGCTACTGCTCTGGAACACTTAGGCTGGCCGGCATGTGTCCTTCTCCGTTCCTGTGTCTGTCCCTTCGGGGAAATGTCACGCTTTGAGTACCGGAGTCCTGTTAGCCGCTACATCCCGGTTTACCGGAGTCCTGCTAGCCCAGTGCTACAGCCCGGACCCACTTGCTGATGACCGACACGTTCGAAGGTGGGTCATGGATGCCTGTCCCTGTAAGTCTGTGCCACTTTGGGTTTACGACTAGTCATGTCAGCCCGGGCTCTTTATCATATGGATGCTAGCGACACTATCATATACGTGAGCCAAAAGGCGCAAACGGTCCTGGGAAAAGGTAAGACGACACCCGTGGGGATACCGTGCGTGAGGCCGCAAAGTGATATGAGGCGTTACCAGCTAGATCGATGTGACATCGAGTCGGGGTCCTGACAGCGTTGGCATCAGAGCCGGACTGCCTGTAGGTTCTCCAAGCCAAACTGGTCGATGTTGAGTCTAGAAATTCTTTAGTTATATGTAGGGGAATTGTTTGTGGGTTGGAACGTAAGGCTCTTTTACTCCTTATACCTTATGACTTTCTGATCTGAGTCAGTCCATTCTTCCACCGGGGGTTAAGGAATTAGGATCTGTTCTCTCTATCAGGATCACGAGTTACTAATCAGTAGTACCCTATAAGTTTGATGGTTACCAGCCTAGTTCAGTTCTACTACCACATTATGTTGCCAGAATGGTTTCAGAACTTTGATATGGTGATGTTGAGTGTGTACGAAATCCTTTGTCAAATGTCTCAAATCCTTTTTGAGCATTTACAGCTGTTATGCTGCCGAATTTTGCTAGAAATTCTAATGCCTTTGCATTATGATTGTGCTTTCAGATGGCCACTCGCGACCTCAATCAAGTGGTTCGCCTGACTCGATGCCTAGATGTACCCGGCCATACTGCTAAGTTGGTCAGGGTAATGACTGAGGCTGGATATCGCTGGTATCCCGAGTACACGGTCGAAGAGCAATTCCGAGACTTTAATCAAAGCCAGTATCTCTGCACTGTCAGGATATTTCCATCTTATCCTGGATCCACCGAGCCTCTTCACTGCTCTTATGGACTCGGGGTTACCATTGAGATGGCTGTGCAGGACGCCGCCTACTCTATGATGACCATTATGCGGGTCAGATCTGGCCTATTTCGGGACTCTGATTTCCGGTATATGCCAGGATCACTTCCGGGAGCACAAGGGTATCTCCAGGCTATCTATGCTGACCCCACCCAGGAGGATTCACGGACTCGCACCACTGCTGAGATGCTCGAGGATAAGGACCGTGAAAATCGGGCCTTGAGGTTAGAGCTCTTCAATACCCGTGCTGACCACTGGGCCACTTTGACTCGGTTCGCACCGGCGGTGCAAGCTGGATATTCAGAAATGCGCGATCTCTATCCTGTGAGATCCGCTCTGCCAGACGTGATGGTTTGGCGTGATGTAGGAGGCATCACCCCACCTCGCGGTCCCCGCAGGCCACCGTTTGTTGGTCCAAGGCCTCATCCTAGCCCCTATGGTCCACAAGCTTCGCGAGATCGTCTGTTTCCGGATGATCATGTTGAGCTTCCAGGCTATGGAGGTGACTTCTACGAGGACTACTACGGATCGGTCTGAGTTAGCAGTAGTATCACTAGTTCGCACTAGCTGTGTCTTCTATCGTCCCGCGTGACTCGTGGGTTATGACCTAGTTTGTACTCTTTCCGGAGGTGTAGAGAAATAATGTATAGGAGCTTGGAATGCCTCCGATGAGATGTAATCCTCTTTTCACCGTAATAGTACTTTGTTTGGTCTTGTACTAAACCCTGTATGGTGTGTATGACGATGGAATAAAGAAGCAGTTTCTGTATCTACCATGTCATACGGATGATCATCTTGCATTTCGAGTTATTCCTTACATTTTATCCTATGTCGGAATCTTATCATCCTGATTAAATCATTGTCTTGTTTACCTAGGATGGTCAACACGCGCGCTAACCCTGCTTCTCAAGAGCAGGCCGAAGGCAGTGAAGCCAGGAATGAAAATCTGCCTCATCCTCCTTCACTAGCCGAGGTGATGATGGAAGCTGAGAGAAACAAGCGGGAGACAAACCGTTTGTTGGAGCGTATTGAACAGAATACAGCACACCATCAGAGGGCTAACGTGGTGTCACTCAGTGATTTTATCAAATTGCATCCACCCACGTTCCACCACTCCGTCGAGCCTCTCGACGCTGATGACTGGCTTTGCAGTATCTCTCACAAACTGCGTTCCGCGCTGGTAGCGGAGGCTGACAAGGTCACCTTGCTGCATATCATCTTGAAGGCCCCGCCAGTCTATGGTGGGAGAATTATGGAGCTATGCGCCCAGCGGGCCATGTCACTACTTGGGCTGAATTCAGCGAGGCTTTCCGTGAACATCACATTCCGGAGGGTCTCATGGACCGTAAACGTGAAGAATTTTGCAGTTTCACCCAAGGCCGACTTTCTGTGGATGCCTATAGCAGGGAGTTTGGTAATCTCGCCCGATATGCAACTGAGGAAGTTTCTACTGACGCCAAGAAGCAAGCAAGGTTCCGTAAGGGCCTTAGTCCTGAGCTTCGCCACGACCTCCGTCTGCATGAGTGCACATCTTTTTCGAAACTTGTCAACAAAGCCATCAGTGCTGAAACTGGTCAGACTGACTATGACGCAACACGCAAGCATGGACGTGACACGGGTTCCTCATCCGGTGCTGGTCCTCAGAAGCGCCGCGTGTGGGTGCCCAACACCGCCCTGCCACCCAGGTTCACACCGAGGCCATTTTTCCAGGCGCCTCGCCCTGTACAACAGTCTGCTCCAGCCAAGCCCTATGGGGGTCCAACCAATAATGTTCCTCCACGTACCAGTTCCGTGACTTGTTTCAAGTGTGGGGAATCTGGTCACTATATGCGTGAATGCCCCCAGACCAACCCCAATCAATCTGCTAAAGCTGTTGGCCGTGGCAAGCCGACAGGAAAAGTATTCCACGCCAAGCCGGTCACCGCTTCACGTGGCCATGTCAACTGTGTCTCTGCCGAAGAAGCTCAAGAGGATCCCAACGTCGTTCTCGGTACGCTTCTTGTTAATTGCCACCCGGCATCTGTCCTTTTCGATACAGGAGCCTCTCATTCCTTTATATCTGAAAATTATGCTCGTTTGCATAACGTTGCATTCTGTGACATGCCATCCACTATGGAAATCTCTACCCCTGGGTCTAGATGGCAGACCTCTAGGGTAAGTTATGGAAATGAGATCCAAGTCGACAGACTTGTTTTCCTTGCGTCTTTGATAGCCCTTAAATCTTCAGATATTAATATCATTCTGGGTATGGACTGGATGTCAGCTCATCATGCCCAAATTGATTGCTTCTCTAGGACTGTTCAACTCACCCATCCTTCGGGGAAGATAGTCAAAGTCTTGACCCGAATAGCCAAGCGACAATTATATTCTCTTAACGCCAGCCCTTTGCCAGACCTTGAGGACGTTCCGGTAGTCCGTGACTTCCCGGATGTCTTTCCAGAGGAATTGCCAGGTGTTCCACCTGACAGAGATGTTGAGTTCGTAATAGACCTCATTCCAGGAACCGTTCTGATTGCTAGAAGACCTTATAAGATGGCACCACTAGAACTAGCCGAGCTTAAGAAACAACTCGATGAGTCCTTGAAAAAGGGTTTCATCCGCCCTAGTTCATCTCCGTGGGCTTGCCCCGTCCTATTCGTCAAGAAGAAGGATGGTACGGACCGGAAGGTTGTAGATTACCGACCTGTCAACTTGGTCACAATCAAGAACAAATACCCGCTTCCCAGGATCAACGACCTGTATGATCAGCTCGCTGGATCCTCAGTCTTCTCCAAGATGGATTTGAGGTTGGGCTACCATCAAATCAAAATCAGAAACGGGGACATTCCTAAAACGGCCTTTGTTACTCGTTATGGCCAATACGAGTACACCGTCATGTCCTTCGGTTTAACCAACGCTCCAGCCACCTTTTCTCGGTTAATGAACTCAATCTTCATGGAGTATTTGGATAAGTTCGTCGTAGTTTATCTCGATGATATACTCATCTACTCCAAGAACGAGGAAGAACATGCCGAACATCTAAGGCTAGTGTTGAAGAAACTTCGAGAGCATCGCCTTTATGCCAAATTTTCTAAATGTGAATTCTGGTTGTCAGAAGTGACCTATCTGGGTCATGTAATATCGGGTAAAGGTATTGCTGTTAACCCTGAGCGAGTCCAAGCCGTCCTTAACTGGACTCCACCTGAATCAGTCAAGCAAGTTCGGAGTTTTCTAGGCTTAGCGAGCTATTGTCGTCGCTTTGTCGAGAACTTCTCCAAGGTTGCCAAACCTCTAACCGAACTCCTCAAGAAAGATAAGAAGTTCGAATGGACTCCACAATGTGAGCACAGCTTTCAGGAACTGAAAAGACGCCTGACTTCTGCTCCCGTGCTGGTACCGCCAGACTTCTCCAAGGACTTTGTTATCTACTGCGACGCCTCGCGACAAGGACTAGGTTGCATTCTCATGCAAGATCGACACGTAATTGCCTACGCTTCACGGCAATTGCACCCACATGAGGAGAATTATCCTACTCATGATCTAGAGCTTGCAGCCGTAGTCTATGCACTTAAGACCTGGCGACATTACCTCCTCGGTAATCGTTGCGAAATATTCACTGATCACCAAAGTCTGAAGTATATTTTCACCCAACCGGATTTGAATCTCAGGCAGAGACGTTGGGTTGAATTGATCACCGACTTCGACTTAGGAATAACCTACACCCCATGGAAAGCCAACGTCATGGCTGATGCGCTAAGTCGTAAATCTTATTGTAACAACCTGATGTTACAACAAAGTCAACCGCTTCTCCATGAGGAATTTCGGAAGCTTAACCTTCACATTGTTCCTCAAGGTTTTCTCTCCACCTTGGTGGCAAAACCTACCCTTACGGATCAAATTATCAAAGCACAGAAGGTAGATCCGGGAATCTCCCGCATCAAGAGGAACATTCAGAAAGGAATTGCGGATTGTTTCTCCATTAATGATCAAGGAGTCGTATACTTCGGGAATCGACTAGTAGTTCCCAAAGTGCGCAACCTAAGGCGATTAATCCTTAAGGAAGCTCATGAATCTCCTCTCACTATTCATCCCGGTAGTACTAAGATGTATCAGGACCTACGCCAGAGGTTCTGGTGGACTAGGATGAAGAGAGAAATTGCTCAGTATATTGCAAATTGCGACGTCTGTCGTCGTGTAAAAGCAGAGCATCAACGGCCTGCTGGCACCCTTCAACCCTTAGCTATTCCTGAATGGAAATGGGATAAAATTGGTATGGATTTCATTACCGGGTTTCCCAGGACCAACAGAGGGAATAATGCTATTTTCGTCGTGGTCGATCGTCTTTCCAAAGTAGCCCACTTCTTACCTGTTCGTGAGAGTATAACCGCTAGTCAGCTGGCAGATTTGTACATCTCCCGAATAGTGTCTCTCCATGGTGTTCCTTTGGAAATTAACTCGGATCGAGGAAGTCTTTTCACCTCTCGATTTTGGGAAAGTTTCCAAAATGCTATGGGAACCCGTCTTTCCTTTAGCACCGCTTTCCACCCTCAGTCGAGTGGTCAAGTGGAACGCGTCAACCAAATTCTAGAAGACATGCTTCGAGCCTCTGTTATCTCATTCGGAATGGACTGGGAGAAGTGCCTTCCATTTGCCGAATTCGCTTACAACAACAGCTATCAATCTAGCTTGGGTAAAGCCCCTTTTGAAGTTCTCTATGGACGACGATGTCGAACACCCCTTAACTGGTCAGAGACCGGGGAAAGAAAATTCTTTGGCCTGGACATGATTCAGGAAGCAGAAGAACAAGTTCGTATCGTTCGTGAAAAGTTGAAAACAGCCCAATCCCGTCAAAAGAGTCAATATGACCGAAAACATAGGACTATGACTTTCGAGGTTGACGAAAAGGCTTATCTTCGGGTCACCCCTCTGAAGGGAACCCATCGTTTCGGTATCAAAGGCAAATTGGCTCCTCGTTACATTGGACCTTTTCGCATTCTTGCCAAACGAGGAGAAGTTGCCTACCAGTTGGAACTACCTCCGCACCTCTCCAGAGTTCACGATGTCTTCCACGTTTCTCAACTCAGGCGTTGCTTCTCGGATCCTATCCGTGAAGTGGACCACGAAACGCTTGATCTCCAAGATGATCTTACATATCGAGAGTACCCCATTCGTATCCTCGATCAGGCCGAACGTACCACGCGACGTCATAATATCAAGTTTCTCAAGGTTCAATGGTCGCACCATTCTGAGGATGAAGCAACTTGGGAAAGGGAGGATCGTCTTCGACTTGAATATCCCGCCTTCTTCTCGGAGGAACCCAAATCTCGGGACGAGATTCTTTTGAGTGGGGGTGAGTTGTCACACCCTAGCTAGTCATGCATTAGAGTGTTGCATCATGTTTACTCTTTCATCAGAAACTTGAAATGGGGATGACAGAACCCCCAGTCCCCTCTGAAACCAACTAGGGTTACTAAAATAATTTTTCAATGAACCTGAAATGCCCTTCTAAAATGCCCATCATTTTTGCCTTGGTTCAGAACCTCTGCCAAAAGTGGTGCACATTTTCCTAGGCCATCCTAGGGTTTTTGATTTAAATCATAAATATTTGAATTTGGGCATTTAAAATAATATAAAATATTTAAATGCTCAAATATCTCCAAACTAAAATGTTTCATGTTGGAAATAATCCAACTATGGGCCAGGAATAGTTTGGTGAATTTTTGAAGTTGCCTAGGTATTTTATTAAATTCAACAAAGTTGCAGATATATTAAATAAAAACAGAAACAGAAAAAAAGGGGAAAACTTCCATGTGCGGCCCAGCCAGCTGGCCGGCCCAGCAAGCCAGCCCAGCCCACCACCGCCGTCGTCCTCCTGGCGCCAGTCGGCCAGGCGTGTGGCCGGCGCGCGCGCACGGCCGGAGCGCCACGCCACCAGCCCGTCTGCCTGCCTCCCCCGCCAGCGCGACGCCGCGGCGCTTCTTCTCGGTGCCGCCCCGATCCCCTGGCCTTATCCCCCTCTCTCTCCCGTGCTGCTCTCTCTCTCTCTCTCACGGCCGAACACCACCGTCGCCGCCGTTCGCCATAGCCGCCGTCTCCGACCACCCCTCGCTCCCCCGACTAGCTCAGGAGCTCCGCCTCGACTCCCTCTTCCTCCCCACCGCTCCACAGCTCCCCGGAAGCCCTGCATCGCCGCCACGTCGCCGTTCCCCTCTTCGGGCTCCGACCACCGTAGCCGTCGATTCGCCGTCTCCAGCGCGTCCCCGAGCCCACTTCGACGCCCACTGCAACCGCGGTGAGCTACGCCACCGTTTCCCCCTCTCCTCCCCCTCGTTTCCCCACCGTAGCCTCCTCCCCACCACGGCCGAACCTCCGCCGTCGCCGAGCTCGTCGTCGACGCAGCTCCGGTGACCATTTGGTCACCCCGGCGAGTCCAACGAGTTCGCAAGACCCCGTAGAGCATCCCTAGCGCCTCGCTTCGCTCGACTTCGAGCTCCAACCCCGTTCCCGTGCACGACCGAACCCCGGCGGCCGCAGCCGAGCTCGCCACCGTCGACTCCGGCCACCCCGACCCCAACGGACTCCGCCAAGAGCTGCGGTTTGTCCTCAGCTCCACTCCGGTGGTCTCCGCGGCCCCTCTGGTGGCCGAAATGGCCAAAACCACTCCCGCCGCCGCGTCGGGCTCGCCGGCGTCTAAACGCCGGCAGCCGACTTTGACTTTGACCACGGGTGGGCCCTGGTTGACTCCCCTGAGTCAATGACAGGTGGGGCCCAGCCCTGTTAATTAAACAGGATTAGTTTTAATTAAATTTTAATTAAAATAATCACCCTGACATGCGGGACCCACTGTCAGGTTTGACCCAGACCTGTTCCGTTGACCTGCTGACGTCACACTGACGTCAGGCTGACGCAGTAATTGATTTTCTGAATTTAAATTAAATCAGGAAATTTCAGAATATTATTTAAACTTCAAAAATTCATAACTTTTTTTCTGTAACTCCAAATTGGACAAATTATATATGAAAAATGATCAGAAAAATCCAATCTATCCATCTGTACTATTTTCATGCATGATCAAACAAGTTAAATTGATGTTTTAAGCAGAACAAGGAAAAGCACTTTAAAAGACCATATTTGAACTTAAAATTTGAATCCTTGATTCAAATTTGTTCAAACCCCTCTGTTCTTAGTTGCATTAGCCCAACACACTCATATTGCCATGTTTCATGCATGCATCATATTGTTGCACATTGTTTGGTGATGGTTGTGTATCGATGTCCTTTGCGACAGGTTCTGCCCCCGAGGAGTACCGTGATTACCCTAACGAAGAACCATATCAGTGCATCGAACCATCAGGCAAGCAACCAACCATTTGATCATATCGATACAATCCCATGTTCTCGCTCCTGCTCTCTTTTACTGCATTAAGACAACACGTTTCAAACTGCTGTGTGCTACGGTAGTTGAACCCATTTCCTCTGCATGACCTGTCATTGCCACAGTAACTAGATGAAACCCACTAGCATGTGTAGGAGTTGTTTGAGCCATATGTATGTGTTGTTCCTACCTTGCTATGCCTGCTATGCTTAGAGTCGTGTCAGGTCTGGTTCATCTGGGTGATGGGCTAGAGTGAAATGTTTATGTCAGTAATGAGAGTGGTGTGGTGAACACGATTTGGTAAAGGTATCGATGAGAGGCCATGTAGGAGTACATGGTGGGTTGTTTCATTGAAGCCGACCTTAAGCACTGAGATTTGTATGTGTGATTTAAGAATCAGCTACTACCATGCATTGGGCCCGAAACCAATGGACCCTCTCGGCTTCTTATTCACCCTAGTTCTCCGTCCAGGAGTTGCAAGTAGTTTCTGGTGTTTGTAGCCTACTGGAGGCCGTGGACAGCGCTGACCGTAGGGGTGGGCTGTGATGCGGTAGGTACGTGGCCGGGTGTACCGAATACCCGTTAGGTATCTCGGGAACCCTGTTCACATCGTTCGGGGCCGTATGGGAAACCTCGGCCGGACTCCCTGCGGATGGAACCTGAATAGGCGATAAACCTGGACTGGAGGCTTAGGTGATTAGGTAGGTCGTGGCCGACACCCACGTTGGGCTTCCGCTTGAAGGTTGCCGAGTACATGTCGTGTAAACAACGGTAAGTGGTGAGAGCGTGTATGAAGAAGTACCCCCTGCAGGGTTAACATGATCTATTCGAATAGCCGTGTCCGCGGTAAAGGACTACTTGGTTGCCTATACAGTTCATAGACAAGTAAATGGAAACTACTAAAAGCCTCAAGATAAGTGTGAGTGCCGAGGATGGCTCTTCCGTAGGAAGACGGAGGCGGATCCTCGGTAGTGTATTGAATTGGTGAGTAGTGGACTCGTGTGCGCAAAAATCATTTCAGCTGGAGTATCGTAGGATAGCCTAGCCAAGAGTCAAAGCTGGCTTGCTGCAATAACTCCACCAACCCTTCTTGATACTATGCATGTATGTAGGATCTGATGTAAGTCTTGCTGAGTACCTTTGTACTCATGTTGCTATAATCTACATTTTTACAGAAGACGCTGCAACCCCTTCTGATGGGTTCTATGTAGACGTTGACATCAACGAGTAGGCTAAAGACCCAGGTGGTGACCCTGAGCTTGTGAAGGACCACGTAGTATAGCTAGGCTTTCCAAGCCTCTTTTATTTTACTAGTTGTCTGTACTCAGACAAGTTACTTCCGCTGCTAGTTTGTATGACTGTATGACTTGTATGTGGGGTCGTGAGACCCGTACCTTTGTGTATGTTATGTATGGCTCACTAAGCCTTAAATAAAGTACTTGTGTCATAGAGTCATGTTGTGATGCTTCGTTGTATTTGCACATATCGAGCATATTGTGTGTATGATTGAAATGCTTGGTATGTGTGGGATCTGACCATCTAGTTGTTTATCTTTAGTAGCCTCTCTTACCGGGAAATGTCTCCTAGTGTTACCGCTGAGCCATGGTAGCTTGCTACTGCTCTGGAACACTTAGGCTGGCCGGCATGTGTCCTTCTTCGTTCCTGTGTCTGTCCCTTCGGGGAAATGTCACGCTTTGAGTACCGGAGTCCTGTTAGCCCGCTACAGCCCGGTTTACCGGAGTCCTGCTAGCCCAGTGCTACAGCCCGGACCCATTTGCTGATGACCGACACGTTCGAAGCTGGGTCATGGATGCCTGTCCCTGTAAGTCTGTGCCACTTTGGGTTTACGACTAGTCATGTCAGCCCGGGCTCTTTATCATATGGATGCTAGCGACACTATCATATACGTGAGCCAAAAGGCGCAAACGGTCCCGGGAAAAGGTAAGACGACACCCGTGGGGATACCGTGCGTGAGGCCGCAAAGTGATATGAGGCGTTACCAGCTAGATCGATGTGACATCGAGTCGGGGTCCTGACACTTGTGACATAGCCCGCCTCAGGCCATCGCTGTCCATGTCCTCGATGTCATAGCCAACGAAAGATACATGCCCGCATACGCTTGCCCGCTGCTTGAGTTCCTGCCGCCAGTAATGGTCGTCAGCTTCCTCAGCGACGTCGGGCGAAGAGACCGCGATACACCTCTTTTGTGCTAGTCGCTCCTCGGGCTCCACGGGAAGCGTAGCCGGGCTTAGGCTGCGACGCTATGGAATGGGGGATGGGGATGGGGATCTGGGGAAAAGGGGCGTTTGCTAGGCGTCATCTAAGAAACTCAGGGCGGCCTTGGTATGGAGATCGGTGGGTAAGCTGCACGGGCAAACCGGCAGATGTTGACAATGAAGGTCTCGCGGCGGCGGCAGCGGGGACCTTGCTAGGGTTTCAAGCGAGGGAGGAGGTGTGTGTGTGTGTGCATGCGTGCCCGAGGAGGTTTTGGTATGTGTGGGGGTGTGTGTTTGAGGAAATGACGCGGGTACTGAAAATTTTACAACGCGGGAGTGAAATGCCGAGGCTAATGAAAATTTTGATGATGGTGCACGCACATGGTCCGGAGATAACAATCGTGTGTTACGAAACAAAAAAACCCTCGAGGCTGGTAGATATTTTCTAGGGGCAGGCGGGATTGGGAACAAGAAACATCACACATGGTCCGGAGATAACAACCATGTGTTATGAAACACAAAAACCCTCCTTGAGGCGGGCAGATATTTTCTAGGGATGCAGGTGGGATTGGGAAGAAGAAACATCGCAAACGGTCTGGAGATAACAATTGTGTGTTATGAAACAGAAAAACCCTCAAGGCGGGCAGATATTTTTGAGAGGGGGAGCCTCGTGGAGCCCAATGTACTATGCAGATGTGTGCGTGACAGGGGCATCGGCGTGGCACGCAATTAGTTTGAGTGAACCGTGTCTGTTGCGTCATCCGACTTGTGTAATGTTCATAAATTTGGCGAAAAATGACGGGGGAGAGGGTCAAAACACGAACACACTTGCATGTGGACCAAATTTATATGTATGAAGAGGGTGGTTTGATTTTGCAAATACCAAATGCAACTTCAGTGTCACACCTATCTCACAAAGCGCACGAT
>NC_041388.1:338242366-338253796 GCF_002162155.2 Triticum dicoccoides | reverse complement strand
AGTAGCTAGCAACCCCCCCTCGTATCGGCACGAAGGGAATCCTAAGCTATGATGCCCCCCGCCAACCGTGGTTCACCTAGCAAAGTGCAAAGTAGCAGCCCCCCCCCCACACACTTTTAAGTTGGCGGGCCAGAGAGGCATCTCACCAAGATTGATCGTAAAACAGACCAAGAATAATCACCTTGGTCGTACAACCTCTCTCTTGTTGCTGGTCAAAGTGATGGTCGTCCATGCGACCCCAGATAGGCAAGCTCGCCAATAATCACGCAAGTAGCTAGTCCCCGAAGACAACCACTGCATCCGTGTGGCCCAAATATATGTATGGATCAGGTGTGTTTTTTAGTACACAACTTTGATGTGGCATCATGATTTCGAACTAGAAATCCCCACACTGAGTGAGGGTTAGGTTGATGATGCATATGTATGTCACACCACACTTCAAGCCGACGACGGAGATTCATGCATGCATGCGTGCTCAAACTTTAATGAGGTCTGAATCTCACCATGACCTATACTACGATAACACGAACCAAATGAAGAATCCGCCATGGTAACCTATCTTGTTGTCGGTCAAGGTGATCTTGGATGTCCATGCTGGCCCACGAATATATAGGCTTGTCGCCGATAACCACGCGAGGGAGTGTACCGTTCGAAGACAACCACTACATGAATATGTATGGAGGTGATGCATGCATGCAAGTTTGAATACCATTTCACAACATTGATGTGGCGCGTGAGTCAAAAATCGTACACTCTCCCCACCCAGAGCAAGATCGGTTCATGACGTGTCATTGTACTAGCCACTTCGACTCAATGGGAGGGATTCATGCATACACAACCTGACCTGCCCCGCTAGTAGTACGTTGAACTTCCCTGTGAACTAGGTTGAACTTCCACCAACATTGCCCAAATGGGGCTTGCGATATACCGTTGGAAAGCTATGGACACCAATATCATGACCCAACTTAAACTTTTGGCAAAATATAAGCGGTTTAAGAGAATTTTTGAAAACCGTTTTTCTTCACATAAAAAACGTGAATCGTACTTTCGATCGCATTTCTAAACCGTTTATCAGAATGAGGCATATAATATGGCGTTGGAAAGCTGCTGCAAAATCGCTCCTTCCACATGTTGAAAGTTTTCTCTAATTCGCTATGGTTAAAGAGTAATTTGAAAAAATGTAAAATTTCATAAACCGAACAGCTGAGTTCGTATTTTCGATGCCATTTCTAAACGGCTAATCCAATTAAGGAAATGATATGGCATTGGAAAGCTTATGAAAATGCGCTACTTTTTCATCTTGAAAGTTTTTTTCTAATTTTGAATGGTTTAACAGTAATTTAGAAAATGGTCCAAGTCCTACTGAAGGGCATCTACAATGTCGGTCTTACAACGGCAGATGCTAATTACATGGGCTAATCAAACATCCTGGGCGCTTATAGCCGAAAGGAAAACTGCCTGGCGCTCGATGCACACTTTTGCGTCGACGCTTCACCTGGCACCAAGATTAAGAAAGCAACCGCAGGGCATCTACAATGCCAAGCGCTTGAACAGGCGCTTATCAGCAAGTAAAAAAATAGATTTTGGTTTAGCATCCATATTAGAGTATCTGCCTCCAATGCAAGCAGCAAAGTGCAGGCGCTACATGAGTAAAAAAAGAATAGAACAATGGCTAGCGTAGGAGGAAAGGGATGGAGCGCCCAGGGAAAGCTTTTGCATCGACGCTAACAACTTTCCTGGATTCAAGTGGGAATTTTACGTAACTGCCAGGAAATTAACCCCGGCGTCCACACTAAGAGCCCGCGTTGTACATGCCCTAATTGGCCGGGATTTAGACCCTGGCGCCTATGTTTAAGCGCCATGTTGGACATGCCCTTAGACACAGAAACGTGTAGCAGTTTTTTGGTGCAAATATTTGAAGATAAAGATAGCAACAGAGACCTAGGCAAGAGACAAAACAATCCTCAGTTCAAAGTTTTGACAAAATCCCATTTGATATAAGAAACCAAGCAACAACAAAATTGTATTGGCAAACGTTGTTCATCTGACACAAGACTTATTCCACTTTTTTATTCCTCCTCTTCTCATGAAGAATACATCAGAGAAAGCACATGCGTACCAGGAACTGGAAAATTAGGTGCTCCATCTCTCAGTCGATGACGATTTTTGTGGTTGTCGTATGCTCTAACCGTCCCAAGAAAGGTCAAGGCGGCCCTCGCGAGAAGTTCAACTAATAGGGGAGAGCGTCCCTCGCAAAAAAATAGGGTACAACAGAGGCAGAATGGATGAGGTTGGGAAAGTCAAGGCGCGCGGGGCTTCAGAAGTGATGCGACCACGTCGGGAAATTCAGAGAAGTTGCTCCCGGCCTAGCCCTATGGAGGTAGGGTCGTAGAAGGATAGCAGAACAATGTGTGCCCATACTACTAATCTCCATCTTCAGAAGAGTAGAGCCAGCCAGCAGATAACCTTGCCATGTTAGCTGTTACTTGTTAGACGATGTGTGCCCTACAGAAAAGCAACAGTAAACAAACCTTAGTTAGCAGCAGCAGCCAAGATCTCAAGGTGACAGAGGCAAGCAAACTAGGCCACCGAATGATCCTCAACCAACCGTGTGGTTTTGACATGGTAACTAACAGGTCGTACAAGGACAGCAGAACGCGGGCGGCTGGTCGGGTCTCCCTCACCGTCCGATGGCGTGGACGCGCGGAGATGCTGGAGCTAGGCAGTGGCTTGGGAGGCGGCGGTGCCTCATCATATCGGGCGGCAGCGATGCATGGCAACGGCGGTGGTGGATGGTGCGCCGGGAAGCTGGGGGCCATGGCGGTGGCAGATAGGGGCGGCGGGGAACCTGGGCTCCATGGCGAAGGATGGATGTGGCACGGCGGCGCGCGGGGCTCCACTGCCTGGCGGTGGCGTTCGGGGATCCACAGCCCGGCGGCGCAAGGGGATCTAGGGACAGTGGCGACCAGCAGATGGCAATGGGCGTGGGTGTGGGCGACGGCTCCTGTGGCCGGCAGCACACGATGGTGGGCGGCGGCTCCGGTGACCTGAAGAGCACGATGGTGGGCGGCGGATCAGGAACCGGCAGCGCTGTGGGGAAGGTGGGGAACAGGAGGGGATGGGCCGGTGGGGATAGTGCGGGTGTGTTGAGATGGACTTTTTTCTTCTTCTTTTTCCTTCACTGTATCGGTTCAGGAGTTCGGGAGGATCTCGTCGGGCCCTTATAGGTCTGGCTGTGATCCAAATAACTATTCTAATCCTGGGATCAGAATAGTGCTGTCATATATATATATACATAAACACTATTCTGATCACGGGATGAGAATAATATTCTGATCACAACCTGATCTGCCCCGCTAGTAGTACGTTGAACTTCCCTGTGAACTAGGTTGAACTTCCGCCAACATTGCCCAAATGGGGCTAGCGATATACCGTTGGAAAGCTATGGAAACCAATATCATGACCCAACTTAAATTTTTGGCAAAATATAAATGGTTTAAGAGCAGTTTTGAAAACCGTTTTTTCTTCGCACAAAAAACGTGAATCCTATTTTCGATCGCATTTCTAAACCGTTTATCGGAATGAAGCATATAATATGGCGTTGAAAAGCTGCTGCAAAACTGCTCCTTCCACATGTTGAAAGTTTTCTCTAATTCCCTATGGTTAAAGAGTAATTTGAAAAAACGTAAAATTTCATAAACCGAACAGCTGAGTTCGTTTTTTCGATGTCATTTCTAAACGGCTAATCCAATGGAGGCATATGATATGGCGTTGGAAATCTTATGAAAATGCGCTACTTTTTCATCTTGAAAGTTTTTTTCTAATTTTGAATGGTTTAAGAGTAATTTAGAAAACGGTCCAAGTCCTACCGAATTCGTATTTTCGAGCTAATTTTTTAACCGTGCGTCTGAATGCAGCAAATGATATGGCATTGGAAAGCTTGAACAAATGCGAAACGTTTTGGTATGTATTGTTTCTCCCAATTCTTTACGGTTTTAAGTCAGTTTCGAAAATGGCGAAAACATATTTTCGCCGTAATTTCTACAAACTTTATCGGAATTGGGCAAATAATATACCGTTGAAAATCTACGGAAAATGCGAAACTTTTTCATCTTGATGGTTTTTTGTGATTCCTAGCCATTTTCAAGTAATTTCGAAAATGGTGAGATCATTCGTTCTGCCTCTATCGCGAAACAGATTCTTTGCAAATGCACTGCGTGAAGAACCTGAACTTCTCAGCATATCTACCTGAACTTCACTCTGTTTTCGACGTGCTTTTTTTTGCTCGCAGATCTCCATCCACTACTCGTAGTTCTCCATTCAGTCCCCGGAATTCAACGAGTGATATACCGATGGCAAGCTGCTGTAAACACGCAACTTTCCCGTGTTGATCGTTTTTTCATACTCGCGACAATTTTAAAAGTTTTTCATCTCAAATTCATTCAGTGTAGTAGTTGAACTTCCTGCTGTTTTCACGTTGAACTTTTGTCACGTATTTCCGTCTGTAGTTTTTCTCATCCATTCGTTTAGTGTTACACAAATGATTTTCCTTTTGTACAAACCCTTCTTATAATAATTTTTTAACTTTTTCAACCGAGGACTTGAACTTATAACAACAAAAAAATTGGACTTTGCCTTTTATTCATTTTTTCTCATATGAAACACACACGTGGTTCATATTTTGGACTTTGCCTTTTCTCTGTTATTTCAATTTGAACTTCACCTTTTTATATTTTGAGTAAAGAATTGTATTCGATTTCTATACAGAAAAAATCGAACATGGAAATACAAGGTGAACCTCTCTCGCAAGAATTTTTGAACTTCCCCTGACAGAGCACCTGAACTTATTTCAGAAAACCTTTTAAGCTTTTATTTTTCTATACCTTTGTTCTCACCTGAAATGCATTTCTTACAGTACTTGAACTTCTCGTTGTTTTCACTATGAACTTCTGTCACATTTTTGTCTATACATTGAATTACACGCAATTGAAGGACGAACGTCATTTTTTGCTTTTTTCAAACATGTAATTGGAACTCGGACGTCTCGCAATATAAATTCCGAACCGTGCACGGAGGAGCACGTGAACTTCTTGCAACAAACCTTTAAAGCCTTTTGTTTTCTATTCTTATATTCTTATCTGAAACGCATTTTGTGTAGTAGTTGAACTCCCCATTGTTTTCACCTTGAATTTCTGTCACGTATTTTTGTTCAACCTCTCACACAAGAATTTTTGAATTTTCTCGGGCCGGGGACTTGAACTTCTAGCAACAAAACTTTTAGCCTTTTGCTTTTTCGTTCTTTTGTTCATACCAAATGCACACCGTGTAGTACGTGAACTTCTGGCAGTTATTAAGATGAAATTCTCTCGTTTATGTGAAAATATGTGAGTTTTTTATAGGCATTGAAATGATCTACCTTTTTATTTCAACTTCATTGTGTATTTTTTTAGAAATGTAATAAACATTATACAACTTCTTGGTTGTTTCAAACTGAACTTCTCGGTTTATTCGTTAGAAACGAGAAAATTCGAGTTTTTGTAATAAACATTGAACTCCTCCATTTTTTGAAATTGAACTTCTTGGTTTATTATTTAGTAACGAGGAAAATCAAAGTTTTTTATTTATATAGAACTTCTCTATTTTTGTAATTTTTACTTCTTGATTATTTCTTTTAGTAATGGAAATATCCTAGTTTTGTAATAAATATTGGACCGCCCGTTATTTTTAACTTGAACTTCTAGAATTTTGTTAATTCTAGAAACGATGAAAGGTCCCTTTTTATGATTTTTGAACTTCTCTGTTTTTAAAATTCGAACTTCTTATTTTTTATTTTTAGAAACTATGGAATATCTGCTTCTAAATGCCCTTTTATTTTTGAACTACTATATTTTTTTGTTTGAACTTCCTATGAACTTTCTACCATCATGACTCGGCAAATGCATGACTAAGTAATCATAAAATTCGTCGTTCTCTTTTTGTCCACTTACTGGAATATATGCCGCACATTTCATTTTGTGGCAACTAGGTTTCATGTTGCACATGTCATGTTACTTGAACTGAAAATGGCTTATAGTTTCTTTTCTACAAAATCTTTCATGAAACTGAAAACTCTGCTGAACATGAGCTGGAAATGGCTCATATTGTAATTTACAAAACCCTTTTTCCTAAACTGAAATCTCTGCTAGACTTTGAACTAAAAATGGCACACAGTGTGTTACAAAATGGCACATTATAATCTGAATATGACCATGCTACTATTACAAATTCTACAGAGCAGCCTACAAATGAAAAAGATAACACGGTGCTATGTTTGAAGAATTTAGATATCTGGTAGAGATTGTTTTCTATGGTTGCTCACATGGACCACCATCAGGTCCATTTTTTGAAGAGCTTCTGTGATGCTATGGCTGCTCAAATGGAGCGCCGTCGTGACCAAACAAATGGGACAGACCTGTATGTTTTCACATTTTTTGTCAATATGCAGTTTAACTATGCTCAAACCTCAAACCACCATCAGATATATGAAAGGGGTCTTCCAAGTTTAGTTTTTCAGAGAACTAACTCAAAAACAAATACTAAAAGAAGGTCAAATACTCCCGAAGTGAGAGTTCAGAGAAGACAGGGAGGGAAAATACCTGCAGGATGGTAGAGACGCGTTGGGAGGAGGGATATCTCACGTTGCCCAGTGTCGATCTATGTTGGGTGGCACGCAGGTGGTGGGCGGTGACCCATTTTGCTAGTTGAAGCGTTGCCTCGCGGCCGAAGGGTGGAGGAGGAAGGTGGAAGAAGGTCGCGGAGCAAGGGGAAGAAGGTCACGGTGGTAGGGGAGAAGTTCGCGGCGGCAAGGGGAGGGCCTGAGTGCGGGGGTCCCGAGTGGCGGCTTTTGGGGATTTGGAAGAAGGTCGCTCTTGGTCATCTGCAGCACGGCAACAGAGCATCAGGATGTGTCCTGCATCGGCAGCACGCAACGACGGTGTGCTAGCGGCAGAGGTGATTCCAGGTGTGAGCGGCGTCAGTTCCGATGGTCGATGGCGTCACCGGATCCAAGCGGGAGCCAGCAGAGGTGGCGGGGCCGGGCGGAGGCGCGTGTTGCCCTCCAGAGTCGGGCGTGCGAGGCAGCCATCGGTGGCGCGCTCGGTTGGGGCGGACCTACAGCGATGCCCGTTGGGCCGGCGGTGCCGGTGCCGGTTGGGGCGGGGTGCGGGCGGGGCGGGGGCGGAGGCGCCGGTTGGGACGGGGTGTGGGTGGCGGAGGGCCGGTGGTGCCCGTTTGGGCAGGGGCCGACCGGCGCGGGGCCAGCGGCGCCGATTGGGGCGGGGGATCGATCGGGGGCGGGTGGTGCGGAATAATCGGGGGGAGGTGGGTCATGGCTCGGGTTTTTCTTAACGGCTTCGGGAACACCACGTCGGGCCCTATAGGGGCGGACCGTGATCAGAATAAATATTCTGATCCCAGGATCAGAATAGTGTTGTCCTATATATATACATAAACACTATTCTGATCACGGGATCAGAATAATATTCTGATCACAACCTGATCTGCCCCGCTAGTAGTACGTTGAACTTCCCTGTGAACTAGGTTGAACTTCCGCCAACATTGCCCAAATGGGGCTTGCGATATACCGTTGGAAAGCTATGGACACCAGTATCATGACCGAACTTATATTTTTGGCAAAATATAAATGGTTTAAGAGCAGTTTTGAAAACCGTTTTTTCTTTGCACAAAAAATGTGAATCCTATTTTCGATCGCATTTCTAAACCGTTTATCGAAATGAGGCATATAATATGGCGTTGAAAAGCTGCTGCAAAACCGCTCCTTCCACATGTTGAAAGTTTTCTCTAATTCCCTATGGTTAAAGAGTAATTTGAAAAAACGTTTAAAATTTCATAAGCCGAACAGCTGAGTTCATTTTTTCGATGTCATTTCTAAACGGCTAATCCAATGGAAAACTTATGAAAATGCGCTACTTTTTCATCTTGAAAGTTTTTTTTTCTAATTTTGAATGGTTTAAGAGTAATTTCGAAAATGGTCCAAGTCCTACCGAATTCGTATTTTCAAGCTAATTTTTTAACCGTGCGTCCGAATGCAGCAAATGATATGGCGTTGGAAAGCTTGAACAAATACGAAACTTTTTGGTATGTATTGTTTCTCCCAATTCTTTACGATTTTAAGTTAGTTTCGAAAATGGCGAAAAACGTATTTTCGCCGTAATTTCAACAAACTTTATCAGAATTGGGCAAATAATATACTGTTGAAAAGCTACGTAAAATGCGAAACTTTTTCATGTTGATGGTTTTTTGTGATTCCTAGCCGTTTTCAAGTAATTTCGAAAATGGTGAGATCATTCGTTCTGCCTCTATCGCAAAACAGATTCTTTGAAAATGCACTGCGTGAAGAACCTGAACTTCTCAGCATATCTACCTCAACTTCACTCTGTTTTTGACGTGCTTTTTTTTGCTCGCAGATCTCCATCCACTACTCATAGTTCTCCATTCAGTCCCCGGAATTCAACGAGTGATATACCTATGGAAAGCTGTTGTAAACACGCAACTTTCCCGTGTTGATCGTTTTTTCATACTCGCGACAATTTTAAAAGTTTTTCATCTCAAATTCATTCAGTGTAGTAGTTGAACTTCCTGCTGTTTTCACGTTGAACTTCTGTCACGTATTTCCGTCTGTAATTTTTCTCATCCATTCATTTAGTGTTACACAAATGATTTTCCTTTTGTACAAACCCTTCTCATAATAATTTTTTAACTTTTTCAACCAAGGACTTGAACTTATAACAACAAAAAAATTGGACTTTGCCTTTTATTCATTTTTTCTCATATGAAACACACACGTGGTTCATATTTTGGACTTTGCCTTTTCTCTGTTATTTCAATTTGAACTTCACCTTTTTATATTTTGAGTAAAGAATTGTATTCGATTTCTATACAGAAAAAATTGAACATGGAAATACAAGGTGAACCTCTCTCGCAAGAATTTTTGAACTTCCCCTGACAGAGCACCTGAACTTCTTTCAGAAAACCTTTTAAGCTTTTATTTTTCTATACCTTTGTTCTCACCTGAAATGCATTTCTTACAGTACTTGAACTTCTCGTTGTTTTCACTATGAACTTCTGTCACATTTTTGTCTATACATTGAATTACACGCAATTGAAGGCCGGACGTCATTTTTTGCTTTTTTCAAACATGTAATTGGAAGTCGGACGTCTCGCAATATAAATTCCGAACCGTGCACGGAGGAGCACGTGAACTTCTTGCAACAAACCTTTAAAGACTTTTGTTTTCTATTCTTATATTCTTATCTGAAATGCATTTTGTGTAGTAGTTGAACTCCCCGTTGTTTTCACCTTGAATTTCTGTCACGTATTTTTGTTCAACCTCTCACACAAGAATTTTTGAATTTTCTCGGGCCGGGGACTTGAACTTCTAGCAACAAAACTTTTAGCCTTTTTCTTTTTCGTTCTTTTGTTCATACCAAATGCACACCGTGTAGTACGTGAACTTCTGGCAGTTATTAAGATGAAATTCTCTCGTTTATGTGAAAATATGTGAGTTTTTTATAGGCATTGAAATGATCTACCTTTTTATTTCAACTTCATTGTGTATTTTTTTAGAAATGTAATAAACATTATACAACTTCTTGGTTGTTTCAAACTGAACTTCTCGGTTTATTCGTTAGAAACGAGAAAATTCGAGTTTTTGTAATAAACATTGAACTCCTCCATTTTTTGAAATTGAACTTCTTGGTTTATTATTTAGTAACGAGGAAAATCAAAGTTTTTTATTTATATAGAACTTCTCTATTTTTGTAATTTTTACTTCTTGATTATTTCTTTTAGTAATGGAAATATCCTAGTTTTGTAATAAATATTGGACCGCCCGTTATTTTTAACTTGAACTTCTAGAATTTTGTTAATTCTAGAAACGATGAAAGGTCCCTTTTTATGATTTTTGAACTTCTCTGTTTTTAAAATTCGAACTTCTTATTTTTTATTTTTAGAAACTATGGAATATCTGCTTCTAAATGCCCTTTTATTTTTGAACTACTATATTTTTTGTTTGAACTTCCTATGAACTTTCTACCATCATGACTCGGCAAATGCATGACTAAGTAATCATAAAATTCGTCGTTCTCTTTTTGTCCACTTACTGGAATATATGCCGCACATTTCATTTTGTGGCAACTAGGTTTCATGTTGCACATGTCATGTTACTTGAACTGAAAATGGCTTCTAGTTTCTTTTCTACAAAATCTTTCATGAAACTGAAAACTCTGCTGAACATGAGCTGGAAATGGCTCATATTGTAATTTACAAAACCCTTTTTCCTAAACTGAAATCTCTGCTAGACTTTGAACTAAAAATGGCACACAGTGTGTTACAAAATGGCACATTATAATCTGAATATGACCATGCTACTATTACAAATTCTACAGAGCAGCCTACAAACGAAAAAGATAACACGATGCTATGTTTGAAGAATTTAGATATCTGGTAGAGATTGTTTTCTATGGTTGCTCACATGGACCACCATCAGGTCCATTTTTTGAAGAGCTTCTGTGATGCTATGGCTGCTCAAATGGAGCGCCGTCGTGACCAAACAAATGGGACAGACCTGTATTTTTTCACATTTTTTGTCAATATGCAGTTTAACTATGCTCAAACCTCAAACCACCATCAGATATATGAAAGGGGTCTTCCAAGTTTAGTTTTTCTGAGAACAAACTCAAAAACAAATACTAAAAGAAGGTCAAATACTCCCGAAGTGAGAGTTCAGAGAAGACAGGGAGGGAAAATACCTGCAGGATGGTAGAGACGCGTTGGGAGGAGGGATATCTCACGTTGCCCAGTGTCGATCTATGTTGGGTGGCACGCAGGTGGTGGGCGGTGACCCATTTGGCTAGTTGAAGCGTTGCCTCGCGGCCGAAGGGTGGAGGAGGAAGGTGGAAGAAGGTCGCGGAGCAAGGGGAAGAAGGTCACGGTGGTAGGGGAGAAGTTCGCGGCGGCAAGGGGAGGGCCTGAGTGCGGGGGTCCCGAGTGGCGGCTTTTGGGGATTTGGAAGAAGGTCGCTCTTGGTCATCTGCAGCACGGCAACAGAGCATCAGGATGTGTCCTGCATCGGCAGCACGCAACGACGGTGTGCTAGCGGCAGAGGTGATTCCAGGTGTGAGCGGCGTCGGTTCCGATGGTCGATGGCGTCACCGGATCCAAGCGGGAGCCAGCAGAGGTGGCGGGGCCGGGCGGAGGCGCGTGTTGCCCTCCAGAGTCAGGCGTGCGAGGCAGCCATCGGTGGCGCGCTCGGTTGGGGCGGACCTACAGCGATGCCCGTTGGGCCGGCGGTGCCGGCGCCGGTTGGGGCGGGGTGCGGGCGGGGCGGGGGCGGAGGCACCGGTTGGGACGGGGTGTGGGTGGCGGAGGGCC
>NC_041388.1:338236324-338241770 GCF_002162155.2 Triticum dicoccoides | reverse complement strand
CGATTGGGGCGGGGGATCGATCGGGGGCGGGTGGTGCGGAACAATCGGGGGGAGGTGGGTCATGGCTCGGGTTTTTCTTAACGGCTTCGGGAACACCACGTCGGGCCCTATAGGGGCGGACCGTGATCAGAATAAATATTCTGATCCCAGGATCAGAATAGTGCTGTCCTATATATACATAAACACTATTCTGATCACGGGATCAGAATAATATTCTGATCACAACCTGATCTGCCCCGCTAGTAGTACGTTGAACTTCCCTGTGAACTAGGTTGAACTTCCGCCAACATTGCCCAAATGGGGCTTGCGATATACCGTTGGAAAGCTATGGACACCAATATCATGACCGAACTTAAATTTTTGGCAAAATATAAATGGTTTAAGAGCAGTTTTGAAAACCGTTTTTTCTTCGCACAAAAAACGTGAATCCTATTTTCGATCGCATTTCTAAACCGTTTATCGGAATGAGGCATATAATATGGCGTTGAAAAGCTTCTGCAAAACCGCTCCTTCCACATGTTGAAAGTTTTCTCTAATTCCCTATGGTTAAAGAGTAATTTGAAAAAACGTTTAAAATTTCATAAACCGAACAGCTGAGTTCATTTTTCGGATGTCATTTCTAAACGGCTAATCCAATGGAAAACTTATGAAAATGCGCTACTTTTTCATCTTGAAAGTTTTTTTTTCTAATTTTGAATGGTTTAAGAGTAATTTCGAAAATGGTCCAAGTCCTACCGAATTCGTATTTTCAAGCTAATTTTTTAACCGTGCGTCCGAATGCAGCAAATGATATGGCGTTGGAAAGCTTGAACAAATACGAAACTTTTTGGTATGTATTGTTTCTCCCAATTCTTTACGATTTTAAGTTAGTTTCGAAAATGGCGAAAAACGTATTTTCGCCGTAATTTCAACAAACTTTATCAGAATTGGGCAAATAATATACTGTTGAAAAGCTACGTAAAATGCGAAACTTTTTCATGTTGATGGTTTTTTGTGATTCCTAGCCGTTTTCAAGTAATTTCGAAAATGGTGAGATCATTCGTTCTGCCTCTATCGCAAAACAGATTCTTTGAAAATGCACTGCGTGAAGAACCTGAACTTCTCAGCATATCTACCTGAACTTCACTCTGTTTTTGACGTGCTTTTTTTTGCTCGCGGATCTCCATCCACTACTCATAGTTCTCCATTAAGTCCCCGGAATTCAACGAGTGATATACCTATGGAAAGCTGCTGTAAACACGCAACTTTCCCGTGTTGATCGTTTTTTCATACTCGCGACAATTTTAAAAGTTTTTCATCTCAAATTCATTCAGTGTAGTAGTTGAACTTCCTGCTGTTTTCACGTTGAACTTCTGTCACGTATTTCCGTCTGTAATTTTTCTCATCCATTCGTTTAGTGTTACACAAATGATTTTCCTTTTGTACAAACCCTTCTCATAATAATTTTTTAACTTTTTCAACCAAGGACTTGAACTTATAACAACAAAAAAATTGGACTTTGCCTTTTATTCATTTTTTCTCATATGAAACACACACGTGGTTCATATTTTGGACTTTGCCTTTTCTCTGTTATTTCAATTTGAACTTCACCTTTTTATATTTTGAGTAAAGAATTGTATTCGATTTCTATACAGAAAAAATCGAACATGGAAATACAAGGTGAACCTCTCTCGCAAGAATTTTTGAACTTCCCCTGACAGAGCACCTGAACTTCTTTCAGAAAACCTTTTAAGCTTTTATTTTTCTATACCTTTGTTCTCACCTGAAATGCATTTCTTACAGTACTTGAACTTCTCGTTGTTTTCACTATGAACTTCTGTCACATTTTTGTCTATACATTGAATTACACGCAATTGAAGGCCGAACGTCATTTTTTGCTTTTTTCAAACATGTAATTGGAAGTCGGACGTCTCGCAATATAAATTCCGAACCGTGCACGAAGGAGCACGTGAACTTCTTGCAACAAACCTTTAAAGACTTTTGTTTTCTATTCTTATATTCTTATCTGAAACGCATTCTGTGTAGTAGTTGAACTCCCCGTTGTTTTCACCTTGAATTTCTGTCACGTATTTTTGTTCAACCTCTCACACAAGAATTTTTGAATTTTCTCGGGCCGGGGACTTGAACTTCTAGCAACAAAACTTTTAGCCTTTTGCTTTTTCGTTGTTTTTTTCATACCAAATGCACACCATGTAGTATGTGAACTTCTGGCAGTTATTAAGATGAACTTCTCTCGTTTATGTGAAAATATGTGAGTTTTTTATAGGCATTGAAATGATCTACCTTTTTATTTCAACTTCATTGTGTATTTTTTAGAAATGTAATAAACATTATACAACTTCTTGGTTGTTTCGAACTGAACTTCTCGGTTTATTCGTTAGAAACGGGAAAAATTCGAGTTTTTGTAATAAATATTGAACTCCTCCATTTTTTGAAATCGAACTTCTTGGTTTATTATTTAGTAACGAGGAAAATCAAAGTTTTTTATTTATATAGAACTTCTCTATTTTTGTAATTTTTACTTCTTGATTATTTCTTTTAGTAATGGAAATATCCTAGTTTTGTAATAAATATTGGAGTGCCCGTTATTTTTAACTTGAACTTCTAGAATTTTTTTAATTCTAGAAACGATGAAAGGTCCCTTTTTATGATTTTTGAACTTCTCTATTTTTAAAATTCGAACTTCTTATTTTTTTAGAAACTATGGAATATCTGCTTCTAAATGCCCTTTTATTTTTGAACTACTATATTTTTTTGTTTGAACTTCCTATGAACTTTCTACCATCATGACTCGGAAAATGCATGACTAAGTAATCATAAAATTCGTCGTTCTCTTTTTGTCCACTTACTAGAATATATGTCGCACATTTCATTTTGTGGCAACTAGGTTTCATGTTGCACATGTCATGTTACTTGAACTGAAAATGGCTTATAGTTTCTTTTCTACAAAATCTTTCATGAAACTAAAAACTCTGCTGAACATGAGCTAGAAATGGCTCATATTGTAATTTACAAAACCCTTTTTCCTAAACTGAAATCTCTGCTGGAAATTGAAGGCGGACCATGAAAACAGCAGGAAGTTCAACTATTACACTGAATTAGAGAATTAGAGAAAACTTTCAACATGTGGAAGGAGCGGTTTTGCAGCAGCTTTTCAACGCCATATTATATGCCTCATTCCGATAAACGGTTTAGAATGCGATCGAAAATAGGATTCACGTTTTTTGTGCGAAGAAAAAACGGTTTTCAAAACTGCTCTTAAACCATTTATATTTTGCCAAAAATTTAAGTTGGGTCATGATATTGGTGTCCATAGCTTTCCAACGGTATATCGCAAGCCCCATTTGGGCAATGTTGGCGGAAGTTCAACCTAGTTCACAGGGAAGTTCAATGTACTACTAGCGGGGCAGATCAGGTTGTGATCAGAATAGTGTTTATGTGTGTGTGTGTGTGTGTGTGTGTGTGTGTGTATAACGTGTACAATATGTAGTATCGTAAAATACCAGCAAATGAAAATGAATTAAATGGAAAACACAAAATTAAAGGAAAAAGAAATCATAAACCCTAAACCCCCTAAACCTTTTAGTACCGGTTGGTGTTACCAACCGGTACTAAAGGTCTCCCAGCCCCCGGCGCGGGCTCGTGCCACGTGGTGGCCCTTTAGTGGCGGTTCGTGTTGAACCGGGACTAAAGGGGGGACCTTTAGTCCCCATCCCTTAGTGCCGGTTACAGAACCGACACTAAAGGGGGGACCTTTAGTCCCCACCCCTTAGTGCCGGTTACAGAACCGACACTAAAGGGCCTTATGAACCGGTGCTATAGCCCGGTTCTGCACTAGTGGAGCCACTGTTTGGGAGAGGTAAAACATGACCGCCGGAGTTTGATGTCAAAGAATCCCCTGATGTCATCCCACACAGCGCGGGCATGAGGGCAGAAGAGCAAAGCATGCTCCACGCTCTTCGATCTGCCAGAGAAAGGGCAGTCCATCCTGGTGGGAACCTAACGATGCGTGAGTTGGTCACCCGATGGTAGACAATCATGAGCTAGGCGCCAGAGGACAATTTTCATCTTATTAGGAAGCTTGACCTACCAAAGAGCCTTCCATAGTTTCTCTTTTGCCGGCCATCTCAAGCTCTGACCCAAACCACAGTTGCTTCGGTCTGAGAGAAGGCGGCTAGTTCTAGCCAAGTTATATGCAGACCTGACCGAAAATTCACCAAGCCTTGTGGAAGGCCATAGAGCAAAATCCGTGCAACAATTCCTATTAACTGGGATTTGAAGAATTTCCTCCGCCACCCTAGCTAGAAAGAATGCTCTGACAGTCTCCTCATCCCAAGCCCTCATGTCAGCATTGATAAGGCAATGTACAGTGGCCATTGCAGGAATAGATGAGATGGGCTGCAACACAGCTAGAGGAGTAGACGGAATCCAATGGTCAGCAAGAATGTTTGTCTATCACCCGTTGATGACCCACAAGTATAGGGGATCTATCGTAGTCCTTCCGATAAGTAAGAGTGTCGAACCCAACGAGGAGCAGAAGGAAATGGCAAGCAGTTTTCAGTAAGGTATTCTCTGCAAGCACTGAAATTATCGGTAACATATAGTTTTGTGATGAGATAATTTGTAACGGGTAACAAGTAACAAAAGTAAACAAGGTGCATCAAGGTGGCCCAATCCTTTTTGTAGCAAAGGAAAAGCCTGGACAAACTCTTATATAAAGGAAAGCACTCCCGAGGACACATGGGAATTATCGTAAAGCTAGTTTTCATCATGCTCATATGATTCACGTTCGTTACTTTGATAATTTGATATGTGGGTGGACCGGTGCTTGGGTGATGCCCTTCCTTGGACAAGCATCCCACTTATGATTAACCCCTCTCGCAAGCATACGCAACTACGGAAGAAGAATTAAGGTAAACCTAACCATAGCATGAAATATATGGATCCAAATCAGCCCCTTACGAAGCAACGCATAAACTAGGCTTTAAGCTTCTGTCACTCTAGCAACCCATCATCTACTTATTACTTCCCAATGCCTTCCCCTAGGGCCAAACAATGGTGAAGTGTGATGTAGTCGATGTTCACATAACACCACTAGAGGAAAGACAACATACATCTCATCAAAATATCGAACGAATACCAAATTCACGTGACTACTTATAACAAGACTTCTCCCATGTCCCCAGGAACAAACGTAACTACTCACAAATCATATTCATCTTCATAATCAGAGGGGTATTAATATGCATAAAGGATCTGAACATATGATCTTCCACCGAATAAACCAACTAGCATCAACTACAAGGAGTAATCAACACTACTAGCAACCCACAGGTACCAATCTGAGGTTTTGAGACAAAGATCAGATACAAGAGATGAATTAGGGTTTGAGAGGAGATGGTGATGGTGAAGATGTTGATGGAGATTGACCCCCTCCCGATGAGAG
>NC_041388.1:338235140-338236064 GCF_002162155.2 Triticum dicoccoides | reverse complement strand
CGGAGCCCTAGATTGGTTCCGCCAAGGTTCCGCCTCGAGACGGCGGCGCTTCGTCCCGAAAGCTTCCTTCTGATTTTTTTCCAGGGCAAAAAGACACCTTATACCAGAAGATGGGCATCGGGGGGCTTCCAGGTGGCCCACGAGGCAGGGGGCGCGCCCAGGGGGTAGGGCGCACCCCCCACCCTCGTGGCCAGGGTGTGGGCCCCCTTCGGTTGATTGTTTCGTCAGCCGTGAAGTTTCAGGACTTTTGGAGTTGTGCATAATAGGTCTCTAATATTTGCTCCTTTTCCAGCCCAGAATTCGAGCTGTCGGCATTCTCCCTCTTCATGTAAACCTTGTAAAATAAGAGAAAAGGCATAATTATTGTGACATAATGTGTAGTAACAGCCCATAATGCAATAAATATCGATATAAAAGCATGATGCAAAATGGACGTATCAACTCCCCCAAGCTTAGAGCTCGCTTGTCCTCAAGCGGAAGCCGGTATAAAAAAATGTCCACATGTTTAGAGATAGAGGCGTTGATAAAATAAAATACGGACATGAGGGCATCATGATTATTCTTAGAATAGCTATTCACAATGTTGTCATATTTTATTTTATTTTATCAACGCCTCATATGACTACATATATGAAGTAATAATCTATTCACAATGTCCGTATTTTATTTACATTGTGATTTCTTATGCTGAAGTAATAATCTATTCACAATGTAAAGTATGAATCAGAAACTTCATTGAAAACTAACAAACTATAATCTCAGACATTGAAGCTACTGCAATTTATAATAACATCGGAAAGAGTCAATATAAGAGCTTTTCAGCAAGTCCACATACTCAACTATCATTTAGTCTTTCACAATTGCTAACACTTACGCAATACTTATGGGTATGAAGTTTTAATCGGACACAGAGAAAGATAGGGG
>NC_041388.1:338212735-338234589 GCF_002162155.2 Triticum dicoccoides | reverse complement strand
GGGATCTTTCCAACACATAGTGCTTGCCAAAGGATAAAGTGTAAAAAGGAAAGGTTAAGATCACCATGACTCTTGTATAAGGTATAAGACAAAAATAAAAGATAGGCCCTTCGCAGAGGGAAGCAGAGGTTGTCATGTGCTTTTATGGTTGGATGCACAAAATCTTAATGCAAAAGAACGTCACTTTATATTGCCACTTGTGATAGGGACCTTTATTAAACAGTCCGTCGCTTTTATTTCTTCCATATCACAAGCTCGTATAAAGCTTATTTTCTCCACACTAATAGATCATACATATTTATTAGAGAGCAATTTTTATAGCTTGCAACAATGACAACTTACTTGAAGGATCTTACTCAATCCATAGGTAGATATGGTGGACTCGGTTTAAGGATATTTGGAAGCACAAGTAGTATCTCTACTTGGTGCAAAGAATTTGGCTAGCATGAGGGGGAAAGACAAGCTCAACATGTTGGATGATCCATGGCAATATAATTTATTTCGGATATAAGAAAACATAAACCATTACGTTGTCTTCCTTGTCCAACATCAACCTTTTAGCATGTCATATTTTAATGAGTGTTCACAATCATAAAAGGTGTCCAAGATAGTATATTTATATGTGAAAACCTCTCTTTCTTTATGTTGAGGAACGTAGTAATTTCAAAAAAATTCCTACGCACATGCAAGATCATGGTGATGCATAGCAACGAGAGGGAAGAGTGTCATCCATGTACCCTCTTAGACGGTAAGCAGAAGCGTTATGACAACGCGGTTGATGTAGTTGTACGTCTTCACGATCCGACCGATCCAAGTACCGAACGCAAGGCACCTCCGAGTTCAGCACATGTTTAGCTTGATGACATCCCACGAACTCATGATCTAGCAGAGCTTCGAGGGAGAGTTCCGTCAGCACGACGGTGTGATGACGGTGATGATGATGCTACCGACGTAGGGCTTCGCCTAAGCACCGCTACGATATGACTGAGGTGGATTATGGTGGAGGAGGGCATCGCACACGGCTAAAAGATCAACGATCAACTTGTGTGTCTATGGGGTGCCCCCTTCCCCCATATATAAAGGAGTGGAAAAGGGGGAGGGCCGACCCTCTATGGCGCGCCCTAGAGGAGTCCTACTCCCACCGGGAGTTGGATCCCCCCTTCCCTAGTTGGACTAGGAGAGAAGGAAGGGGGGAGATGGAGGAAGGAAAAGGGGACGCCCCCCTCCTAGTACAATTCGGACCAGAGGGAGAGGGGGCGCGCGGCCTACCCTGGTCTCCTCTCTCTCTCCGCTATGGCCCAATAAGGCCCATACACTTACCGGGGGGTTCCGGTAACCTCCTGGTACTCCGGTAAAATCCCGATTTCACCCGGAACTATTCTAATGTCCAAATATAGGCTTCCAACATATCGATCTCTATGTCTTGACCATTTCGATACTCGTCGTCATGTCCGTGATCATATCCGGGACTTCAAACTACATTCGGTACATCAAAACACATAAACTCATAATACCGATCATCACCGAACGTTAAACGTGCGGACCCTACGGGTTCAAGAACTATGTAGACATGACCGAGACATGTCTCCGGTCAATAACCAATAGCAGAACCTGGATGCTCATATTGGCTCCTACATATTCTATGAAGATCTTTATCGGTCAAAC
The DNA here is from genome assembly GCF_002162155.2 of Triticum dicoccoides. Taxonomy (NCBI): domain Eukaryota; kingdom Viridiplantae; phylum Streptophyta; class Magnoliopsida; order Poales; family Poaceae; genus Triticum; species Triticum dicoccoides. The sequence continues at coordinate 338,232,924 of NC_041388.1, read as the reverse complement.
CGCATAACAACATACGTTGTTCCCTTTGTCATCAGTATGTTACTTGCCCGAGATTCGACCGTCGGTATCTTAATACCTAGTTCAATCTCGTTACTGGTAAGTCTCTTTACTCATTCCGTAATACATCATCCCGCAACTAACTCATTAGTTGCATTGCTTGCAAGGCTTATAGTGATGTGCATTACCGAGAGGGGCCAGAGATACCTCTCCGACAATTGGAGTGACAAATCCTAATCTCGATCTATGACAACTCAACAAGTACCATTGGAGACACCTGTAGAGCACCTTTATAATCACCTAGTTACGTTGTGACGTTTGGTAGCACACAAGGTGTTCCTCCGGTATTCGGGAGTTGCATAATCTCATAGTCATAGGAACATGCATAAGTCATGAAGAAAGCAATAGCAATATACTAAATGATCAAATGCTAAGCTAACGGAATGGGTCAAGTCAATCACATCATTCTCTAATGATGTGATCCCGTTAATCAAATGACAACTCATGTTTATGGCTAGGAAAGTTAACAATCTTTGATTCAACGAGCTAGTCAAGTAGAGGCATACTAGTGACACTTAGTTTGTCTATGTATTCACACATGTACTAAGTTTCCAGTTAATACAATTCTAGCATGAATAATAAACATTTATCATGATATAAGGATATATAAATAACAACTTTATTATTGCCTCTAGGGCATATTTCCTTCACTTTATTACTTCCTATTAATTGCAACGATGACGAAACTATGTTTGTCAACTCTCAACAACTTTTAATCATCATACTCTTTATATGTGAAGTCATTACTCTCCATAAGATCAATATGATCTCTTTATTTCTTTTTATTCTTTGTTTTTTCTTTTATTCCCTCAAGATCATAGCAAGATAACCAAGCCCTCGACTCAAGACTAATCTTTATTATATATAGCTCACGGACTCGATTACATAGATAAGGATCAACACAAAAACTCAAAGCTAGATCATACTAAACTTTACTCTACTAGATCAAGATATAACCAAAAGGATCGAACTAAGAAAAGCGGTAAAGATAGAAGTGTGATGGTGATACGATACCGGGGAGCCTCCCCCAAGCTTGGCAGTTCCCAAGGGGAGTGCCCATACCCATGTATTTATGTCCCTTTCTTCGGAGGTGGTGACGATGGAGTTGTTGATGACGGGGTGTCGCACATCGAGCGTAGGAGATCCTCCAACTTGCGGATAATGCCCTTGAGTGCGGTGATATGCTCTTGCAACAAAATATTTTCATGTGTGAGATACATGTTTTGTATGCGAGCTAGCTCAATCATCTTGAAAGCTTCAATTTCAGTAAGGGTGAGATGATTATACTAGGGTTGAAAGAAGCCTTCTTCTTCTACTGTCGGGACTTGCTCCTCTGTGGCTTCCTTGATCTTGTCACCTCCTTGATTTCCCCAATTTCTTCTCGCTTCGTCTCTATCTTCATTAGCCAAGCATCATCACCCACATTGTTGGAGGAGGGGGACGACATGATGCTTGACCTTGAGAAACTCTGACAGAAAACAGCTCAAAACAAAAACAGAGGATTTCGTCGTGGTACCGGGGTCAAAACCTTCAGGAGATTATATAATGAATTTTTACCGACCAAAAGAAGTATCGTGCAAGAAAAGGGAGTCTGGAGGGCACACGAGGTGCCCACAAGGTAGGGGGCGCCCTCCACCCTCGTGGATGCCTCGTGTCCCTCTCGGACTACTTCTTATTTTCCTATTTTCTTAAATATTCCAAAACGAAGAAAATTGCTATTAGAACTATTTTGGAGTCAATTTACTTACCGTACCACATACCTATTCCTTTTCGGAGTCTGAAACGTTCTGGAAAGTGTCCCTTATGTACTCCTCCGGGGTTACGGTGTCAATACCATTGGTTTCAACATTTATGGGATTACCTGAGATATAATGTTTGATTCTTTAACCGTTCACCACCTTTGGATTTGTGCCTTCGAAGTTGTTGATTTTTATGGTACTGGAACGATAGACCTCCTTGATAACGTAAGGACCTTCCCATTTAGGGAGGAGTTTTCCTGCAAAAAGTCTTAAACAAGAGTTGTATAACAAAACATAATCACCTACATTAAACTCACGCTTTTGTATCCTTTTGTCATGCCATCTTTTAACTTTTTCTTTAAACAGTTTGGCATTCTCATAGGCCTAGGTTCTCCGCTCATCAAGTGAGCTAATGTCAAATAGTCTCTTCTCACCGGCAAGTTTGAAATCATAATTGAGCTCTTTAATGGCCCAATATACCTTATGTTCTAGTTCGAGGGGTAAGTGACATGCTTTTCCATAAACCATTTTATACGGAGACATACCCATAGGATTTTTATATGCAGTTCTATAGGCCCATAATGCATCATCAAGTTTCTTGGACCAATTATTTCTAGATCTATTAACAGTCTTTTGCAAAATTAATTTAATCTATCTATTACTCAGTTCTACTTGACCACTATACTGTGGGTGGTATGAAGATGAGATTCTATGATTGACATCATATTTAGCAAGCATTTTACGAAAAGCACCATGAATAAAATGTGAACCACCATCAGTCATTAAGTATCTAGGGACTTCAAACCTCGGAAAAGTAACTTCTTTAAGCATCTTAATAGAGGTGTTATGATCAGCACTACTAGTTGGAATAGCTTCTACCCACTTAGTAACGTAATCAACAGCAACTAAAATATGTGTATACCCATTAGAGGAAGGAAACTGTCCCATATAATCAAAGCCCCAAACATCAAATGGTTCAATAACAAGTGAATAGTTCATAGGCATTTCTTGACGTCTACTAATATTACCAATTCTTTGACATTCATCGCAAGACAAGACAAACTTACGGGCATCTTTGAAGAGAGTAGGCCAATAAAAACCGGATTGCAATACCTTATGTGCAGTTCTATCTCCAGCGTGGTGTCCTCCATATGCCTCAGAGTGACACTTGCGTAGGATCTGTTCCTGTTCATGCTCAGGTACACAACGTCTAATAACACTATCTACTCCTTCTTTATAAAGGTGTGAGTCATCCCAAAAGTAATGTCTTAAATCATAGAATTTTTTTCCTTTTGCTGGTATGTGAAACTAGGTGGTATAAATTTAGCAACAATGTAATTCGCATAATCAGCATACCATGGAGCAGTATGAGAAGCATTTATGATAGATAATAGTTCATTAGGAAAGCTATCATCAATAGGTAGTGGGTCATCAAGAACATTCTCTAACCTAGATAAGTTGTCTGCAACTGGGTTCTCAGCTCCCTTTCTATTAATAATATGCAAATCAAATTCTTGTAGCAAGAGAACCCATCTAATAAGTCTAGGTTTAGCATCTTTCTTTTTGATAAGGTATTTAATGGCAGCATGATTAGTGTGAACAGTTACTTTAGAATCAACAATATAAGGTCTGAACTTATCACAAGCAAATACAACTGCTAAAAATTATTTTTCAGTAGTAGCATAATTTCTCTAGTCACTGTCTAGAGTTTTACTAGCATATTGAATAACATTTAATTTCTTATCAACTCTTTGTCCTAAAACAGCACCTACAGCATAATCACTAGCAACACACATAATTTCAAAGAGTACATTCCAATCAGGTGGCTGAACAATAGGTGCAGAAATCAAGGCTTTCTTAAGTATTTCAAATGCTTCTACACAATCATCATCAAAGACAAAAGGAACATCTTTTTGTAAGAGATTGGTCAGAGGCCTAGAAATTTTTGAGAAGTCTTTAATAAACCTCCTATAAAAACCAGCATGACCAAGGAAACTTCTTATACCTTTAATGTCTTTAGGAGACAACATCTTTTCAATAGCATCAACTTTAGCTTTATCAACTTCAATACCTCTTTCAGAAATTTTATGCCCCAAGACAATACCTTCATTGACCATAAATTTGCACTTCTCCCAATTCAAGACAAGATTAGTTTCTTCACATCTTTGCAAAACTCGTTCAAGGTTGCTTAAGCAATCATCAAAAGAAGTTCCATACACGGAAAAATCATCCATGAATACCTCAACAATCTTTTCACAAAAGTCAGGGAATATAGCAGTCATACATCTTTGAAAGGTAGCAGGTGCATTACATAAACCAAATGGCATACATCTATAAGCAAAGGTACCGAAAGGGCAAGTAAAAGTGGTCTTTTCCTGATCCTCTTTTGACATGGGTATTTGAGAGAAACCAGAATAACCGTCCAAAAAGCAAAAATGTGTATGTTTGGATAATATTTTTAGCATTTGATCAATAAAAGGTAAAGGGTAATGATCTTTTCTAGTGGCTTTATTTAATTTGCGGAAATCAATTACCATTCTATAACTTGTAACAATTCTTTGTGGGATCAATTCATCTTTATCATTAGGCACAACAGTACTACCTCCCTTCTTAGGGACACAATGGACAGGATTTCCCCACTGACTATCAGCAACAGGATAAATTATACCTGCCTCGAGAAGCTTTAGTATTTCATTTCTTACCACTTCTTTCATCTTAGGATTTAACCGTCGTTGGTGATCAACAACCGGTTTAGCGTCTTTCTCCAATTTTCTTTGTGCTGGCATATAGTGGGACTAATGCCCTTAAGATCATCAAGAGTATATCCAATAGCAGCACGGTGCTTCTTCAGAGTTTTCAATAATTTCTCTTCTTCCTGCTCTGAAAGGTTAGCACTAATAATAACATGATATATCTTCTTTTCATTAAAAGTAAGCATATTTAAGAGTATCAGGTAATGGTTTAAGCTCAAACACGGGATCACCCTTGGGTGGAGGAGGATCTCCTAGGATTTCAACAGGCAAGTTGTGTTTCAGTAGGGGTCCCTGTTTAAAGAATACTTCATCTATTTTTTGGGGAACGTATTAATTTCAAAAGAATTCCTACGCACGCGCAAGATCATGGTGATGCATAGCAACGAGAGGGGAGAGTGTTGTCCACGTACCCTCGTAGACTGAAAGCGGAAGTGTTAGCACAACGCGGTTGATGTAGTCGTACGTCTTCACGATCCGACCGATCAAGTACCGAACACATGGCACCTCCGAGTTCAGCACACGTTCAGCCTGATGACGTCCCTCGAACTCCGATCTAGCCAAGTGTTGAGGGAGAGTTTCGTCAGCACGACGGCGTGGTGACGATGATGATGTTCTACCGACGCAAGGCTTCGCCTAAGCACCGCTACATTATTATCGAGGTGGACTATGGTGGAGGGGGGCACCGCACACGGCTAAAAGATCAACTGATCAATTGTTGTGTCTCTAGGGTGCCCCCCTGCCCCCCTATATAAAGGAGCAAGGGGGAGGTGCGGCCGGCCAGGAGGAGGCGTGCCAGGAGGAGTCCTACTCCCACCGGGAGTAGGACTCCCTCCCTTCCTTGTTGGATTAGGAGAAGGGGGGAAAGAGGAGGGAGAGAGGGAGGAAAGGGGGGGCGCCGCCCCCCCTCTCCTTGTCCTATTCGGACTAGAAGGGGAGGGGCGCACGGCCCTGCCCTAGCCGCCTCTCCTCTTCTCCACTAAGGCCCACTATGGCCCATTAAGCCCCCGGGGGGTTCCGGTAACCCCTCGGTACTCCGGTAAAATCCCGATTTCACCCGGAACACTTCCGATATCCAAATATAGGCTTCCAATATATCAATCTTCATGTCTCGACCATTTCAAGACTCCTCGTCATGTCCATGATCACATCCGGGACTCCGAACAACCTTCGGTACATCAAAACTCATAAACTCATAATATAACTGTCATCAAAACTTTAAGCGTCCGGACCCTACGGGTTTGAGAACTATGTAGACATGGCCGAGACACGTCTCCGGTCAATAACCAATAGCGGAACCTGGATGCTCATATTGGCTCCCACATATTCTACGAAGATCTTTATCGGTCAGACCACATAACAACATACATTGTTCCCTTTGTCATCGGTATGTTACTTGCCCGAGATTCGATCTCATTACCGGCAAGTCTCTTTACTCGTTCTGTAATACATCATCCCGTAACTAACTCATTAGTTGCAATGCTTGCAAGGCTTAAGTGATGTGCATTACCGAGTGGGCCCAGAGATACCTCTCCGACGATCGGAGTGACAAATCCTAATCTCGAAATACGCCAACCCAACAAGTACCTTCGGAGACACCTGTAGAGCACCTTTATAATCACCCAGTTACGTTGTGACGTTTGGTAGCACACAAAGTGTTCCTCCGATAAACGGGAGTTGCATAATCTCATAGTCATAGGAACATGTATAAGTCATGAAGAAAGCAATAGCAACATACTAAACGATCGAGTGCTAGGATAACGTAATGGGTCAAGTCAATCACATCATTCTCCTAATGATGTGATCCCATAATCAAATGACAACTCATGTCAATGGCTAGGAAACATAACCATCTTCGATCAATGAGCTAGTCAAGTAGAGGCATACTAGTGACACTCTGTTTGTCTATGTATTCACATAAGTATTATGTTTCCGGTTAATACAATTCTAGCATGAATAATAAAAATTTATCATGATATAAGGAAATAAATAATAACTTTATTATTGCCTCTAGGGCATATTTCCTTCAGTCTCCCACTTGCACTAGAGTCAATAATCTAGATTACACAGTAATGGTTCTAACACCCATGGAGTCTTGGTGTTGATCATGTTTTGCTCGTGGAAGAGGCTTAGTCAATGGGTCTGCAACATTCAGATCCATATGTATCTTGCAAATTTCCATGTCTCCCACCTGGACCAGATCTCGGATGGAATTGAAGTGTCTCTTGATGTGCTTGGTTCTCTTGTGAAATCTGGATTCCTTCGCCAAGGCAATTGCACTAGTATTGTCACAAAAGATTTTCATTGGACCTGATGCACTAGGTATGACACCTAGATCGGATATGAACTCCTTCATCCAGACTCCTTCATTTGCTGCTTTTGAAGCAGCTATGTACTCCGCTTCACACGTAGATCCTGCCACAACGCTTTGTTTAGAACTGCACCAACTGACAGCTCCACCGTACAATGTAAACACGTATCCGGTTTGCGATTTAGAATCGTCCGGATCAGTGTCAAAGCTTGCATCAACGTAACCATTTACAATGAGCTCTTTGTCACCTCCATAAATGAGAAACATATCCTTAGTCCTTTTCAGGTATTTCAGGATGTTCTTGACAGCTGTCTAGTGATCCACTCCTGGATTACTTTGGTACCTCCCTGCTAGACTTATAGCAAGGCACACATTAGGTCTCGTACACAACATTGCATACATGATAGAGCCTATGGCTGAAGCATAGGGAACATCTTTCATCTTCTCTCTATCTTCTGCAGTGATCGGGCATTGAGTCTTACTCAACTTCACACCTTGTAACACAGGCAAGAACCCTTTCTTTGCTTTATCCATTTTGAACTTCTTCAAAACTTTGTCAAGGTATGCGCTTTGTGGAAGTCCAATTAAGCGTCTTGATCTATCTCTATAGATCTTGATGCCCAATATATAAGCAGCTTCACCGAGGTCTTTCATTGAAAAACTCTTATTCAAGTATTCCTTTATGTTATCCAGAAATTCTATATCATTTCCAATCAACAATATGTCATCCACATATAATATCATAAATGCTACAGAGCTCCCACTCACTTTCTTGTAAATACAGGCTTCTCCAAAAGTCTGTATAAAACCAAATGCTTTGATCACACTATCAAAGCGTTTATTCCAACTCCGAGAGGCTTGCACCAGTCCATAAATGGATCGTTGGAGTTTGCACACTTTGTTAGCTCCTTTTGGATCGACAAAACCTTCCGGTTGCATCATATACAACTCTTCTTCCAAAAATCCATTCAGGAATGCAGTCTTGACATCCATTTGCCAAATTTCATAATCATAAAATGCGGCAATTGCTAACATGATTCGGACATACTTAAGCATCGCTACGGGTGAGAAAGTCTCATCGTAGTAAATCCCTTGAACTTGTCGAAAACCTTTCGCAACAAGTCAAGCTTTATAGACAGTAACATTACCGTCAGCGTCAGTCTTCTTCTTGAAGACCCATTTATTCTCAATGGCTTGCCAATCATCGGGCAAGTCAACCAAAGTCCATACTTTGTTCTCATACATGGATCCCATCTCAGATTTCATGGCCTCAAGCCATTTTGCGGAATCTGGGCTCACCATCGCTTCTTCATAGTTCGTAGGTTCGTCATGGTCTAGTAACATAACCTCCAGAACAGGATTACAGTACCACTCTGGTGCGGATCTTACTCTGGTTGACCTACAAGGTTCAGTAACAACTTGATCTAAAGTTTCATGATCATCATCATTAACTTCCTCACTAATTGGTATAGACGTCACAGGAACCGGTTTCTGTGATGAACTACTTTCCAATAAGGGAGTAGGTACGGTTACCTCATCAAGTTCTACTTTCCTCCCATTCACTTCTTTCGAGGGAAACTCCTTCTCTAGAAAGGATCCATTCTTAGCAACGAATGTCTTGCCTTCGGATCTGTGATAGAAGGTGTACCCAATAGTCTCCTTTGGGTATCCTATGAAGACACATTTCTCCGATTTGGGTTCGAGCTTATCAGGTTGAAGCTTTTTCACATAAGCGCCGCAGCCCCAAACTTTAAGAAATGACAACTTTGGTTTCTTGCCAAACCACAGTTCATAAGGTGTCGTCTCAGCGGATTTCGATGGTGCCCTATTTAACATGAATGCAGCCGTCTCTAAAGCATAACCCCAAAATGATAGCGGTAAATCAGTAAGAGACATCATAGATCGCACCATATCTAGTAAAGTACGGTTACGACGTTCGAACACACCATTACGCTGATGTGTTCTGGGTGGCGTGAGTTGTGAAACTATTCCGCATTGTTTCAAATGTAGACCAAACTTGTAACTCAAATATTCTCCTCCACGATCAGATCGTAGAAACTTTATTTTCTTGTTACGATGATTTCAACTTCACTCTGAAATTCTTTGAACTTTTCAAATGTTTCAGACTTATGTTTCATTAAGTATATATACCCATATCTGCTTAAATCATCTGTGAAGGTGAGAAACTAATGATATGCGCCGCGAGCCTCAACATTCATCGGACCACATATATCTGTATGTATGATTTCCAACAAATCTGTTGCTCGCTCCATAGTACCGGAGAACGGCGTTTTAATCATCTTGCCCATGAGGCATGGTTCGCAAGTACCAAGTGATTCATAATCAAGTGATTCCAAAAGTCCATCAGTATGGAGTTTCTTCATGCGCTTTACACCAATATGACCCAGACGGCAGTGCCACAAATAAGTTGCACTATCATTATCAGCCCTGTATATTTTGTTTTCAACATTATGAATATGTGTATCACTACTATCGAGATTCATCAAAAATAGACCACTCTTTAAGGGTGCATGACCATAAAAGATATTACTCATATAAATAAAACAACCATTATTCTCTGATTTAAATGAATAACCGTCTCGCATCAAACAAGATCCAGATATAATGTTCATGCTCAATGCTGGCACCAAATAACAATTATTTAGGTCTAATACTAATCCCGAAGGTAGATGTAGAGGTAGCATGCCGACGGCGATCACATCGACTTTGGAACCGTTTCCCACGCGCATCGTCACCTCGTCCTTGGCCAGTGTTCGCTTAATCCGTAGTCCCTGTTTTGAGTTGCAAATATTAGCAATAGAACCAGTATCAAATACCTAGGTGCTACTGCGAGCTCTGGTAAGGTACACATCAATAACATGTATATCACATATACCTTTGTTCACCTTGCCATCCTTCTTATCCGCCAAATACTTGGGGCAATTCCGCTTCCAGTGACCAGTATGCTTGCAGTAGAAACACTCAGTCTCAGGCTTAGGTCCAGACTTGGGTTTCTTCTCTTGAGCAGCAACTTGCTTGCTATTCTTCTTGAAGTTCCCCTTTTTCTTCCCTTTGCCCTTTTTCTTGAAATTGGTGGTCTTATTAACCATCAACACTTGATGCTCCTTCTTGATTTTTACCTCCGCAGCTTTTAGCATTGCGAAGAGCTTGGGAATCGTCTTATCCATCCCTTGCATGTTATAGTTCATCACGAAGCTCTTTTAGCTTGGTGGCAGTGATTGAAGAATTCTGTCAATGACGCTATCATCCGGAAGATTAACTCCCAGTTAAATCAAGTGATTGTTATACCCAGACATTTTGAGTATATGCTCACTGACAGAACTATTCTCCTCCATCTTGCAGCTGTAGAACTTATTGGAGACTTCATATCTCTCAATCCGGGCATTTGCTTGAAATATTAACTTCAACTCCTAGAACATCTCATATGCTCCATGACGTTCAAAATGTCATTGAAGTCCCGGTTCTAAGTCGTAAAGCATGGCACACTGAACTATCGAGTAGTCATCAGCTTTGCTCTGCCAGACATTCATAACATCTGGTGTTGCTCCTGCAGTAGGTTTGGCACCTAGCGGTGCTTCCAGGACATAATTCTTCTGTGCAGCAATGAGGATAATCCTCAAGTTACGGACCCAGTCCGTGTAATTGCTACTATCATCTTTCAACTTTGCTTTCTCAAGGAACGCATTAAAATTCAACGGAACAACAACACGGGCCATCTATCTACAATCAACATAGACAAGCAAGCTACTATCAGGTACTAAGTTCATGATAAATTTAAGTTCAATTAATCATATTACTTAAGAACTCCCACTTAGATAGACATCCCTCTAATCCTCTAAGTGATAACGTGATCCATATCAACTAAACCATAACCGATCATCACGTGAAATGGAGTAGCTTTCAATGGTGAACATCATTATGTTGATCATATCTACTATATGATTCATGCTCGACCTTTCGGTCTTAGTGTTCCGAGGCCATATCTGCATATGCTAGGCTCGTCAAGTTTAACCTGAGTATTCTGCGTGTGCAAAACTGGCTTGCACCCGTTGTAGATAGACGTAGAGCTTATCACACCCGATCATCACGTGGTGTCTGGGCACGACGAACTTTGGCAACGGTGCATACTCAGGGAGAACACTTTTATCTTGAAATTTAGTGAGAGATCATCTTATAATGCTACCATCAATCAAAGCAAGATAAGATGCATAAAAGATAAACATCACATGCAATCAATATAAGTGATATGATATGGCCATCATCATCTTGTGCTTGTGACCTCCATCTCCGAAGCACCGTTATGATCACCATCGTCACCGCGTGACACCTTGATCTCCATCGTAGCATCGTTGTCGTCTCGCCAATCTTATGCTTCTACGACTATCGCTACCGCTTAGTGATAAAGTAAAGCATTACAGGGCGATTGCACTGCATACAATAAAGCGACAACCATATGGCTCCTGCTAGTTGCCGATAACTCGGTTACAAAACATGATCATCTCATACAATAAAATTTAGCATCACGCTTTCACCATATCACATCACAACATGCCCTGCAAAAACAAGTTAGACGTCCTCTACTTTGTTGTTGCAAGTTTTACGTGGCTGCTACGGGCTGAGCAAGAACCGTTCTTACCTACGCACCAAAACCACAACGATAGTTTGTCAAGTTGGTGCTATTTTAACCTCCGCAAGGACCGGGCATAGCCACACTCGATTCAACTAAAGTTGGAGAAACTGACACCCGCCAGCCACCTGTGTGCAAAGCACGTCGGTAGAACCAGTCTCGCGTAAGTGTACGCGTAATGTCGGTCCGGGCCGCTTCATCCAACAATACCGCCGAACCAAAGTATGACATGCTAGTAAGCAGTATGACTTACATCACCCACAATTCACTTGTGTTCTACTCATGCATATAACATCTACGCATAAAACCTGGCTCTGATACCACTGTTGGGGAACGTAGTAATTTCAAAAAAATTCCTACGCACACGCAAGATCATGGTGATGCATAGCAACGAGAGGGGAGAGTGTTGTCCATGTACCCTCGTAGACCGAAAGCGGAAGCGTTAGCACAACGCGGTTGATGTAGTCGTACATCTTCACAATCCGACCGATCAAGTACCAAACGCACGGCACCTCTGAGTTCAGCACATGTTCAGCCCGATGACGTCCCTCGAACTCCAATCCAGCCGAGTGTTGAGGGAGAGTTTTGTCAACACGACGGCGTGGTGACGATGATGATGTTCTACCGACGCAGGGCTTCGCCTAAGCGCTGCTATAGTATTATCGAGGTGGACTATGGTGGAGGGGGGCACCGCACACGGCTAAAAGATCAACTGATCAATTGTTGTGTCTCTAGGGTGCCCCCTTGCCCCTGTATATAAAGGAGCAAGGGGGGAGGTGCGGCCGGTCAAGAGGAGGCGCGCCAGGAGGAGTCCTACTCCCACCGGGAGTAGGACTCCCTCCCTTCCTTGTTGGATTAGGAGAAGGGGGGAAAGAGGAGGGAGAGAGGAAGGAAAGGGGGGGCACCGGCCCCCTCTCCTTGTCCTATTCGGACTAGAGGGGGAGGGGTGCGTGGCCCTGCCCTAGCCGCCTTTCCTCTTCTCCACTAAGGCCCACTATGGCCCATTAAGCCCCCGGGGGGTTCCGGTAACCCCTCGGTACTCCGGTAAAATCCTGATTTCACCTGGAACACTTCTGATATCCAAATATAGGCTTCCAATATATCAATCTTCATGTCTCGGCCATTTCGAGACTCCTCGTCATGTCCGTGATCACATCCGGGACTCCAAACAACCTTCGGTACATCAAAACTCATAAACTCATAATATAACCGTCATCGAAACTTTAAGCATGCGGACCCTACGGGTTCGAGAACTATGTAGACATGGCCAAGACACATCTCCGGTCAATAACCAATAGCGGAACCTGGATGCTCATATTGGCTCCCACATATTCTATGAAGATCTTTATCGGTCGGACCGCATAACAACATACGTTGTTCCCTTTGTCATCGGTATGTTACTTGCCCGAGATTCGATTGTCGGTATCTCAATACCTAGTTCAATCTTGTTACCGGCAAGTCTCTTTACTCGTTCCGTAATACATCATCCCGCAACTAACTCATTAGTTGCAATGCTTGCAAGGCTTAAGTGATGTGCATTACCGAGTGGGCCCAGAGATACCTCTACGATGATCGGAGTGACAAATCCTAATCTCGAAATACGCCAACCCAACAAGTACCTTCGGAGACACCTGTAGAGCACCTTTATAATCACCCAGTTACGTTGTGACGTTTGGTAGCACACAAAGTGTTCCTCCGATAAACGGGAGTTGCATAATCTCATAGTCATAGGAACATGTATAAGTCATGAAGAAAGCAATAACAACATACTAAATAATCGAGTGCTAGGCTAACGGAATGGGTCAAGTCAATCACATCATTCTCCTAATGATGTGATCCCGTTAATCAAATGACAACTCATGTCAATGCCTAGGAAACATAACCATCTTAGATCAATGAGCTAGTCAAGTAGAGGCATACTAGTGACACTCTGTTTGTCTATGTATTCACACAAGTATTATGTTTCCAGTTAATACAATTCTAGCATGAATAATAAACATTTATCATGATATAAAGAAATAAATAATAACTTTATTATTGCCTCTAGGGCATATTTCCTTCACTATTTCCCTTCTTTCATTGATGAACATATCATTTTCATGGTCAAGAAAATATTGTTCTAAAGGATCATTAGGAGGCACGGCAATAGAAGCAAGACCAATAATTTCATCTTACTAGGAAATTCTTTATCATGGGGTTGTCTATGGAATTTAGCAAAATTAAAATCACGAGACATATCCCCTAAACCAACAGTAACAATATCATTTTCGCAATCTATCCTAGCATTAACAATATTCAAGAAGGGTCTACCAAATATAATGGGACAAATGTCATCTTGTGGGGAACCAAGAACAAGAAAATTAGTAGGATATTTAACTTTCCCACACAAGACTTCAACATATCTAACAATCCCAATTGGTGAAATAGTATCTCTATTTGCAAGTTTAATAGTAACATCAATACCTTATATTTCAGCAGGTGCACTATCATGCATAATTTCTTTGTATAAGGAATGAGGTATTGCACTCGCACTAGCACCCATATCACATAAGCCATGATAACAATGATCTCCTAGTTTAACAAAAACAACAGGCATGCCAACAACAGATGTTTACCTTTAGTATCGGGTTTAGCAATTCTAGCAGCTTCATCACAGAAGTAAATAACACGACCATCAATATTATCGACCAAGAGATCCTTAACCATAGCAATACTAGGTTCAACTTTAATTTGCTCAGGGGGTTTAGGTGTTCTAGCCTTACTCTTATGAACCACAGTTGAAGCTTTAGCATGATCCTTTATTCTAACAGGGTAAGGTGGTTTCTCAATATAAGCGGTAGGAACAATAGGATCAACATTATAAGTGATAGTCTTTTCTTCAACTTTATTAGGTTCAGCTACTTTTACTTCAATGGGAGGATGATATTTAAACCACTTCTCCTTAGGGAGATCAACATGAGTAGCGAATGATTCACAGAAAGAAGCTACTATCCCATAGTCAAGTCCATATTCAGTGCTAAATTCACGAAAAGTATCAGTATCCATAAAAGATTTAACACAATCAAACTTAGGTGTTATACCTGACTCCTTACCTTTGTCGAGATCCCAATCTTCAGAGTTGCGTTTAATTCTTTCCAATAAATGCCATTTGAATTCAATAGTCTTCATCATAAAAGAACTAGTACAAGAAGTATCGAGCATGGAGCGATTGTTGTCAGAAAGCCGAGCATAAATTTTTTGAATAATCATTTCTCTTGAGAGCTCATGATTGGGGCATGAATATAACATTGACTTAAGCCTCCCCCAAGCTTGAGCGATACTTTCTCCTTCGCGAGGCCAAAAATTATATATATAATTACGATCATGATGAACCAGATGCATAGGATAAAACTTCTGATGAAATTCCAATTTCAATCGATTGTAGTTCCATGATCCAATATCATCACATAGCCTAAACCATGTCAATGCCTATCCCTTCAAAGATAAAGGGAAGACCTTCTTCTTGATAACATCCTCGGGCATACCTGCAAGCTTAAATAATCCACAAACTTCATCCACCTAGATTAGGTGCATATCGGGATGTAATGTTCCATCTCCTGTAAAAGGATTAGCTAGCAGTTTCTCTATCATACCCGAAGGAATTTCAAAGTAAACATTTTCAGTAGGTTGAGGAGCAACTCTTTGATCTACTGGTCGGGGTGAAGATACCCCGAACAAGCCCATCAAAGTATTATTTTCCATAGTAACAAGTGACAATAAATTTTAGCACACTATATAAATTTTTCCTTATGAAATTCCACTTACCAAAGGCGCTTCACTCCCGGGCAACGGTGCCAGAAAAGAGTCTTGATGACCCACAAGTATAGGGGATCTATCATAGTCCTTTCGGTAAGTAAGAGTGTCGAACCCAATGAGGAGCAGAAGGAAATGGCAAGCAATTTTTAGTAAGGTATTCTTTGCAAGCACTGAAATTATCGGTAACAGATAGTTTTGTGATGAGATAATTCGTAATGGGTAACAAGTAACAAAAGTAAACAAGGTGCAGCAAGGTGGCCCAATCCTTTTTGTAGAAAAGGACAAGCCTGGACAAACTCTTATATAAAGGAAAGCGCTCCCGAGGAAACATGGGAATTATCATCAAGCTAGTTTTCATCATGCTCATATGATTCGCATTCGTTACTTTGATAATTTGATATGTGGGTGGACCAGTGCTTGGGTGCTGCCCTTCCTTGGACAAGCATCCCACTTATGATTAACCCCTCTCGCAAGCATCCGCAACTACGAAAGAAGAATTAAGGTAAACCTAACCATAGCATGAAACATATGGATCCAAATCAGCCCCTTACGAAGCAACGCATAAACTAGGGTTTAATCTTCTCTCACTCTAGCAACCCATCATCTACTTATTAATTCCAAATGCCTTCCCCTAGGACCAAACAATGGTGAAGTGTCATGTAGTCGACGTTCACATAACACCAGTAGAGGAAAGACAACATACATCTCATCAAAATATCGAATGAATACCAAATTCACATGACTACTTATAACAAGACTTCTCCCATGTCCCCAGGAACAAACGTAACTACTCACAAATCATATTCATGTTCATAATTAGAGGGGTATTAATATGCATAAAGGATCTGAACATATGATCTTCCACCGAATAAACCAACTAGCATCTACTACAAGGAGTAATCAACACTACTAGCAACCCACAGGTACCAATCTGAGGTTTTGAGACAAAGATCGGATACAAGAGATCAACTAGGGTTTGAGAGGAGATGGTGCTGATGAAGATGTTGATGGAGATTGACCCCCTCCCGATGAGAGGATCAATTGTGATGACAATGGTGATGATTTCCCCCTCCCGGAGGGATGTTTCCCCTGCAGAACAGCTCCGCCGGAGCCCTAGATTGGTTCCGCCAAGGTTCCGCCTCGAGACGGCGGCGCTTCATCCCGAAAGCTTCCTTATGATTTTTTTCCAGGGCAAAAGGACACCTTATACCAGAAGATGGGCATCGGGGGGCTTCTAGGTGGCCCACGAGGCAGGGGGCGCGCCTAAGGGGGTAGGGCGCGCCCCCACCCTTGTGGCCAGGGTGTGGGCCCCCTTCGATTGATTCTTTTGCCAGTATTTTTATTAATTCCAAAAAGTGCCTCCGTGAAGTTTCATGATTTTTGGAATTGTGTAGAATAGGTCTCTAATATTTGCTCCTTTTCTAGCCCAGAATTCGAGTTGTCGACATTCTCCCTCTTTCATGTAAACCTTGTAAAATAAGAGAGAAAAGGCATAAGTATTGTGACATAATGTGTAGTAACAACCCATAATGCAATAAATATCGATATAAAAGCATGATGCAAAATGGATGTATCACCCGTCCCCAATTCCCCACTGCACGCCTCTCTTGAGAAGATCCTGGCCATGAATAATACTGTGCCAAGTGGTCAAAGCTGTTCGTGACACCGAGGCATTCCAGAAACTGCCATTGGGATAGTATCTACCCCTCAAAACTTGAGCGCACAAGGAACCAGGCTTAGTTAGGAGTCTCCACCCTTGCTTACCCAACATCGCTTGATTGAACAGTGCCATGTCTTAGAAACCCATGCCTCCAAGACACTTAGGGGTCGACAGCCAAGCCCACGATCTCTAGTGAAGTTTCTTCTTCCTATCCTCCGTTCCCCACCACTAATTGACCACGATCTGTCTAAACTTTTCACAAGTGGCAACCGGGAGACGGGAACAGCTCGAGACAAAGGTTGGAATGGCCTGAGTGATAGACTTCAGTAAAGTTTCATTCCCAGCCCTGGACAAGGGTCGGTCACTCCACCCATGGATGTTTTGCCAAGCTTTGTCAGTCAGAAATTTGAACGTACTGGTGGGAAGTTGCCAACCTCAGTGGGCATGCCAAGATAGAAGTCATGAAAGGCCTCATTATGAATACCCAACCGGCTCTTCGCCCTGTTCTTAATGCTGTCCGAACAATTCCGACCAAAAAAGATAGAGGATTTCTCCTTATTGATAGCCTGACCAGATCCATCACAATAAATCTGTAACACAGAATCCAATGAGTCCACACTATGCTGGTCACTCTTAGCAAAGAAGATGCTATCATCCGCAAATAGGAGGTGTGAGATAGGAGGGCCTTGTCGGCCATTTTTGATCCCATGTAGCTCGCCACAAACTTCCTTCTGGAAGAGCAGACTAGAAAAACCTTCAGTGCACAAAAGAAACAGGTAGGGGCTGATTGGGTCCCCTTGACGGATTCCCAGGGAAGGAACCACCGGATCTGTAAGCTCACCATTGACTCTGACAGCATAACGAACATTGGTGACACATCTCATCCCAGAATCTATCCAAGCATTGGCGAAACCCAGTTTACACAAGCAAGCATGCAGGTAGCTCCATTCAACATGATCATACGTTTTCATCATATCAATCTTGAGCACAAAGAAAGGTTGCTTCACACGCTGCTTTCGAATGGTGTGCAGGCATTCATATGCAATGAGCGTGTTGTCGGTGATCAATCTACCAGGAACAAATGCGCTTTGACATTCAGAAACCACAACGGGCAGCAACACTTTTAGACGATTGGCCAGGACCTTTGAAGCAATTTTGTAAAGAACATTACAAAGACTGATCGGCCTGAAATTCTATAGGTGCTTTGGCCTTGTAGTCTTGGGAATTAGGACAATCACAGAATCACAAAAACCTTCAGGAATTGGCCTTCCTTCAAGGAATCCCCGAACAACATGATAGATGTCCTCCTCAAGGAAACTCCAATGAGTCTAGTAGAAGAGAGTCGGAAACCCGTCCGGTCCCGGAGCTTTCGTTGGGCCCATCTGGAACAAAGCAGATCTGATTTCCTCATTACTGTATGGCTTGCATAGATCATCATTCATCTCAGCCATGACTTTGTGAGGGATAGCGTCCGTAACACAATCCGCAACCTGACATGGTTCCGAGGAAAATAATTTCTCGTAGAAACTTTGAACCATACCTTTGATTTCACCTTGGGCATTGCAGCAGGAGCCGTCCTCCTGAACCAGAGAATGAATCCTATTAGTCCGCCGACGAGCCGTCGCCCTGGCGTGGAAGAATTCTGTCTTGCGGTCGCCAGCCTTAGCCAATCGATAGGGGAACGATGGAGTTCCATAACTTCATCACGTTCAAATAGCTCACAGAGCCGCCCCTCGACCGACCGCTCCTCCCCCGGTGACGCAACAGTAGGAGGCGAGGCACTGATGGTGGCCAAATGGCGCTCCAGCTTCCCAATCCTCTTCCGAATATTGCCAAAATCCTCCTTACTCCAAACTCGCAAAGAACCCACGACGTGCTTCAGGTTTGACCATGTTGATTGCCAAGAGGGGCTATCGTCCCGCCCGTCAGAGCATGCACGCTCTATGGTTTCTTTGTAGTCCTCGGCACGCAGCCACATTGCTTCAAACCGAAAACCCTGTTGAACTGGTGGACGTCAATCATGTGCAGTCCTATAGTCTAGCCAAACAAGCACATGATAGTGGTCAGAAGAGGTGGCGATGAGGTTCTCAACCCACACTCTTGGAATAAGCTAGTGAAGGCACCATTTGCCATGGCCCGATCTAGGCGGCACTTGACCTGACAGTCCGTGTCTTGTTTGTTGCACCATGTAAACCTTGTTCCCGAGTATCCCAAGTCAGTCAGGCCATAGTCCATTAAGCCTTGTCTGAAGGAAGAAATTTGGGAGTCGGAGTGGTCTCGAGGGCCACAATGTTCATCTTGAGCTAAAACCTCATTGAAATCCCCACAACACAGCCACAGACCATCCCACATTGGCTAGAGACGCTGAAGCAGCTCCTAATTGAGGTATGTTCTCCCTTCTTGGCTCCCCATATACAAAGGAGGCACGCCAGACCGCCCCACTGTTGATCTTGAACTGGGTGTCTATACGACGCTTATTAGCAGCCTTCATAGAAACCTCTGCCGAATCTGTCCAAAACAAAGCAAAGCAAAGCCCCCATTGAGGCCCTCACTGCTAACAACAAAACAACCAGAGAAGCCCAGCGACCACATAAAGTTCCTGACAAGATTATCCCTCATCTTCGTTTCAGACAGAAAGAGGAGGGAGGGTCGGTAGAGCTTCACTAACCAGCGAAGCTCGCCAACTATCGAGTCCGACCCCAAGCCTCAACAATTCCAGCATAGAAGACTCATTGCGTCTGGTGGGGCTGGCATGCAGCCTCTGCCTGATCTGCCGATCGAGTAGTTGAGAGACGTAGCTTCTTGTTGGACTCATCATCAGTGTTCTGCATTTTAGCAACTGCAGCCGCAGGTCCTCCAGGCACAAGAACTAAAGCCAACTCATTGTCATAAGTATGCCCTTGAGTGGACGACGAAGCCGGAGCCTTGACAGATTTCCTCTTTTGGCCGGCTGTCCCGGTCCTCCTCTTTTGTATAGCAGGAAACAACTCGTGTCCCGGGTCGCCGAAGCAACCATGTTCACGCCCACGGGAAGACCTCCCATGGCCCCGGGTCGGTCCCCCCCCCCCCCGTTTGATGGGAGATGAGACCTCACTGTCGACAGCATCCGCCCGTACCTGACCACCATAATTGTTCCTGGTTGGCTCAGCATTCCGAGCCTCATCAAAACAACCAGCAGCTGAAGACAAGGATGTGCTGGACCTTGAGCCCCCTGATCTCTTTGAGTGAT
>NC_041388.1:338177804-338212350 GCF_002162155.2 Triticum dicoccoides | reverse complement strand
TCTGGCCCCAGGACTAGGACACATGACCGAAGAATGACCAACAAGGCCACAAGAAAAGCAGTAGAACGACACTCTTTCATACATAACAGAGAAGGTCTTGGTCCTTTTCAACTTAAGGGAAATCATTGTGACATAGCGGATGATAGGCTCCTGCACTGCTATCTTAGCCCACACCCTCATGAACCCCCCCCCCCCGAAAAAACGACCATCAGCATCTGAATCCACTCTGGATATCCGCCCAATGGGCTTAGCAAACTCCATTCCCAACTTGGCCTTCATAGCCAATGAAAATGGTTCATTGGATCTCGATCGTAGTGATACACATATTCATAATATTGAAGCCAAAAGATGCAAAGTTAATAATGATAGTGCACCTTATTTGTGGCACTGTTGTTTAGGTCATATTAGTGTAAAGCGCATGAAGAAACTCCATGCTGATGGGCTTTTGGAATCACTTGATTATGAATCACTAGATGCTTGCGAACCATGCCTCATGGGCAAGATGACTAAAACTCCGTTCTCCGGAACAATGGAGCAAGCAACAAACTTACTGGAAATAATACATACTGATGTATACGGTTCGATGAGTGTTGAAGCTCGCGGCGGGTATCGTTATTTTCTGACCTTCACAAGATGATTTGAGCAGATATGGGTATATCTACTTGATGAAACATAAGTCTGAAACATTTGAAAAGTTCAAAGAATTTCAGAGTGAAGTGGAAAATCATCGTACAAGAAAATAAAGTTTCTACGATCTGATCGTGGAGGAGAATATTTGAGTTATGAGTTTGGTCTTCAATTAAAACAGTGTGGAATAGTTTCACAAACTCATGCCACCTGGAACACCACATCGTAATGGTGTGTCCGAACGCCATAACCATACTTTATTGGATATAGTGCAATCTATGATGTCTCTTACCGATTTACCACTATCGTTTTGGGGTTATGCATTAGAGACAGCTGCATTCACATTAAAGAAGGCACCATCTAAATCCGTTAAGATGACACCGTATGAACTGTGGTTTAGCAAGAAACCTAAGCTGTCGTTTCTTAAAGTTTGGAGTTGCGATGCTTATGTGAAAATGTTTCATCTTGATAAGCTCAAACCCAAGTCGGAGAAGTGTGGCTTCATAGGATACCCAAAGGAGACAATTGGGTACACCTTCTATCACAGATCCGAAGGCAAGGCATTCGTTGCTAAGATCCTTTCTAGAGAAGGAGTTTCTCTCCAAAGAAGTGAGTGGGAGGAAAGTAGAACTTGATGAGGTAACTGTACCTGCTCCCTTATTGGAAAGTAGTTCATCGCAAAAATCTGTTCCTGTGACTACTACACCAATTAGTGAGGAAGCTAATGATGATGATCATGTAACTTCAGATCAAATTACTACCAAACCTCGTAGGTAAACCAGAGTGAGATCAGCACCAGAGTGGTACGGTAATCCTATTCTGAAGGTCATGTTAATTGACCATGACGAACCTACGAATTATGAGGAAGTGATGATGAGCCCAGATTCCGCAAAATGGCTTGAGGCCATGAAATCTGAGATGGGATCCATGTATGAGAACAAAGTATGGACTTTGATTGACTTGCCCAATGATCGGCGAGACATTAAGATTAAATGGATCTTCAAGAGGAAGACGGATGCTGATAGTAGTGTTACTATCTACAAAGCTAGACTTGTCAGAAAAAGGTTTTTTTGACAAAGTTCAAGGTGTTGACTACGATGAGATTTTCTCACTCCTATCTATGTTTTAGTCTATCCGAATCATGTTAGCAATTGCCGCATTTTATGAAATCTAGCAAATGGATGAACAAAACTGCATTCCTTAATGGATTTATTAAAGAAGAGTTGTATATGATGCAACCAGAAGGTTTTGTCAATCCTAAAGGTGCTAACAAAATATGCAAGCTCCAGCGATCCATCTATGGACTGGTGCAAGCATCTCGGAGTTGGAATATACGCTTTGATAAGTTGATCAAAGCATATAGTTTTATATAGACTTGCGGTGAAGCCTGTATTTACAAGAAAGTGAGTGGGAGCACTACAACATTTCTGATAAGTATATGTGAATGACATATTGTTGATCGGAAATAATGTAGAATTATTATGCAAAGCATAAAGGAGTGTTTGAAAGGAGTTTTTCAAAGAAAGACCTCGATGAAGCTGCTTACATATTGAGCATCAAGATTTATAGAGATAGATCAAGACGCTTGATAAGTTTTTTCAATGAGTACATACCTTGACAAGATTTTGAAATAGTTCAAAATGGAACAGTCAAAGAAAGAGTTCTTGCCTGTGTTACAAGGTGTGAAATTGAGTAAGACTCAAAGCCCGACCACGGCAGAAGATAGAAAGCGAATGAAAGTCATTCCCTATGCCTCAGCCATAGGTTCTATAAAGTATGCCATGCTGTGTACCAGATCTATTGTATACCCTACACTGATTTTGACAAGGGAGTACAATAGTGATCTAGGAGTAGATAACTGGACATCGGTCAAAATTATCCTTAGTGGAATAAGGATATGTTTCTCGATTATGGATGTAAAAAAAAGGTTCGTCGTAAAGGGTTACGTCGATGCAAGTTTTGACAGTGATCCAGATGACTCCAAGTCTCAATCTGGATACATATTGAAAGTGGGAGAAATTAGCTAAAGTAGCTCCGTGCAGAGCATTGTTGACATAGAAATTTGCAAAATACATACGGATCTGAATATGGCAGACCCATTGACTAAACTTCTCTCACAAGCAAAACATGATCACACCTTAGTACTCTTTGGGTGTTAATCACATAGCGATGTGAACTAGATTATTGACTCTAGTAAACCCTTTGGGTGTTTGTCACATGACAATGTGAACTATGGGTTTTAATCACATGGTGATGTGAACTATTGATGTTAAATCACATGGAGATGTCATCTAGATTATTGACTCTAGTGCAAGTGGGAGACTGAAGGAAATATGCCCAAGAGGCAATAATAAAGTTATTATTTATTTCCTTATATCATAATAAATGTTTATTATTCATGCTAGAATTGTATTAACCGGAAACATAATACATGTGTGAATACATAGACAAACAAAGTGTCACTACTATGCCTCTACTTGACTAGCTCGTTGAATCAAAGATGGTTAAGTTTCCTAGCCATAGACATGAGTTGTCATTTGATTAAACGGGGTCACATCATTAGAGAATGATGTGATTGACTTGACCCATTCCGTTAGCATAGCACTTGATCGTTTAGTTTGTTGCTATTGCTTTCTTCATGACTTATACATGTTCCTATGACTATGAGATTATGCAACTCCCGTTTACCAGAGGAACACTTTGTGTGCTACCAAACGTCACAACGTAACTGGGTGATTATAAAGGTGCTCTACAGGTGTCTCCGAAGGTACTTGTTGGGTTGGTGTATTTCGAGATTAGGATTTGTCACTCCGATTGTCGCAGAGGTATCTCTGGGCCCACTCGATAATGCACATCACTATAAGCCCTGCAAGCATTGCAACTAATGAGTTAATTGCGGGACAATGTGTTACGTAACGAGTAAAGAGACTTGCCGGTAACGAGATTGAACTAGGTATTGAGATACCGACGATCGAATCTCGGGCAAGTAACATACCGATGACAAAGGGAACAACATATGTTGTTATGCGGTTTGACCGATAAAGATCTTCGTAGAATATGTAGGAGCCAATATGAGCATCCAGGTTCCGCTATTGGTTATTGACCGGCGACGTGTCTCGGTCATGTCTACATAGTTCTCAAACCCGTAGGGTCCGCACGCTTAAAGTTCGATGACGGTTATATTATGAGTTTATGTGTTTTGATGTACCGAAGGAGTTCGCAGTCCCGGATTGTTGGGGAACGTTGCAGAAAACAAAAAATTTCCTACGGTTTCACCAAGATCCATCTATGAGTTCATCTAGCAACGAGTGGTCGGATTGCATCTACATACCTTTGTAGATCACGCGCGGAAGCGTTCAAAGAACGGGGATGAGGAAGTCGTACTCGACGTGATCCAAATCACCGGAGATCCTAGCGCCGAACGGACGACACCTCCGCATTCAACACACGTACAGTCAGCATGACGTCTGCTCCTTCTTGATACAGCAAGGGAGGAGGACAGGTTGATGAAGATCCAGCAGCACGACGGCGTGGTGGTGGATGCAGGGGTCACCGCAGCAGGGCTTCGCCGTTCTACTGCGAGAGGGAGAGGTGTAGCAGGGGAGAGGGAGGCGCCAAGACTCCAACATGCGGCTGCCCCTGCCCCCCCCCTTTATATAGGCTCCCCTAGGGGGCGCCGGCCCTAGGAGATGGGATCTCCTAGGGGGGCGGCGACCAAGGGTGGAGTGGCCCCCAAGGCAAGTGGGGCGCCCCCCCACCCTAGGGTTTCCAACCCTAGGCACAGGGGGTGGGCCAAGGGGGGCACACCAGCCCACTATGGGCTGGTTCCCCTCCCCACTTCAGCCCATGGGGCCCTCCGAGATGGGTGGCCCCACCCGATGGACCCCCGGGACCCTTCTGGTGGTCCCGGTACAATACCGGTGACCCCCAAAACTCTCCCGATGGCCGAAACTGCACTTCTTATATATAATTCTTCACCTCAGGACCATTCCAAAACTCCTCGTGACGTCCAAGATCTCATCCGGGACTCCGAACAACTTTCGGGTTACTGCATATTCATATCTCTACAACCCTAGCGTCACCGAACCTTAAGTGTGTAGACCCCTACGGGTTCGGGAGACATGTAGACATGACCGAGATGGCTCTCCGATCAATAACCAATAGCGGGATCTGGATACCCATGTTGGCTCCCACATGCTCCTCGATGATCTCATCGGATGAACCACAATGTCGAGGATTCAAGCAACCCCGTATACAATTCCCTTTGTCAATCGGTACGTTACTTGCCCAAGATTCGATCGTCGGTATCCCAATACCTCGTTCAATCTCGTTACCGGCAAGTCACTTTACTCGTACCGTAATGCATGATCCCGTGACCAGACACTTGGTCACTTTGAGCTCATTATGATGATGCATTACCGAGTGGGCCCAGAGATGCCTCTCCGTCATACGGAGTGACAAATCCCAGTCTTGATCCGTGTCAACCCAACAGACACTTTCAGAGATACCCGTAGTATACCTTTATAGTCACCCAGTTACGTTGTGACGTTTGGTACACCCAAAGTACTCCTACGGTATTCGGGAGTCACATGATCTCATGGTCTAAGGAAAAGATACTTGACATTGGAAAAACTCTAGCAAACGAACTATAGGATCTTGTGCCATGTTTAGGATTGGGTCTTGTCCATCACATCATTCTCCTAATGATGTGATCTCGTTATCAATGACATCCAATGTCCATAGTCAGGAAACCATGACTATCTGTTGATCAACGAGCTAGTTAACTAGAGGCTTACTAGGGACTTGTTGGTGTCTAAGTATTCACACATGTATTACAATTTCCGGATAACGCAATTATAGCATGAATAAAAGACAATTATCATGAATAAGGAAACATAATAATAATCCTTTTATTATTGCCTCTAGGGCATATTTCCAACAGTCTCCCACTTGCACTAGAGTCAATAATCTAGTTTCATTGTGATGAATCGAACACCCATGGAATTCTGGTGTTGATCATGTTTTGCTCTAGGGAGAGGTTTAGTCAACGGATCTGCTACATTCAGGTCCGTATGTACTTTACAAATATCTATGTCTCCATCTTGAACATTTTCACGAATGGAGTTGAATCGATGCTTGATGTGCCTGGTCTTCTTGTGAAACCTGGGCTCCTTGGCAAGTGCAATAGCTCCAGTGTTGTCACAGAAGAGTTTGATCGGCCCTGACACATTGGGTATGACTCCTAGGTCGGTGATGAACTCCTTCACCCAAATTGCTTCATGCGCTGCCTCCGAGGCTGCCATGTACTCCGCTTCACATGTAGATCCCGCCACGACGCTCTGCTTGCAACTGCACCAGCTTACTGCCCCACCATTCAAAATATACACGTATCCAGTTTGTGACTTAGAGTCATCCAGATCTGTGTCGAAGCTAGCGTCGACGTAACCCTTTACGACGAGCTCTTCGTCACCTCCATAAACGAGAAACATTTCCTTAGTCCTTTTCAAGTACTTCAGGATATTCTTGACCGTTGTCCAGTGTTCCTTGCCGGGATTACTTTGGTACCTACCTACCAAACTTACGGCAAGGTTTACATCAGGTCTGGTACACAACATGGCATACATAATAGAACCTATGGCTGAGGCATAGGGGATGACACTCATCTCTTCTATATCTTCTGCCGTGGTCGGACATTGAGCTGAGCTCAATTTCACACCTTGCAACACAGGCAAGAACCCCTTCTTAGACTGATCCATGTTGAACTTCTTCAATATCTTATCAAGGTATGTGCTTTGTGAAAGTCCTATGAGGCATCTTGATCTATCTCTATAGATCTTGATGCCTAATATATAAGCAGCTTCTCCAAGGTCCTTCATTGAAAAACTCTTATTCAAGTAGGCCTTAATGCTGTCCAAAAGCTCTATATCATTTCCCATCAAAAGTATGTCATCTACATATAATATGAGAAATGCTACAGAGCTCCCACTCACTTTCTTGTAAACGCATGCTTCTCCATAAGTCTGCATAAACCCAAATGCTTTGATCATCTCATCAAAGCGAATGTTCCAACTCCGAGATGCTTGCACCAGCCCATAAATCGAGCGTTGGAGCTTGCACACCTTGTCAGCATTCTTAGGATCGACAAAACCTTCCGGCTGCATCATATACAATTCTTCCTTAAGGAAACCATTAAGGAATGCCGTTTTGACGTCCATTTGCCATATCTCATAATCATAGTATGCGGCAATTGCTAACATAATTCGGACGGACTTCAGCTTCGCTACCAGTGAGAAAGTCTCATCGTAGTCAACCCCTTGAACTTGTCGATAACCCTTAGCGACAAGCCGAGCTTTATAGATGGTCACATTACCATCCGCGTCTGTCTTCTTCTTAAAGATCCATTTATTTTCTATGGCTCGCCGCTCAACGGGCAAGTCAGTCAAAGTCCATACTTCGTTTTCATACATGGATCCTATCTCGGATTTCATGGCTTCCAGCCATTTGTCGGAATCCGGGCCCGCCATCACTTCTTCATAGTTCAAAGGTTCACCGTTGTCTAACAACATGATTTCCAAGACAGGGTTGCCGTACCACTCTGGTGCGGAACGTGTCCTTGTGGACCTACGAAGTTCAGTAGCAACTTGATATGAAGTTTCATGATCATCATCATTAACTTCCTCCCTAGTCGGTGCAGGCACCTCAGGAACATTTTCTTGAGTTGCGCCATTTTCCGGTTCAAGAGGTAATACTTCATCAAGTTCTACTTTCCTCCCACTTACTTCTTTCGTGAGAAACTCCTTCTCTAGAAAGGATCCATTCTTGGCAACAAAGATCTTGCCTTCGGATCTGAGGTAGAAGGTATACCCAATAGTTTCTTTAGGGTATCCTATGAAGACGCATTTTTCCGACTTGGGTTCGAGCTTTTCAGGTTGAAGTTTCTTGACATAAGCATCGCATCCCCAAACTTTTAGAAACGACAGCTTAGGTTTCTTCCCAAACCATAATTCATACGGTGTCGTCTCAACGGATTTCGACAGAGCCCTATTTAAAGTGAATGTGGAAGTCTCTAAAGCATAGCCCCAAAATGATAGCGGTAAGTCGGTAAGAGACATCATAGATCGCACCATATCTAATAGAGTGTGATTACGACATTCGGACACACCATTACGCTGAGGTGTTCCAGGCGGCGTGAGTTGTGAAACTATTCCATATTTTCTTAAGTGTGTGCCAAATTCGTGACTCAAGTATTCTCCTCCACGATCTGATCGCAGGAACTTGATTTTCCTGTCACGTTGATTCTCAACCTCACTCTGAAATTCCTTGAACCTTTCAAAGGTCTCAGACTTGTGTTTCATTAAGTAGACATACCCATATCTACTCAAGTCATCAGTGAGGGTGAGAACATAACGATAACCACCGCGAGCCCCAACACTCATTGGACCGCACACATCAGTATGTATGATTTCCAATAAGTTGGTTGCTCGCTCCATTGTTCCTGAGAACGGAGTCTTGGTCATTTTACCCATGAGGCATGGTTCGCATGTGTCAAATGATTCGTAATCAAGAGACTCTAAAAGTCCATCTGCATGGAGCTTCTTTATGCGTTTGACACCTATGTGACCAAGGCGGCAGTGCCACAAGTATGTGGGACTATCATTATCAACCTTACATCTTTTGGTACTCACACTATGAATATGTGTAGCATTACGCTCGAGATTCATTAAGAATAAACCATTCACCATCGGAGCATGACCATAAAACATATCTCTCATATAAATAGAACAACCATTATTCTCGGATTTAAATGAGTAGCCATCTCGTATTAAACGAGATCCTGATACAATGTTCATGCTCAAACTTGGCACTAAATAACAATTATTGAGGTTCAAAACTAATCCCGTAGGTAAATGTAAAGGTAGCATGCCGACGGCGATCACATCGACCTTGGAACCATTCCCGACGCGCATCGTCACCTCGTCCTTCGCCAGTCTCCGCTTATTCTGCAGCTCCTGCTTTGAGTTACAAATGTGAGCAACTGCACCGGTATCAAATACCCAGGAGCTACTACGAGTACTGGTAACGTACACATCAATTACATGTATATCACATATACCTTTCGTTTTGCCGGCCTTCTTGTCCGCTAAGTATTTGGGGCAGTTTCGCTTCCAGTGACCACTTTCCTTGCAATAAAAGCACTCAGTCTCGGGCTTGGGTCCATTCTTTGGCTTCTTCTCGGCAGCTTGCTTGCCGGGCGCGGCAACTCCCTTGCCGTCCTTCTTGAAGGTTTTCTTACCCTTGCCTTTCTTGAACTTAGTGGTTTTATTCACCATCAACACTTGATGTTCCTTTTGACTTCTACCTCTGCTGATTCCAGCATTGCAAATACTTCAGGAATGGTCTTTTCCATCCCCTGCATATTGAGGTTCATCACAAAGCTCTTGTAGCTCGGTGGAAGCGACTGAAGGATTCTGTCAATGACCGCGTCATCCGGGAGATTAACTCCTAGCTGAGTCAAGCGGTTATGTAACCCAGACATAGTGAGTATGTGCTCACTGACAGAACTATTTTCCTCCATCTTACAGCTGAAGAACTTGTCAGAGACTTCATATCTCTCGACCCGGGCATGAGCTTGAAAAACCATTTTCAGCTCTTCGAACATCTCATATGCTCGGTGTCTCTCAAAACGCTTTTGGAGCCCCAGTTCTAAGCTGTAAAGCATGCCGCACTGAACGAGGGAGTAATCATTGGTACGTGTCTGCCAAGCGTTCATAACGTCTTGTTCTGCAGGGAGAGCAGGTGCTTCACCCAGCGGTGCTTGTAGGACATAATCTTTCTTGGCAGCTATGAGGATGATCCTCAGGTTCCGGACCCAGTCCGTATAGTTGCTGCCATCGTCTTTCAGCTTGGTTTTCTCTAGGAACACGTTGAAGTTGAGTACAATGTTGGCCATTTGATCTACAATACATGTTGTAAAGATTTTAGACTAAGTTCATGATAATTAAGTTCATCTAAATCAAATTATTCAATGAACTCCCACTCATATAGACATCCCTCCAGTCATCTAAGTATAACATGATCCGAGTTAACTAGGCCGTGTCCGATCATCATGTGAGACGGACTAGTCAACATCGCTGAACATCTTCATGTTGATCGTATCTTCTATACGACTCATGCTCGACCTTTCGGTCTTCTGTGTTCCGAGGCCATGTCTGTACATGCTAGGCTCGTCAAGTCAACCTAAGTGTTTGCATGTGTAAATCTGTCTTACACCCGTTGTATGTGAACGTTGGAATCTATCACACCCGATCATCACGTGGTGCTTCGAAACAACGAACTGTCGCAACAGTGCACAGTTAGGGGGAACACTTTCTTGAAATTATTATGAGGGATCATCTTATTTACTACCGTCGTTCTAAGTAAACAAGATGCAAAAACATGATAAACATCACATGCAATCAAATAATAATAGTGACATGATATGGCCAATATCACATAGCTCCTTTGATCTCCACCTTGGGGCTCCATGATCATCTTGTCACCGGCATGACACCATGATCTCCATCATCGTGTCTCCATGAAGTTGCTCGCCAACTATTACTTCTACTACTATGGCTAACACGTTTAGCAATAAAGTAAAGTAATTTACATGGCGTTTCTCAATGACACGCAGGTCATACAAAAAATAAAGACAACTGCTATGGCTCCTGGCGGTTGTCATACTCATCGACATGCAAGTCGTGATTCCTATTACAATAGCATGAACATCTCATACATCACATATATATCATTCATCATTCATCACAACTTTGGTCATATCACATCACAAAACACTTGCTGCAAAAACAAGTTAGACGTCCTCTAATTGTTGTTGCAAGTTTTACGTGGCTGCAATAGGGTTCTAGCAAGAAAGTTTTCTTACCTACGTGAAAGCCACAACGTGATTTGTCAACTTCTATTTACCCTTCATAAGGACCCTTTTCATCGAATCCGCTCCAACTAAAGTGGGAGAGACAGACACCCGCCAGCCACCTTATGCAACTAGTGCATGTTAGTCGGTGGAACCGGTCTCACGTAAGCGTACGTGTAAGGTTGGTCCGGGCCGCTTCATCCCACAATACCGCTGAAGCAAAATAAGACTAGTAGCGGCAAGAAAGTTGACAACATCTACGCCCACAACAAATTGTGTTCTACTCGTGCAAAGAGAACTACGCATAAATCTAGCTCATGATGCCACTGTTGGGGAACGTTGCAGAAAACAAAAATTTTCCTACGGTTTCACCAAGATCCATCTATGAGTTCATCTAGCAACGAGTGATCGGATTGCATCTACATACCTTTGTAGATCACGCGCGGAAGCGTTCAAAGAACGGGGATGAGGATGTCATACTCGACATGATCCAAATCACCGGAGATCCTAGCGCCGAACGGACGGCACCTCCGCGTTCAACACACGTACGGTCAGCGTGACGTCTGCTCCTTCTTGATCCAGCAAGGGGGGAGGATAGGTTGATGAAGATCCAGCAGCACGACAGCGTGGTGGTGGATGCAGGGGTCACCGCAGCAGGGCTTCGCCATTCTACTGCGAGAGGGAGAGGTGTAGCAGGGGAGAGGGAGGCGCCAAGACTCCAGGGTGCGGTTGCCCCTCCCCCCCTTTATATAGGCTCCCCTAGGGGGGGCGCAGGCCCTAGGAGATGGGATATCCTAGGGGGGGCACCGGCCAAGGGTGGAGTGGCCCCTAAGGCAAGTGGGGCGCCCCCCACCTTATGGTTTCCAACCCTAGGCACAGGGGGTGGGCCAAGGGGGGCGCACCAGCCCACTATGGGCTGGTTCCCCTCCCCACTTCAGCCCATGGGGCCCTCCGGGATGGGTGGCCCCACCTGGTGGACCCCCGGGACCCTTCCGGTGGTCCCGGTACAATACCGGTGACCCCCAAAACTCCCCCGATGGCCGAAACTGCACTTCCTATATATAATTCTTCGCCTCCAGACCATTCCAGAACTCCTCATGACGTCCGAGATCTCATTCGGGACTCCGAACAACTTTTGGGTTACTGCATATTCATATATCTACAACCCTAGCGTCACCGAACCTTAAGTGTGTAGACCCTACGGGTTCGGGAGACATGTAGACATAACCGAGATGGCTCTCCGGTCAATAACCAACAGCGGGATCTGGATACCCATGTTGGCTCCCACATGCTCCTCGATGATCTCATCGGATGAACCACGATGTCGAGGATTCAAGCAACCCCGTATACAATTCCCTTTGTCAATCGGTACGTTACTTGCCCGAGATTCGATCGTCGGTATCCCAATACCTCGTTCAATCTCTTTACCGGCAAGTCACTTTACTCGTATCGTAATGCATGATCCCATGACCAGACACTTGGTCACTTTGATCTCATTATGATGATGCATTACCGAGTGGGCCCAGAGATACCTCTCCGTCATACGGAGTGACAAATCCCAGTCTTGATCCATGTCAACCCAACAGACACTTTCAGAGATACCCGTAGTATACCTTTATAGTCACCCAGTTACGTTGTGACGTTTGGTACACCCAAAGTACTCCTACGGTATCCGGGAGTTACATGATCTCATGGTCTAAGGAAAAGATACTTGACATTGGAAAAACTCTAGCAAACGAACTATACGATCTTGTGCTATGTTTAGGATTGGGTCTTGTCCATCACATCATTCTCCTAATGATGTGATCTCGTTATCAATGACATCCAATGTCCATAGTCAGGAAACCATGACTATCTGTTGATCAACGAGCTAGTTAACTAGAGGCTTACTAGGGACATGTTGGTGTCTAAGTATTCACACATGTATTACGATTTCCGGATAACACAATTATAGCATGAATAAAAGACAATTATCATGAACAAGGAAACATAATAATAATCCTTTTATTATTGCCTCTAGGGCATATTTCCAACACGGATGAGATCGGGGACATGACGAGGAGTCTCGAAATGGCCGAGACGTAAAGATCGATATATTCGACGACTATATTCGGACATCGGAAAGGTTCCGAGTGATTCGGGTATTTTTGGGAGTACCGGGGAGTTACGGGAATTCGTATTGGGCCTTAATGGGCCATACGGGAAAGGAGAGAAAGGCCTCAAAGGGTGGTCGCACCCCTCCCTATGGGCTGGTCTGAATTGGAGTAGGGAGGGGGGCGCCCCCTTCCTTCCTTCTCCTTTTCCCTTCCCTTTCCTTCCCTCCTACTCCTACTACTTGGAAGGGCTCCTAGTTCTACTAGGAAAGGGGGAATCCTACTCCCGGTGGGAGTAGGACTCCCCTAGGGCACGCCATAGAGAGGGCCGGCCCTCCCCCTCCTCCACTCCTTTATATACGGGGGCAGGGGGCACCCCAAAGACACAACAATTGATCATTGATCTCTTAGCCGTGTGCGGTGCCCCCCTCCACCATAATCCTCGATAATATTGTAGCGGTGCTTAGGCGAAGCCCTGCAACGGTAGAACATCAAGATCGTCACCAAGCCGTTGTGCTGACGGAACTCTTCCCCGACATTCTGCTGGATCGGAGTCCGGGGATCGTCATCGAGCTGAACGTGTGCTAAAACTCAGAGGTGCCGTAGTTTCGGTGCTTGATTGGTCGGGCCATGAAGACGTACGACCAAATCAACCGCGTTGTTATAACGCTTCCACTTTCGGTCTATGAGGGTACGTGGACAACACTCTCCCCTCTCGTTGCTATGCATCACCATGATCTTGCGTGTGCGTAGGAAATTTTTGAAATTACTATGTTCACCAACATTTTGGCTCCTGTTCTGATCGTTTGGGGGTACGTATGTATATATAGGAGGAAGGAGTACGTCGGTGGAGCACCGAGGGGCCCATGAGGCAGGGGGCGCGCCCTAGGGGGGCGCCCCCCACCCTCGTGACCTCCTCTTTGTCTCCTTGGAGTAGGGTCCAAGTCTCCTGGATCACGTTCGGTGAGAAAATCACGTTCCCGAAGATTTTATTCCGTTTGGACTCCGTTTGATATTCTGTTTCTCCGAAACACTGAAATAGGCAAAAAACAACAATTCTGGGCTGGGCCTCCGGTTAATAGGTTAGTCCAAAAAATAGTATAGAAGTGGAAAATAAAGCCTAATATAGTCCAAAACAGTAGACAATATAGCATGGAGCAATCAAAAATTATAGATACGTTGGAGACGTATCAGCCCCCTCCTTCCTTCTCTTCCCTCTTCCCTTTCCTTGACTCCTACTCCTACTACTTGGAAGGGGGGAATCCTACTCCCGGTGGGAGTAGGACTCCTCCAGGGCGCGCCATAGGGGCCGGCCCTCTCCCCCCCTCCTCCACTCCTTTATATACGGGGGCAAGGGAGCACCCCATAGACACAACAATTGATCGTTTAATCTTTTAGCTGTGTGCGGTGCCCCCCTCCACCATAGTCCACCTCGATAATACTGTAGTGGTGCTTAGGCGAAGCCCTGCGTCAGTAGAACATCAACATCGTCACCGCGCCGTCGTGCTGACGAAACTCTCCCTCAACACTCGGCTGGATCAGAGTTCGAGGGACGTCATCGGGCTGAACGTGTGCTGAACTCGGAGGTGTCGTACGTTCGGTACTTGATCAGTCGGATCGTGAAGACGTACGACTACATCAACCGCGTTGTTCTAACGCTTCCGTTTTCGTTCTACGAGGGTACGTAGAAAACACTCTCCCCTCTCGTTGCTATGCATCACCATGATCTTGCGTGTGCGTAGGAATTTTTTTGAAATTACTACGTTCCCCAACAGTGGCATCTGAGCCTGGTTTTATGCGTAGATGTCATGTGCACGAGTAGAACACAAGTGAGTTGTGGGCGATATAAGTCATACTGCTTACCAGCATGTCATACTTTGGTTCGGTGGTATTGTTGGATGAAGCGGCCCGGACCAACATTATGCGTACGCTTACGCGAGACTGGTTCTACCGACGTGCTTTGCACACAGGTGGCTGGCGGGTGTCAGTTTCTCCAACTTTAGTTGAACCGAGTGTGGCTACGCCCGGTCCTTGCGAAGGTTAAAACAGCACCAACTTGACAAACTATCGTCGTGGTTTTGATGCGTAGGTAAGAACGGTTCTTGCTAAGCCTGTAGCAGCCACGTAAAACTTGCAACAACAAAGTAGAGGACGTCTAACTTGTTTTTGCAGGGCATGTTGTGATGTGATATGGTCAAGACATGATGCTAAATTTTATTGTATGAGATGATCATGTTTTGTTGAAGTTATCGGAAACTGGCAGAAGCCTTATGGTTGTCTCTTTATTGCATAAGATGCAAGTGCCATGTAATTGCTTTACTTTATCGCTATGCGATAGCAATAGTTGCAAAAACAATAGCTGGTGACACGACCATGTGACGACACATTGATAAAAGATCAAGATGATGGAGATCATGGTGTCATGCCGGTAACAATGAAGATCATTACAGTACTTTGGAGATGGAGAACAAAAGCACAAGATGATGATGGCCATATCATATCACTTATATTGATTGCATGTGATGTTTATCTCTTATGCATCTTATCTTGCTTTGATTGACGGTAGCATTATAAGATGATCTCTCACTAAATTTCAAGATAAAAGTGTTCTCCCTGAGTATGCACCGTTGCCAAAGTTCGTCGTGCCCAGACACCACATGATGATCGGGTGTGATAAGCTCTACGTCCATCTACAATGGGTGCAAGCCAGTTTTGCACACGCGGAATACTCAGGTTAAACTTGACGAGCCTAGCATATGCAGATATGGCCTCGGAACACTGAGACCGAAAGGTCGAGCGTGAATCATATAGTAGATATGATCAACATAGTAATGTTCACCATTGAAAGCTACTCCATTTCACGTGATGATCGGTTATGGTTTAGTTGATTTGGATCTCGTGATCACTTAGAAGATTAGAGGGATGTCTATCTAAGTGGGAGTTCTTAAGTAATATGATTAATTGAACTTTAATTTATCATGAACTTAGTCCTGGTAGTATTAGCATATCTATGTTGTAGATCAATAGCTCGCGTTGTTGCTTCCCTATGTTATATATATGTTCCTAGAGAAAACTAAGTTGAAAAATGTCAGTAGCAATGATGCGGATTGGATCCGTGATCTGAGGTTTATCCTCATTGCTGCACAGAAGAATTATGTCCTTGATGCACCGCTAGGTGCAGACCTATTGCAGGAGCAGATGCAGACGTTATGAACGTTTGGCTAGCTCAATATGATGAATACTTGATAGTTTAGTGCACCATGCTTAACGGCTTAGAATCGGGACTTCAAAGACGTTTTCAACGTCATGGACCATATGAGATGTTCCGGGAGTTGAAGTTAATATTTCAAGCAAATACCCGAGTTGAGAGATATGAAGTCTCCAACAAGTTATATAGCTAAAAGATGGAGGAGAATAGCTCAAGCAGTGAGAATGTGCTCAGATTGTCTGGGTACTACAATCGCTTGAATCAAGTGGGAGTTAATCTTCCAGATAAAATAGTGATTGACAGAATTCTCTAGTCACCATCACCAAGTTAGTAGAACTTCGTGATGAACTATAATATGCAAGGGAGAACGGAAATGATTCCCAAGCTCTTCGTGATGCTGAAATCGACGAAGGTAGAAATCAAGAAAAACATCAAGTGTTGATGGTTGACAAGACCACTAGTTTCAAGAAAAGGGCAAAGGAAAGAAGGGGAACTTCAAGAAGAATGGCAAGCAAGTTGCTGCTCAAGTGAAGAAGCCCAAGTCTGGTCCTAAGCCTGAGACTAAGTGCTTCTAATGCAAAGGAACTGGTCACTGGAAGCGGAACTGCCCCAAGAATTTGGCGGATAAGAAGGATGGCAAAGTGAACAAAGGTATATTGGATATACATGTTATTGATGTGTACTTTACTAGTGTTTATAGCAACCCCTCGGTATTTGATACCGGTTCAGTTGCTAAGAGTAGTAACTCGAAATGGGAGTTACATAATGAACATAAACTAGTTAAGGATGAAGTGACGATGGGTATTGGAAGTGGTTCCAAGATTGATATGATCATCATCGCACACTCCCTATACTTTCAGGATTAGTGTTGAACCTAAATAAGTGTAATTTGGTGTTTGCGTTGAGCATGAATATGATTTGATCATGTTTATTGCAATACGATTATTCATTTAAGTTAGAGAATAATTGTTGTTCTGTTTACATGAATAAAACCTTATATGGTTACACACCCAATGAAAATGGTTCATTGGATCTCGATCGTAGTGATACACATATTCATAATATTGAAGACCAAAAGATGCAAAGTTAATAATGATAGTGCACCTTATTTGTGGCACTGCCGTTTAGGTCATATTGGTGTAAAGCGCATGAAGAAACTCCATGCTGATGGGCTTTTGGAATCACTTAATTATGAATCACTTGATTATGAATCACTTTATGCTTGCGAGCCATGCCTCATGGGCAAGACGACTAAAACTCCGTTCTCCGGAACAATGGAGAAAGCAACAAACTTATTGGAAATAATACATACTGATGTATATGGTCCGATGAGTGTTGAAGCTCGCGGCGGGTATCGTTATTTTCTGACCTTCACAAGATGATTTGAGCAGATATGGGTATATCTACTTGATGAAACATAAGTCTGAAACATTTGAAAAGTTCAAAGAATTTCAGAGTGAAGTGGAAAATCATCGTAACAAAAAAATAAATTTCTACGATCTGATCGTGGAGGAGAATATTTGAGTTACGAGTTTGGTCTTCAATTTAAACAATGTGGAATAGTTTCACGAACTCATGCCACCTGGAACACCACAGCGTAATGGTGTGTCCGAATGTCATAACCGTACTTTATTGGATATAGTGCAATCTATGATGTCTCTTACCAATTTACCACTATCGTTTTGGGGTTATGCATTAGAGACAACTGCATTCACATTAAAGAAGGCACCATCTAAATCCGTTGAGATGACATCGTATGAACTGTGGTTTAGCAAGAAACCTAAGCTGTCGTTTCTTAAAGTTTGGAGTTGCGATGCTTATGTGAAAACGTTTCATCTTGATAAGCTCAAACCCAAGTCGGAGAAGTGCGTCTTCATAGGATACCCAAAGGAGAAAATTGGGTACACCTTCTATCACAGATCCGAAGGCAAGACATTCGTTGCTAAGAATGGATCCTTTCTAGAGAAGGAGTTTCTCTCCAAAGAAGTGAGTGGGAGGAAAGTAGAACTTGATGAGGTAACTGTACCTGCTCCCTTATTGGAAAGTAGTTCATCACAGAAATCTATTCCTGTGACTACTACACCAATTAGTGAGGAAGATAATGATGATGATCATGTAACTTCAGATCAAGTTACTACCAAACCTCGTAGGTAAACCAGAGTGAGATCTGCACCAGAGTGGTACGGTAATCCTATTCTGAAGGTCATGTTAATTGACCATGACGAACCTACGAACTATGAGGAAGCGATGATGAGCCCAGATTCCGCAAAATGGCTTGAGGCCATGAAATCTGAGATGGGATCCATGTATGAGAACAAAGTATGGACTTTGATTGACTTGCCCAATGATCGGCGAGACATTAAGATTAAATGGATCTTCAAGAGGAAGACGGATGCTGATAGTACTGTTACTATCTACAAAGCTAGACTTGTCGGAAAAAGGTTTTTTTTTGACAAAATTTAAGGTGTTGACTACGATGAGATTTTCTCACTCGCATCTATGCTTAAGTCTGTCCGAATCATGTTAGCAATTGCCACATTTTATGAAATCTGGCAAATGGATGAAAAAAACTGCATTCCTTAATGGATTTATTAAAGAAGAGTTGTATATGATGCAACCAGAAGGTTTTGTCAATCCTAAAGGTGCTAACAAAATATGCAAGCTCCAGCGATCCATCCATGGACTGGTGCAAGCATCTCGGAGTTGGAATATACGCTTTGATAAGTTGATCAAAGCATATAGTTTTATACAGACTTGCGGTGAAGCCTGTATTTACAAGAAAGTGAGTGGGAGCACTACAACATTTCTGATAAGTATATGTGAATGACATATTGTTGATCGGAAATAATATAGAATTATTCTGCAAAGCATAAAGGAGTGTTTGAAAGGAGTTTTTCAAAGAAAGACCTCGGTGAAGCTGCTTACATATTGAGCATCAAGATCTATAGAGATAGATCAAGACGCTTGATAAGTTTTTTCAATGAGTACATACCTTGACAAGATTTTGAAATAGTTCAAAATGGAACAATCAAAAAAAGAGTTCTTGCCTGTGTTACAAGGTGTGAAATTGAGTAAGACTCAAAGCCCGACCACGGCAGAAGATAGAAAGAGAATGAAAGTCATTCCCTATGCCTCAGCCATAGGTTCTATAAAGTATGCCATGCTGTGTACCAGATCTATTGTATACCCTACACTGATTTTGACAAGGGAGTACAATAGTGATCTAGGAGTAGATCACTGGACATTGGTCAAAATTATCCTTAGTGGAATAAGGATATGTTTCTCGATTATGGACGTAAAAAAAGGTTCGTCGTAAAGGGTTACGTCGATGTAAGTTTTGACAGTGATCCAGATGACTCCAAGTCTCAATCTGGATACATATTGAAAGTGGGAGCAATTAGCTAAAGTAGCTCTGTGCATAGCATTGTTGACATAGAAATTTGCAAAATACATACGGATCTGAATATGGCAGACCCGTTGACTAAACTTCTCTCACAAGCAAAACATGATCACACCTTAGTACTCTTTGGGTGTTAATCACATAGCGATGTGAACTAGATTATTGCTCTAGTAAACCGTTTGGGTGTTTGTCACATGACGATGTGAACTATGGGTGTTAATCACATGGTGATGTGAACTATTGATGTTAAATCACATGGCGATGTGATCTAGATTATTGACTCTAGTGCAAGTGGGAGACTGAAGGAAATATGCCCTAGAGGCAATAATAAAGTTATTGTTTATTTCCTTATATCATGATAAATGTTTATTATTCATACTAGAATTGTATTAAGTGGAAACATGATACATGTGTGAATACATAGACAAACAGAGTGTCACTAGTATGCCTCTACTTGACTAGCTCGTTGATCAAAGATGGTTATGTTTCCTAGCCATAGACATGAGTTGTCATTTGATCAATGGGATCACATCATTAGGAGAATGATGTGATTGACTTGACCCATTCCATTAGCTTAGCACACGATCGTTTAGTATGTTGCTATTGCTTTCTTCATGACTTATACATGTTCCTATGACTATGAGATTATGCAACTTCTGTTTGTCAGAGGAACACTTTGTGTGCTACCAAACGTCACAACGTAACTGGGTGATTATAAAGGTGCTCTACAGGTGTCTCCAAAGGTACTTGTTGGGTTGGCGTATTTCGAGATTAGGATTTGTCACTCCGATCGTCGGAGAGGTATCTCTGGGCCCACTCGGTAATGCACATCACTTAAGCCTTGCAAGCATTGCAACTAATGAGTTAGTTGCGGGATGATGTATTACGGAACGAGTAAAGAGACTTGCCGGTAACGAGATTGAACTAGGTATTGAGATACCGACGATCGAATCTCGGGCAAGTAACATACCGATGACAAAGGGAACAACATATGTTGTTATGCGGTCTGACCGATAAAGATCTTCGTATAATATGTGGGAGCCAATATGAGCATCCTGGTTCCGCTATTGGTTATTGACCGGAGACGTGTCTCGGTCATGTCTACATAGTTCTCGAACCCATAGGGTCCGCACGCTTAAAGTTTCGATGATAGCTATATTATGAGTTTATGAGCTTTGATGTACCGAAGGAGTTTGGAGTCCCGGATGAGATCGGGGACATGACGAGGAGTCTCGAAATGGTCGAGACGTAAAGATCGATATATTGGACGACTATATTCGGACATCGGAAAGGTTCCGAGTGGTTCAGGTATTTTTCGGAGTACCGGGGAGTTACGGGAATACGGG
Organism: Triticum dicoccoides; assembly: GCF_002162155.2. NCBI lineage: Eukaryota > Viridiplantae > Streptophyta > Magnoliopsida > Poales > Poaceae > Triticum > Triticum dicoccoides. The sequence continues at coordinate 338,191,769 of NC_041388.1, read as the reverse complement.
GGAAGAAGCATATGGGCCTTATTGGGCTTTAGGGGAGAGGGAGAGGCAGGCCGCCCCCCCCATTGACTAGTCCGAATTGGACTAGGGGAGGGGCGGCGCCCCCTCCTTCCTTCTCTTCCCTCTTCTCTTTCCTTGACTCCTACTCCTACTACTTGGAAGGGGGGGGGGGATCCTACTCCCGGTGGGAGTAGGACTCCTCCAGGGCGCGCCATAGGGGCCGGCCCTCTCCCCCCTCCTCCACTCCTTTATATACGGGGGCAAGGGCGCACCCCATAGACACAACAATTGATTGTTTGATTTTTTAGCCGTGTGCGGTGCCCCCCTCCATCATAGTCCACCTCGATAATACTGTAGCGGTGCTTAGGCGAAGCCCTGCGTCGGTAGAACATCAACATCGTCACCACGCCGTCGTGCTGACGAAACTCTCCCTCAACACTCGGCTGGATCGGAGTTCGAGGGACGTCATCAGGCTGAACGTGTGCTGAACTCGGAGGTGCCGTACGTTCGGTACTTGATCGGTCGGATCGTGAAGACGTACGACTACATCAACCGCGTTGTGCTAAAGCTTCCGCTTTCGGTCTATGAGGGTACGTAGACAACACTCTCCCCTCTCGTTGCTATGCATCACCATGATCTTGCGTGTGCGTAGGAATTTTTTTAAAATTACTACGTTCCCCAACAGACAGAGCCGCCCCCCGAAGGGGACACCCCATCGATCTCCGCCGCTGCCCCCTTGTTGGATAGCACCGGTACGGGAGCATCCCCGCTGCCACCCAGCACAGTAGAACACCCAAATTGGCATCAGTCCTTGCCCTGTCACGCGCCTCCGCCATCGGAGCGCGAGCCACCTTCAACCCGACGCTGCCAAGGGTGGGTAGCGGTCCAACACGCGCCCCTTGATCACCCCGAACAACGACATACGAAGGAACACCCACGTCCAGATGAGACAGAAGGGAATGAGTGGATAGAGAAGAAGGAATCGGATCTGGGATGCAGAATCACAGACCCAAACGAAGATCAAACCCTAGGAACCGCCCATCGCCAGAGAGTCGCAGGAGCCCTAGGAGAGAGAACACGCAACGGTCGCACTTGCCAGATGGCTGGTTTGTGTACAACCGGGATTCGGGGGGCCTAAGAAAGTGAGTAATAAGTAATAAAAAAGTGAATGTAGTCAATGTGGAAGCCAAACATGCCCAACAACCCACAAAACTTTGCTCGTAGTTGGCATCGTGCCAGTCACACGACTTCGCGACCCCGGCGAGGCTATTTGGATTGACGCCTCAGGCTGCCAAGCCAAATATTGGCGTGGACCCCTAAGGCCTTATACAATAGGAGATGCTTAGGGGAGGACCAGGCTTTCTTTAAGCACCAGTGCTTATTTGTATATGATAGACGCTTAACTTGTAGAAATAGGCACCGGTGCTTCAGAAAAATCCAGTTTATTTTTCTAAGCATCTCACTAAGCACCTCTCATTGTAGCCATCTCCCTCAGGGCATTTTCAACGCAGAGGCGCTTGCTTAGGCGGTTGCACCATTAAAGAAAAGGATTAATTAAGAAGCACTGGTGGAGGAGTCTGCCTTTCCAACGCAGGACCTCCAGGTTAAGCGCTTAGCTGATTTTTTTAGCGTCGATCTAGCTCCATACTCTCGTGAAAACAGGTGCATGCGGGAAATAACGGCGCAAGCGCCCGGCGACAGGAGAGGCATCGATGCCAACGGAAATCCTGGGATCGACCAGGAATCGAGCGAAACTGCGGGGAAAGAGACCCTGGCGCATGGGCTAAGAGCCCGCGTTGTAGATGCCCTCATTCGCCAATCTTTCTCCCCTCGCCGACGTACGCCGTCCGGCGCCGCTCATGGCAGCGTACCACCTCAGCGCGCAGCTCCACGGCCACGGTGGCGATGTAAGCCTCTCCTCCCTCCCCCTGTACTACTCGCCCCGCGTCCGTCGCCTCAGCTCTCCGCTTTGTTTCCCCTGCAAGTATGTACGCGATTCGATCCCACCAGGCTGGCCCCGACGAACCATCGGCGGAGGGTTTGCGGCGGGCGCGCGATCTGCTAGTTGGAGGCGTCCCCTGTAAGGGCGGCGCGGGTTTGTGTAATTTGACCTAGCTAGTTTCGTTGCCCTCCTCGTCTGTCCCCGGCGGCGCGGGGTGCTGCGGGAACAGCGCGGGCGAGGCGCTGTGTGCAGGGCGCGGTGGCGGGGCTGCGGGTAGCGACGCAGGTGGCGGGGGCGCTCGTCGGTGCTGCGGCGGCCGTACGGTTTTGGCCGCGCGTCGTCCATCCTCTGGTGGCTGCGTGCAGGCCGCCTCCAGCCAGATCCGGACGGATGTGCTGCTGGGTGGCCGGTGTGCGGCGCGGGGCGGGCCGCCGTGGTGTTGTGGTGCTGGTGCTGGGGCGGCCTTGGTCGGGGCGGCGTGGATCTGGCGCGATTAGTCATTGCAGTTTGACTTCCTTTTGATATTATATTTGTAGTGGATTTGTGGATCAAGCAATGATCAGTTACTTGGTTTTGCTTGAGTTATTTTTACACTTGTAATCAGATTGTAACTTCCCTGTTATGTTCCACCAGAAACTCAACAAATTGTTGTGCTTATTTGAGGAATCCATGCTCATCCAGAATGCCACGTTCTGTTTTTCTAACGATGGACTTATGGTTCAAATTATAACCTGCATTTAGCATGTAAATACCAAATACCCCTTTATGCAAGCCCATGTCTGTCCAAAGGATAGTAAAAGAGAAACATGTTAGTGTTGAAAATAAAGAAGTGCTTATATGATGATCAACCAAATTTGGAGATAAAGGTGATCCCCGTGTATTAACCGATTATTCTGCTCAAACTGTTAAGAGCTTAGGCAAAGGTTATTTTGCATATGTGGAACGCATATCTACATCAGTAAGTAGTTTTAGACTTTGAGTACTGGCATGTATTCAACCAATAAAGTTAGATCCTTATAATCAAGCTCTTTCATAATTGCTACATTTGCTGCACATTTGATTCTTTGCTAACTTGTCCTTGCTCTTTTTACAATAGGTTTCTAGGATATGTATCTGTGGTGATGTGGGTGTTGCAACCTCATCAAGCGATGGAACCGTGAGATTCTGGACGCAGCACCCGGAAAAGAAGTGCGAATATGTCCTCTCGAAAACCCTTGCAGGACATTTTAGTTTTGTTGGTGCAATGGTTTGGGCCCCTCCTTCTGATCGCTTTCCGGAAGGAGCAATTGTTTCTGGTGGCATGGATACACTAGTATTGCTGTGGAATTTGCATACAGGAGAAGTTGTTGGAACAATGAAGGGTCACACCTCACAGGTGACTGGTCTTGCTATCGATGACAACGGTGACATGATATCTTCATCGATGGATTGGTATGTTTTTTCCCAACCAGTGTAATTCCTGTGCAGAACTTGCTCACGTACTTCTTGTTGATTGCTTGCTTGTGCTGATTTCATCCTGAGGGTCTTTCTTGTATATGATGTAATCACACTGCAAATGCAGACAATTTGTTCATGGGGTAGTTGTTTGGCAGATGTGGTGATGTAACATGAATGTAATATACTCCCTCTGTCCCAAAGTAAGTTACTCAACTTTGTACTAACTTTGTACTAATATGCATAAATTCAGTACCTTCTTTGATAATTTATATTTCTTATATTTTTTTTGTACAAATGCACATATTGTACTTCTGTTTCTTTCTACACTCTGAGTCCCCTGTTAGAAAAGGTTTCCAATGCTACTTGTGTTTAAGGCTGCGGCGTATTTGGTGTTTTGGGCATGTGATGACATATTGGGCTAATAAATTATGAAGTTTCCCCATTGTATCTGATGGTTCCTTGCTGTACCCTGACACTTGTATTATGCACAGTACTTTGAGAAGGTGGAGAGATGGCAATGCTGTAGAGATCTTGGTGGCCCATGAAGCCGCAGTGCAAACTGTTCTTAAGCTGCCCTCGGGAGAACTATTTACGGGTAGAGCTTCCGCTTTGTATATCTATTACTTTACGGGAAGTATATTCGAGAGCAATTATGACTGTCCTTGGATATCTATTACTACCTCTGTAAAGAAATATAAGAGTGTTTGGATCACTGCTTTAGTGATCTAAATGCTCTTATATTTCTTTACGGAGGGAGTACTTGTCAAATGGTTGATTAATACTTTACACCTTTCCCCTTTTGTATAGGTTCAAGTGATTCCACCATCAAACTTTGGAAAGGAAGGATTTGTCTACATACATTCTCTGGGCATGCAGGTTATTTGTTAACTCCTGATGTGCACTGGTGCTTTTGACTTTTGTTGTGCTCATCCACACATACTTGATCGGTTGACAGAATGTTGTTCCATTGCAGACACTGTTTGTTGTTTAGCACAGATGCCAGGAATGGGTATACTCTCTGCATCACATGATGCGTAAGTTATCACTTGACTATTTCCACTTGCTTTTGAACGAAAGGATGGTGCAGTATAGTAGAAGCTGCTATTATTTGTTCTAAAATTGTAAATGAAGATATCAAAATTTCTCGTTTAATCTTGGATATTCGTACTAATATCCTGCCAGTGGTTTGCTGAAATAAAATGCTCATCTATTTGGCTTTTCATCATTTTCATTATCGTCTTACATTTTTTGTGCATCAAATTTATTCTTTCAGTTTACAACTACTCATTTACATGATCACATATAATATTTTGTTTTGTCGCAGAACTATAAAGTTATGGGCATTAACTGGCCAACCCCTGTTGGAGATGATTGGCCATACCTCTCTTGTATATTCTGTGGATGCTCATTCATCTGGTCTTATTGCTAGTGGCAGTCGAGATCGCTCGGTCAAGATATGGAAAGGTGATTTATTTTGTATGCTTTAGAGAATTCTTGTTAAAATGCAGTGGCACTTGTTTATAGGATATAATTTCTTTTTATACTTTAATCTAGGTGTAGGCATTCGTTCTTCCTCTTTTTTTGGTATTTCGGTTTACTAAAATTGACAACCGAGCTAGCCTGGAAAGTTCTACAAACCGGAAGTTGGGTTCACCCAAACTCCGGCTTGCTTTTCGGTTTAAACCGAAATGTAATGTTAGCAGGTAATTCAATAGCAGAACAGGGTGCGCATGCTGTCAAATACTTGAATCTTGTCAACAGACCATGATTGAAATCCAGAATCTTGTTGAATCAACATGGCGCTGCTTCTCTTTGAATCCTTTGAATCGTCTTGTTGATGGTGACAGACTGGCAGGAGTGCTAGTCCGCTGATGGGCCTGCCGAGGGCAGTGCTGTTGGTTGTCGGGATGGATTGCACGCATGTCGGCTGGTAACTTTGTTTCCCTGTGGCCTGTCGTGATTGCATTGGTACGAGAGAGCAAGAGATGGGCCTAGGCGCCTAGCTGACTTGGTGGAGATCATGCCGGGCTTTAGTTGAGATTTTGATGTACTTGTTTTTTTTTTTGCTAAGCTATAAGGATGGTAGCATGGCCCTAGGAAATGGGGCCATAGGACGAGCCGGTTCTTTCAGTGCATTTTGTTAACCTGAACCTAAAACCGAACTGACTGATATTAATTCGGTTTTCTATATGTGACAACTGATCTATGGACCCAAGCTGATTTAACATTATATATTTCTCTTGTCTTTGTTTGGGTTTGTTTTTTGCTTTTTTTTATTGACATCTGTACTGAATGACTCTTTAAACCCTGACCGTTCCATTGGGGTTGCTATCGATTCCTCAGATGGTTTGTCTCCCTATGCCTCTGTCTAATGTTTTCTCCAAACAAAAATAATCCAGTCTATGATAGTACTTCCTGTTAAGTGGGATTCTGTTACAGGCAAAATATTGCACGGGATTCCATTATAGGCAAAAGATTGTAAATACGTTGACATCAAACATATTGGGCAGTGGCATATGGGAAAGGTAGTTCGTATTTAGCAATATAATGGAAACTGTGACAATCAGTAAAAAGAGATCTGCTGGTTGTCGTTAAGCATCTGTATTGCTGATTCCTCCTTTGGCTAGTCCATGAGCAGTTCGAGTCTTCTTTTCTTCCATATTGAAAATAAGAATCTCAATACCCACACTACCCGCCTTCTTTCACGCTTGTATCTATGATGTAAAGCCGTGCTTGTTCTTGGGCTGCTGATTTGATTTGTGTGTTTCATGGATGCAGCTAGGATATATCTGTCTTGTTTTTTGGGATAGTATGTTTGGATTCATAATATGAACCATTGTAGAAATGAAAATTATATTGGAGGTGCAGTACATTGCAGTTTTTTGGTTTTGGTTGTTAGTACGTAGCAGAATGCAGAATTTTCTTCATGTACCTGGTTATATGACTGTAAGTAATATAATGCAGATGGAATCTGTGTTCAGAGCATTGAACACCCAGGCCGTATATGGGATGCTAAATTTTTGGATAATGGCGATGTTGTAACTGCATGTTGTGATGGAATTGTGAGGATATGGACAACTGGCAATAATAGGCCCTGCCGTGATGAGGAACTTGCAGCATATAGGTTGGTTCCTGATTTTCTTTTTTCATATTTCTGAGGTTTTAACATCTTCTGCTTAAAGGATCAGTTTTGTTGTCAGATTACTCCTGTAATTGTTATTTTAACTTTTTAATTTTTAGGCGACACTTTTTCTTGTCCAAAAAAAAGCCGGAATCATGGTGTTAATCAAATTATATTTATGCCTATTTTTTTCTCTACAGAAAGACTGTTGGTGGACTGAAGCTGATGGATCCATCAGGAGCTGCGGGAATGACACAACAAGGTCATAAATCTCATTTTTCTGATACGGTACACGTGTATTGTGTTGATTCCATGATGCTCCAACTATTTGTAGTGAATTTTGCAGGTCAGCTTATTATGGAGCTGAAAATTAAAATCGGATTGAAGATGCACTATTGCACACTGAAATAATTTCGAGCTTTTGAAAATATTCATATCTTTCTAGTTTCCAATAAACCTTCCTTCGTCAAGGAGATAACAATATAAAAACATTTTTTCTCTAAATTCTTTAGTGTCGTGGACTTGTGTATGTAAAGTAACTGTGACAATATCTAGTCATTGCCGTGCGTGTTATTTTTGCACAGTAGTGCAATGTTTGTAACCTTTTCCCCCTCTAAGCAGGAATCGTTGCACAAACGCTAATTGTTAGAGAGGGACACACCGGTGTTGCTTATTCATGGAATTCAAAAGAGCTAAAATGGGACAAAGTAAGTACCTTTGTACATTAGACCTTTCCAGAGTATTATATTAAGTTGTTACATCAAAGAATCAGCAAAGCTGAGGATATTAGTGTGTTGCTTTTTGTAACTGCTTGATGCTGATTGAGTTATTTAACCTATATGCAAGTTGTTATGCAATTTGAGGTACCCGTGAGGCATCACTGCATGCCCACAGTAATGGTTCAAATTCACACATACAATCTTCGAATATGATAGGGTTCATGACACATACTCCCTCCGTCCGGAAATACTTGTCATCAAAATGAATAAAAAGGGATGTATCTAGATGTATTTTAGTTCTAGATACGTTCCTTTTTGTCCATTTTGATGACAAGTATTTTCGGACGGAGGGAGTATTTGTTACACATAAAATGAAACCTCATTTAGCACTCGATATACTTTTACCATGCCTGACCTGGCTGTGGCATTGTTCTTTGTATAGTTGTTACTTTGAATTCAGCTGTGACTTATCTTTTCATAAACGAAATTGTTAGATTGGTGAAGTGGTGGATGGGCCTGGGGATGGTTCATCAAGCACAAAGCTGAAATAATTATGGACTTTTGTGGGCTTAACCACCGCTTAGTTCAGTCTGGTATCTCCACATGGGATTCTTAGGCCCTGTTCGGCAGTCATCCAGCTCCGGGAGCGCGCGGAGCGATGCTTGGGCGACTCCTAGAAAATAGGCTGCGGGCCGCTCCGCTCCGGCGCGGAGCTGCAGAGCGGACAGCTGCCGAACAGGGCCTTAGAATCACAACCATGTCCAGACTTCTGAGGGGTTTTGATTTCTATATTATTTCATACTTGCAGTGGCTGGTTACTTTATGCGGATTTGAGTTGCTGCTAGGGATTATCATTTATATTAATTAACCATATTAACTGAACGTGCAGGGCTATCCTCCAACCACTGTGAGTAAAAATCAGTACCCTACCTCTTGGAGGGCCGCGCAGCCCTGCGACAGCATCCCAGAGGATATCATCATCTGGGAGATAATCCCCCGCCTGCCAGCGAAGGCCTTTGCCCGCTGCCGCGCCATCTGCCGCTTGTGGCGCCATGTCCTCACCTCCAACAGTGACCTCCTCCTCAAGCACCACTGCGCCCAGCCCTCCCACCCCATTGCCTCTTGCATGGAGCGCTCCGACCGCATGCTCTACGATCTCTGCGCCTTCGACCCGTGGGCCAGCGTGCTCTCACCCTTTGCTCAGCTCTGGGACCCCTGCCTCATGGTCAGGGCCTCCTGCGACGGCCTCCTCGTCCTCTCTAGGCCACGGTGCTTCTACGTCTGCAACCCGACCACCAGGGAATGGCTTTCCAAGTGCTTCCTTCCGCACTTCCTGGGGTTCTATCCCCACCGCTCTTCCGGAGAGTGCAGGGTACTTTGCAGGAGCAGCCCGTCCCTGGACCCTCATTCGGATGACAAACCTTCCTACTACATCTTCACGTTGGGTTCTTCGGAGCAGAGGTGCATCGGCCGGCCAGCGGCGTCGGCGTCCGAAGATGACGCACTGGCGGAGGGCAGTGTCAATACAACATCCTACCGCCCGTCGGTCCTGTTCCAGGAAGACCTGCACTTCTACCCTGTGAAGAAACATGGCAGCAACATGCTGATGGTATTCAATACCACTGCCGAGTCATTCCGTTGGATGTCTGCTCCGGCTACCCCTGAGTCGGCCACTTTGTTTGAGATGGATGGCAAGCTCGTCCTCTACTACATCGATGAGGACATCACCATGATTGATATTTGTGTGCTACAGGACTATGATAATGAGGTCTGGGAGTTCAAGTACAAGATCAAGCTTCCAGTGGCAGACCTTCGTCTGTCAGCTCGATCACGTGGTTATATATCGCCGGTCTTGTATGAGAAGGGTGGTGTGCTCATCTCAATGCATAGCCGTCTTGTTCAAGTTGACACTCTGGGAAGTGTGAGGTCAGATATTATATGGAGTGGCTCGAATCTGTCGATTACGCCGTATAAGCTCAAACAAAGCCTGGTTCGTCACACATTCTTTCCGAGTCAACCTGGTGGCGCTTCCTCAGGGGGACCTTTCATCTGATGACTGGTTGGTGAGAAGGTGCTTCTTATTCTTATTGACATTAGTGTTACAATGCCTTGGAGCTTTTCTGGCATGACCTCATTGTTGTTTACAAACAATTCTGATCTTCCTTGTAACAATACCCTTGGAGCTTTTCTGGCATGACCTCATTATTGACATTAGTGCTAAATATTTATGTCTTGTTGTCCATGTCCTCCAGGAGTAGTATATATAGCACCATGCATAATCCTCTTTAGTCCTAGCCGGTTAACACATCTCTGTCTCACTCTTCCAGCTCGTTACTTACATCATATTTTCCATTCGTCTTCCTGAAATTTTGCTTTGTACACGTGTTAAGCCCATACTTGAAAGGTTATCATACTCGGATGCATCTTTTGTCGTACACTAGCAAAAGAGCTTGTTGCAATGAGTACGAAATAATTAAATACTTCCTTCGTCCGGAAATACTTGTCATCAAAATGAACAAAAGAAGGTGTATCTAGACGTATTTTAATTCTAAATACATCTCTTTTTATCCATTTTGATGACAAGTATTTTCGGAAGGAGGGAGTATGTGCTTATTTTTTAGACAGTTCATACTCCGGTGTGAGTGGATAATAGGGGAACTAACTTAACTTAGCCCATCTCATTTAAACTGAATGTGCCATGTTAGGTGCTCTCATCCCGAACGCTTTTAGGCCTCTTTTGGTTCATAGGATAGGATTATCATAGAAATAGGAATCTTGTAGGAAATGGGATGTCATGTATCTCAAATCCTATGAGTAGGAATAGGAAACAAGATGTCATTTGGTTGACACCAAATGAATTTTTCCATTGAGTCTAAACTCTTTTTTATTTTCCTATGAAGGCCACTTTTGGTTCATAGGATATATGATTATCGTAGGAATAGAAATCTTGTAGGAAATGAGATGATATGAAATCTTGTAGGAAATGAGATGACATGTATCTCAAATTCTACGAGTAGGAATATGAAACAAGATGTCATTTGGTTGACACTAAAGGATTTTTTCCATTGAGTCTAGGCTTTTTTTTATTTTTCTATGAAATGTAGAGAATAGGAACCAATTCTATGTAGGAATAGGAGTCCATTCCTATGAACCAAAGGGCTCTAAAGGAAAAAATCCTATAAGAATCATATCCTCTAGAATTCCTATGAAATTCCTCTAAACCAAAGGAGGCCGAAATGTGGAGGATAGGAACCAATCCTATATAGGAATAGGAATCCATTTATATGAACCAAAGGGCTCTAAAGGAAAAAAATCCTATAAAAATCCTATCCTTTAGAATTTCTATGAAATTCCTCTAAACCAAAGGAGGCCTAATTGTTGTTGGATCGAGAGCATGAACGCTTTTATTTGTTGGATCGAGAGCATGAACGCTTTTATTTGTTGGATCGAGAGCATGAATCTAGGCGCACGATCCTTGCCACGTCATCAGCTGGTATTGTACTGGTCCGAGCTGAAGTTCGCCAGAATGCCTCGCGCACCGTTAGGCTAGTCATAGTGGGAGTAACTTAGCTAGTAATATAGCGCACTTCAAATTTTTTTTGCTTATGTGGCAAGTATTTAATATGAGGTAGTAACATAATACTCCCTCCATTCCACAATATAGTGCTTCCTCTATCCCCGTGCTTCAATTTTGACCGTAAATTTAACTATCAAGACCGATTGCGGCGGGAGCAAAAGTTATATGAGTGAATTCGTATTCGAAATAAGTTTTTAATTATGTAACTGTTTCTCCCGCCGCAGTCGGTCTTGTTCGTTAAATTTATGGTCAAAGTTTGACCTCAGAAAGCGCGGACGTACTATATTTTAGAATGGAGGGAGTATGTTACTGTAACATAGCGCTTCCCAAGACAAGGTGAGTCTACAAGCTAATAAATAAAGTCATCTATGACACTACTATTATATTACTTTGCATTATGAAGGTAGTAACTTAAACTAGTGTCATGCATATAACACTAGTCTAAGTTATTCCCCACTACGACCAGCCTAACTCCACCGCTCCACACCCCATCCCCCACTCCCCAATGCGGGCTTTGCTAGACACAGGGACGGGTTTTTACAGGTTTCTCGGACTGTCACATGTGGCATCGTTTGATTGGGATTAAGGAAAGGAAAGAGGTTAATTAGCACTAAGGCCTCCGTAAAAGTCCGTTATATGCCCGTGAGTGTAGGATTATTGCTTATCCGCTATGCTCGTCGCCGGAATCAAAGGAAAGGCGGGGACAGAGGCAAACGCCAACCGGTGGTAGGAGAGATGCACGGGTGGCGAGGCTGCGGGAGGGCGGCGACCGACAGGCAGCAATCTGTTGACCTGCGGGAGGGCGGCATCCGACGGGGGCACCAGGCTGCGGCCGTCGCAAGTGGAGAGCGCATCCAGTGCTCGCCGTCGCGATGGACGGCGGCTTTCCCCTTGGTCTCTGTGCGCAGCTGCTGCTCGTGTCACACTCTAATTTTCACGCCACAACACTTATAAGCTAATAAAACATGAAGAAATGTGGTTTAATAAAAACTTCTGAGTGTTTTGGTCTTTTCTTTGATTTGGATTTTTGTGCTATTTTCAAGTCCTTAAAAGTTATATAGTACTTCCTCCGTAAACTAATATAAGAGTATTTAGATCATTAAATTAGTAATCTAAACGCTCTTATATTAGTTTACAGAGGGAGTAACTTCTACCCCCATAAGTGCATCGATGCACGCAGCGCATCAACGACACGCGTGGCATCGAGATTCGAAGCGGCGAGCATGCTAGTTAGAGTATAGGCAAACTTTTGAAGAGCGAAATGCAGCGTATACGCGTACTCAGTGCACACCATCTGACAGCATGAATCTGACATGACCAGTACTTGCGCAGGCTAGAGGATGGTGGTGTTTGCCGCTGCCTGGACACCGGGGCGGCATGATTGAACCGCGCTGCACAAGTCGACGGTGCGCGCCCCGTCGCCGGAGCCTGCCCACGCCACACCACCGCCCCCAGAACTAAACGTCGTACATGACGCCCCGGAGGACTCAACAACAGGCATGCCGCACCCCTGCCCCTGCAGCGACTGGCCCTGATCCAACGGCTGCATCTCCGGCGAGCCCACGCCTATGACCGAAACGCACCCGGGAACGGTGTCGCCTAGGCTTCGCCGCCCACCGCGCCCCCGTGACTAGCTCCCTCTGGTGACGGCCACTGCTGCTCTGCCACCCGCCATGACGCCCTCAGCTGCAACCGGCACGCTACTCCACAAGGAAGCGACGACGTCCGCGACGTCCATGCCCCCCTGCCTCCACTGCACGTGCTACTGCCGACTCCGTCCTTTCACCCCCGCCCCAACAGCACACCAGTCTGAGACGCCCATGGCGCCCTCCGACTCCACTCCACCAGATATTGCCGCCTCCGGCCTTCCGCCGCCGCCCCTTGCAGCGCTCCACTCCGGCAAGGCCCCTGCAGCTGCCGCACGGTCAATTTAACTTTTATGCATTAATCACCGATGAACTGCAGAGCGAGGCGTGCACTGGCGTCCTTGGTAGTGGCCAGCGCGGTCAAAAAGCACATCGAGAGCATGTCAGAACAGCAGCTTCCAGACGACGTGAACACTGCATTCACGTGTATTGCGTTCAGCTGCCGCTGCGTTCAGGACGTTTGCTCTTCCTTCCACCCCCATACTTGTTTCCCTTGCTTCAAAAACTTGCCCAATGATCATGCCGTGTATATAGGACATAAAATATTTCCTTGTAAAAATAATTAGACCAAACAAATATTTTCTAAATTAGGTTTTTTAAAACCCCCTGAATTGTGACTTGAACTACAAATACTTAATTTGGGGTATAAGAAATCTTTCAAAAAGTATGTTTGACTCCTAATAGATATATGACTCCCAAAACCACAAAAATATTATTTTAAAAGTTATTTTGCTATTTTATTTAAAGCCTTTTTCTTACGTCCAGAAATGTACCTCCATGTACATCTTTAGTCTTTATAGCTAATAACAAAGGACGAAATATTTCATGGTTCTTCCGTCATCCCTTTTATATCCGTTGATTTTATGTTAAATATCATTGACGACCGAGATTCAAAAGTAGGTCTACATAGCGTATCCGAATCCTCTCACGTTGCCTGTCATAAGTCGTGGGGGCATCTATCAAAGATTCATAGTTCTACATAAATCGTTGGCCCATTGAAAAACAGTATAACTCAGCTAGCTACGAGCCACCATAGCGTTTTGAGGCTCTCAACCGTCAGATCCCGCTAATGTACGGTCTAGATCTGCTCGGGCGTGCACAAGTCGTTAACGTGCTGCCCGCTTTCACGGCCGCTGCTCCACAGAGCGAGCGCCCATTTTTGTCCGTAATTGGGCCGCAAAGGCCCAAGTCCAGTCAAAGCATGGGGTCGTCCATTATGTTCGCAGGGAGCAACTAGTTAACGAGCGCTCCTTCGGAAGCCTCGCAATGATCAACGCCACTTGGCGCACTCTCAGCCATTCGCCACGTGTCGCGCTCTGGACGCTCCCTCTAGTCTTTATTTTTTTATTTTTTCGCACGCGTTTTCGGTTTTTTAAATGGTTTTTTTTCGACGTTTGGTTTTTCCCCGGTCTTCCTTAGCTTTTCGATCAATTTTTTTTCGAAATCTTTTTTTCATGAAAAAGCGCGTTTTCTTTTTTTTTTTCTTTCGCGAAAGTCACGGTTTTTTTTGTGAGAGGCACGGTTGT
>NC_041388.1:338171712-338177586 GCF_002162155.2 Triticum dicoccoides | reverse complement strand
AGAGTCACGGTTTTGCTTCCGCGAGAGGCACGGTTGTGCTTTCGCGCGAGTCACAGTCATGCCTCTCAGAAAGGGAATAACAAAACACGTTTTCTGTTTTTTTTTTCTTTCGCGAGAGTCACGGTTTTGCTTCCGCGAGAGGCACGGTTGTGCTTTCGCGAGAGTCACGGCCGTGCCTCTCAGAAAGGGAAAAAAATATGTGTTTTCTGTTTTTTTTTCTTTCACGAGAGCCACGGTTTTGCTTCCGCGAGAGGCACAGTTGTGCTTTCGTGAGAGTCACGGCCGTGCCTCTCGGAAACGAAAATAACGTGTTTTTTGTTTTTTTTTCTTCCACGAGTCACGGTTTTGATTTCACGAGAGGCACGAGTGTGATTTCGCGAGAGGCATGGGCGTGCCTCTTTCGGAAAGGGAAAAAACCGTGCTCCCGGTTTCGGTTTTTTCGCCCGGTTTTTTTTGTCCGAGTTTTCGTGAAAAAAAAGTTCGTCAAAACCTATCAACATGGAATCTAGTTTTGAAGATCTCAACACGAAGAATCCAACGATGAAAACGGTTCGAGATTTGAGCGCATGATTTAAAAGATAAAATGTTTTGAATAAATGAATCTACGAAAAAAGGGAAAACTCCCGGATTGCAACAAGTGACGCGCTGTATGTGCGTCATTTTGTTGCAACCTGGAAAGTGGACTGTTTTTTACAACAAGTACTCCTTAATTAGTGATTTCGATGTTCACAGCTCTATTTCGCCCGACACCCCACCCGACTGGGGAGCCCCTACTTGACGCTCTTTGCGTCAAATTTGCGGCCGCACGCACGGGTGGCAGCCCGACTGGGCCGGCCCATCAAGCAGTACCGCGGGACGAAAAAAGATGGTAGAAAACAGAGACAGCGCGCGATTTTTGGGATTCGAACAACCGACCTACTGCTTAGGATCGCGCACGCACAACCAGTCTAGTCCAGCAGTATTGTTCAAACTAAAGCAGCGCATAACTTAACTAAATCCGACCGCCCTATTCTAGCGAATAAGAATACTATAGCGAACTCGACATAGTTCCTGCAGTGGCGGTGCCAGGATCAGAAGTTTGTGATGTCATTTCAGATATATAATGTCAAATACATGTGTTTTCACTCATCTTATAAAAAAAATACATGATTTCTACTTCTGTACAAAGGATTTGCCAAAAACATGTGTGGTCAATTGACCACACTCCTCTAAACGTGGCTCCGCCACTGAGTTCCTGTAGTGAACGCTTTTATAAAAGTGTCTATTCTGAAAAAGTGTGAACGATTTTTGAATTTCTAAACAAATTTTCGGAGATATGAACTTTTTTCATTATGTGAACAAAAAATTGAAAAAAGCAGAATTGTTTTTGAAAATGTCAAACTATTTTTGAATTTGTGAACAAATTACGAAATTTGAAACTGTAAACATTTACTGCACTTGTGAACAAATATTTGAAAATGGAACATTTTATGATAGTCCGAACAAAAAATTGGAACCAAACATTTTTTCAATTGCTGAGTAAAAATAAAAAATGGAATGTTTCATGTATTTGCGCACAAAAATCTGAAACTGCGAACCTTTTTGAAATACCTGACCATTTTATGTAACGCGAATATTTTTTAAATTTCTGTCCAAATTTTGAAACCATGAACATTTGTTTGAAATTCCTGAACCTTTTCTGAACATTGTAAATTTTCCAATTCGTGAACAAATTTTAAAAGAGGAACAATTTTTGGAATTCCTGAACATTTTTCGAAGTTTTGACCAAAATTTTGAAACAGGAACATTTTTTGAAAGTCGTGTACATTTTTTAAACTCGGACATTTTTCAATTTGTGAGCAAATATTTAAAGAGGAACATTTTTTTGAACATATGAAGAAGAGTGGAAATTTTCGAAAAATGTTACAAGAATGTTCAACTTGAAAAATGAAAAAAGAAAAGAAAAACGAAACAAAAGGAGAAGAGAAAAACTAAACAGAAAACAAAAAAAAGTGACAGATAGACGAGAAAATGATTTTTTTAACAGAAAACCAGCAAAAGAAGAATAAAATCGGCTTAGGAACCTGCCAGAATGTCCGAAAGTCCGTCAGGAACATTCCAGAAGGTTCACAAAATCGATGCTCCTCGCGCGCTCATATGGGCTGGCCCATTCTATCGACTGGGTGTGCGATTGGTCACCCGACTGCTCGTTTCCTATTCCTCGGTACCTGATGCGCCGCCGTTCCTTCGTCCGCTATGCGCCGACGCCGACCGCTCGCCCGCCGGCGACGAAGATTGGCTTCCCTTCCCCTCGTACGGGCTAGGTCATCCAGTGTGTTGCCAGTGCTATCCCCTCAACTTCTCGTTTCTTTGTTCCATCATCCGCGACGCCATCGTTCCTTCATCGGCGATGCGTCGCCGCCGTCCTCCGTCCCGTCGGCGAGCTTCTGTTGCGCGTCTACCTGCGCATCGGTGCCTTCCATTCGCCATGTACACTTCCTCTGCAAGCCCCTGCTTTGCTGTTTTTTAATGTCGTGTCTTGCAGCGTCCTCGATGGCGGTTGCAGCGCGGCCATCACCGGCTGTACCCCTCCTGCATCGACATCCATGCCCTTGGAGCTGTACCACGCGTCCTTGGTGGAGTTGTACCCCATTCCGTGACTGAAGCTGGAAATGCCATGGAATTATCGTGATAAAGGTCCACTGTCAACCTCAGGTATGCCTGTATCTCTCTTTTGACAATCCCTCAACCGATCATTGAAAGACACATAGAGAGGTAAAACTAAAATCAGCTAGCTAGGCTGTTATGTGTGTTAAATTATTAGCTTGGTTTTGCCACTTTACTGTCTAATAAGAAAGCTAATTGAAACTAAATATCTTTTGGTTGCAAAATAATTACTGGTTGAAATTGCTTCCTAAGAAAGTAATAGATGTTTGACATTGATCACACAAAGGAGCAGCAAGCCAGCAGCAACGACCAGTACCCCAGTAGAGATTTTTCTGTGGTTGATTGCGCCACTTATTTTATCAAGCCATTGTTGGCATAGAAGAATAATTTACTATGATTCAGTTGCCAAGGAGGCTCTGCTCTGCCGTTAAAGTGAATGAAGAAATTTTGGATCCTGGGAAGTGAAGCATGTTTAACAAAAGGAGAAGATCTGCTAATATGGTAACAGTACACCTCATTTAAATAGATTGTGTTTTCTGTATTACGACCCCATGTATCATTAGCTGCAAGTACTTTCGTTAGCATGGTTATTTTTTCATCAGCTCAAATTAGTCTAGAAAATTAGTAGTTCAGTACTATCTCTCAGTCTATATTTACAACTATCTCTATTTGTAGAGTAATGTAGAATGTTACCAAAATCAGCACGAAATAATAATGATATATATGATGGAAAAAAGTAATTAAGTGGCATGACTTACAGAATCTTATCACTTGTTAGGCATAAATCATGAAAGCCATATATTGTAAATTTGTACCACATTGCTGTTCTCCTAAACTTCTTATTTAGAACCGACATTCAACTTAAGAGCATCTTCGGGAGGATATATATGAACAAAGCCTGACATACCACATACATGACCATGCATGATTGACTTGAGAATTTCAATTTTGTTGAGCTTCTAGCCACAAGAATGCTTCTTGATAATATTGTATGTATGTAGAAATGATCAACTTGGGATGTTTATGAGCAAAGTCCTTGGTACATAAGCATACATGATCTGGGTGTTCTCATAACTTTGCCTCCGTCATCACACTTTTCACAGGAACAACAAAAAGAACCAAAAAGGTTTAGACCAATTACACAACTCAGGAGCTCAACCCTCACATATTTCATTCATTCTAGTTATATTATTAAAAAAACAAAGCACTCACTTCTTGTTTCCGAATAGGCACACTACAACAACAAAATAAAGCTGTCATCTTTTCTTCTGAAAGCCAGGCTATTCTGATGTTAAGTCCATTGAGCACCTCCATAGGACAAACAGATTGTCTCTCAAACTGCAGTTTGAAGGCCCCTCATATTGTCCCTTTGCTATGATTTGCTATGATGTAATCGGTACAATAATTGTCACGCAAGGATTGTTGCTACTATAGTGTAGCAAAACTACTGCATGCAAAGCACAAAGTTAAATATTATTTTTACTCTAGCACAAAATAGGAAATGCCTATATAGGGCATATAGAGGAAGAAAAAACCATTATACTATTGTTTGTCACAGATCTAGTCAAACGAAATGGGGGATCAAACGATAATAAACTTCTAGGCATCTTAGCTCCCACTCAATCTCTATATATAATGCTCAAATTAAAACTGGCAATCGCCAAAGGAAATATCCATTGCTAGCTCCAAGAACGAGTCAATTTAAAACTACATGCGAATTTTCTTACCAAATTAAAATGTATGACAAGAAACCTAAGCATGTCATAAATTAGACCGTCTATTTTATGCAAGCGGGTGACAACTACTCAGTTCTTGTAAATTCTAAGCAAATTGACGAACTACCTTTTCCCGAAATTAGAAGGGATACAGTTCTTAGTTTTGACTATAATTTGGATTGCAGCTTGCAAACTTACATTATTTGCATATTTATTGTAGTGTTAGTCACTGGTAATGGAGGAGGCCAGAAGTGGAGGAACACACAATGGCACAAGTAGGGTCTGTAGAATCAAGAAATTCAAACTGGTGGAGTTTAATGCAGTGAGGTGGAATAAACAAAACTAATTGCCAATAGAAATATTGAATTAAATAATAAACTTAGAATTGTTATTGTGGTAACTTACGGTTAAAAAATACGACTTTCAGAAGTGTGCATACAAATCCAATGTAAATTTGGGTAGTGCTAATAAATAATTAAACCAAATCATGTTTCTGCAAAAGCTAAGGAATTTTTCTGATGTAAATACATACTGTTAGAGTACGTAATGGGCCTGGGCTGGCGGTATAGCCCATTAGTCTTAGGGTTAATTAGAGATAAAGGTCGCTTGCTTGGGAGTCAAGTAAACCTCTCTATATAAAGAGAGGAGATGTATCAATCTAATCAAGCAAGAATTAAGAAGGAAATCCCTTCCATCTTGCCCGGCCGTGGGCAAAAGGCCCCCGGCCGGCCCTCTCGCGCCCCCCTTCTAGCAGCGCCATAACAAATTGGTATCAACTAGCTTCGGTTCGATCATGTCTTCACCGCCGCCTAACCCGTCTCTCCCGCTGCCGGTCACCTTGTCGCCTCCGGAGACCACCACGACCGTCGCCCCGCTCCTGCCCGCGCCGGGATCCTCCGTCGCGCCCGCCACCTCCGTCGTCACCCCGGAGGAGGTGTCCGGGACGCTGCGACACCTAACCCAGGCGGTCCAGGAGATCCGCCTGTTCTTGGCCGGGTCCTACGGGCCGCACCAGGCTGCGCCGCCACCGCGCCGCCGTGGTGGCAGCCGCCGCACCAGGCGGCCTCCGCCCCATGCTGGCTGGAGTGGCAGCCGTCGCTCCTGGCGGCCACCGCCGCGCTCGCCGGGCCGCTGCCATCCACCGTCCCGCCGCCGCTCCTGGTGGCCTCCGCCGCAGCAGCCGCTGCAGCGGCCTCCGCCGGTCAGCTCCGGCCCCGCATCGACCGCGCCGGCGGGAGTCTCGATCCACCAGATCAAGTTCTCGTCGTCGCCATCACCGCTTTCCCAGGGCGTCCCCATCCAGCAGATCAAGTTCCCGCCGTCGCCGTCACCGCTTCCGGCTTGGATTGCTACGCGCCACGTGTCGGCGGCGGTGAGGCTGCAGGCTGCTGCGCGTGGCCTCCTGGCGCGTCGGCGTGTGCGGGGTATGCGTGGTCTGCAGCTGCCGCTCCTCCCAGTTGTCCTTCGCTGCGCAAAGGACCTCGATCTCATCCCCACGGACAGCGACCTCAAA
>NC_041388.1:338168840-338171496 GCF_002162155.2 Triticum dicoccoides | reverse complement strand
CTCCATCGCAAGTCCTCCACTCTTCTCTGTGCGGTGCAGACCAACAGCCGTCCGGCGGGGAGAAGGCAGGGTGTCACCGACAGGAGTGCACCGCGTAGCACCACTGCATTTCGCCGGCCGCCGCAAGGGCGCCTCTGCTGGCCGCTCTTGCGACCACTTCCAGGTGGCCATACCCATGCACTCCTTTTGTCCAGATGGTGTCCATGGGATCCAGGTGGCTGTACACGTGCACGTCTGACGTGCGGATGGTGTCCACTTTTTGTTAAGGGGTCCAAAATAAAGCGTCCCAGTCCATTTCAGGTTGAGAGTAATAAAACAAGCCGAGATGTAAAATGCTTGTTTTTAGGTGTTAGGTTTGTGTTGCGTCGAGTCATGGTTATAAGTTGGTTAGGCTGCAGCTTGAGGACAAGCTGCATGTCCAGGTGGGGTGTAGTGTTAGAGTACGTAATGGGCCTAATGGGCCTGGGCTGGCGGTATAGCCCATTAGTCTTAGGTTAATTAGAGATAAGGGTTGCTTGCTTGGGAGTCAAGTAAACCTCTCTATATAAAGAGAGGAGATGTATCAATCTAATCAAGCAAGAATTAAAAAGGAAATCCCTTCCATCTTGTCCGGCCGTGGGCAAAAGGCCCCCGGCCGGCCCTCTCGCGCCCTCCTTCTAGCAGTGCCATAACACATACTTTGTTGTGTAGGGAAATTCCCTGTACCAGGAAAATAAAAATTGTTGTTCCCTTTGCCTTTGATAGTTCAAGCAATCCAGAATCTCGCTCCAGCAGAAGGTTCGCTACATCGTGGTGGCCTCTAATCGACGCAATTATCAGAGGAGTCACATTTTGATTGGCCAGATGTTTTCCCAAGGGATCGATCATGGTCCAGGAGTACCTTCACAATATCTACAAGCAGTGTCAGATGTCCATCTTTCTTGCTCATTAGCTTGTGTAGGCAATGGCACACTGTAGTTATCATACAGATCAGGTAAATTTCAGCACTGCAAAACTAATACAATCGGATCCACGGAGATTGATCAAAGACCCAAAAAACCATGGCAATCAATTAATTTAGAAATCCATAAACCCCTTTCTTCATGCAAACTATGAGATTCTAGTCTAGACACAAGGTCCAAAGCTACCCTCTTCCCATGTAAAAATATGACCAATCAGAAGTGGTTTAGTATTGAAGTGTTTGTCAGTGCTCACCTCCGTGGCCTTCCTTTGCAGTGATGTGCAGGGCATTGAATCTTGATTTGTTCTTTCTCGCAAGGCTCTCCTTGTCAGAGTGCTTGAGCAACCCGACGACGATGTTGATGAACCCTTTATCAGTGACGATGAGTAGCGTGGTCTCCCACCTCGTTGGGCTTGTTCATTGACCATGGCAGCGCAGATCACCGCCTCGCTGTCGAACTCCTCCCTGGTGCCGGTCATCTGTGCATCGATTTCGGCGATGATCTGGCGAACAGAGTGAGGTCCGCACGTTGCACGGTGAGAACATAGTCAGGCTTAGTTTTACATACCATTTGGGTAAGATTTAATTCGACGGCCATAGTCAAAACTGTATATACATAGCCAGTAGCATCAACCGTAAATCATGAAGGCAGATGCTTGGATAATAAGATGACATGTGTGAGAACATGGAAGCTAACGTGGCCAGTAGACATTGGAAATCGTGAGCTTTAGGATTCGAATACCTCAACTAAGAGCAACCGCAGAAAAATTACAGAGCCCGAACCCGATGGTATGGAATTTTTTTGCAAACCGGCCTTAGTCCTTATAGGATTTCCTATAAACAAATACACCAGAACTAACGCCCTGTGGCGGATTGGAAGGAAAAAACAGAATCAATCAGAAGGGATCTAACCATGGCCGCCTCCACTGGCTAGGGTTTTGCCTGCACCTCCCGTGTCACTTGCCAGCTGCAATATTGAGTTGGGTTCACACCCTTGTTCTCTACCGCCAGGGGCGTCGCCGCTTCAGCCCATCCTCCATGAGGAAGGAAAGAAAGGATGTGAAGGTCTGGCCATCACATCTCTTTCTTGGCCTGATCCGCATCGAGGGGAGGGAGTGGTTTGCCGTCGTCCCCGCTCACTTTGCCTTTATTGGTCCGGACCTCCAGATTCCAGTGGCGGCGTGGATGGGTGATGCGAAGACGTCGGCATGGGTGGGGGATGCGGGGGCGACGACACTGGGCGGCGACTTGAGGCCAACTCCAGCACACGACCGCAAACGGAGGTCCGTTTTGCTCGAATTTCGTCTATTTAGGGTGGCAATGAGTATTAAAATAGACGTGTGTATCCGGGTTTTATTGGAGGCGCCCAACATGGCCACCAATCCCAAAATATCCGTGTATGCAGTTGGCCCGTCCACAGCACGCGCTGCGCCGTGCCTGCGCCAGCTCGCTATGGCCGGCACGCCTGCTCCCCGCCTGCGCCCGCCGTGGCCGTCCCTGAAGAGCCGCGCGTGCGAGCTCTCCCTCGCCGTGGCCGCCGCCGTCCATGGGGTCGCCCGCGCTGTAGCCTGCTCACCGTGGCTGCGCCCCGCTCGCAGCGCCGCCCACTGCCGCGCCCGCAGCTACCTTAGTAGCCGTCCCTGCACGCGCCTCCGACCACCTGCACACCTGCGCTTGTGCCGGCAAGTCGCACGCTAGCTAGCGCAAGGTGGCGGC
>NC_041388.1:338162139-338168291 GCF_002162155.2 Triticum dicoccoides | reverse complement strand
TGCCCGCTTGCCGCCACGCCTCACGCTCCCCGGCCACGAGTGCGCCCGCTCGCCGCCCCGCGCCCACCGCCGCGCGCGCCCACGTTCTGCGAGGACGAGCACCTGCGGGGACTGCAGCTGCTGCTGGTCCTGCTAGGTGCGCGAGCGGGGAGAGGCTGACGCGGGCATGCTCTAGAGAGAAAGGGAGAGAGAGAAAAAGGAAGAGAGAGAGACCGGTGGAGGTGAGTGGTTGACAAGTGAGTCCAGGCCTGAACAAGAGCGGATGGGGAGGAGCAGAAAGCGTCCGTTCGGTGTCCACTCGACCGCAAAGCCGAACCAAGTTTTGCGCTCGGGATGGGGCAAGCCGGACCAAAAGCGGACGTTTTTTGCGGATGGGATTGCGCGTTGGGCCGTTTCATTTGTCCGTTTAGAGCCAAACGGACAGACCCGGACGTTTTGGGGTCGGGCGGTGGAGATGGCCTGAGTGGGGGTCTAGGTCGAGGGCTGGGAGGCAGCGGTGCTGCTTGTAGCATGACGACGACATGATTGTGAGTGCGGCGGCTGAGAAAAACGCACTGGGACTGGATGACTCGTCAGCTGAAATGGGCTGCCTGATGGCCCAGTTAACCACATGGCTTCCTTTTGGCCTCGGGAGCAGCTGCTCAAAAAACAGTTGGGCCAGTTGCAAGAGGGATGCTTTCCCCATGAGATCCGGCAACCAGAAATGCCCAGATCGTGAAAATGGACGGCCAGGAACGTGAATGCTGAGAGACTTTGCTTTAGGCTTAGTTCAACTGTTCTTAATTACTTTCCAAATAGCAATAATTTTTTACATTCTCACATTTATGATGTTTGGTGTCTAAATTCTCTACCGGCGGTTCTTCCCTTCTTTGTTGGAAGGATGAAATGCATCGGATGCCAACACAGCAGAACCTGTATTCTATAGGGTTTATGATGGTCTAACAAGGTAGATTATTTTCTAAAAGATCCATGCTGAAGTTGCAGGATTATGGATGCACATTGTTTTCTTTCGTTGACCATAGAACATGATTTATCTGTATTTTTTTCTCCTAAGCCTGAGGGTTTGAGCTCCGGGAAAGCTATTTCTATTGTGAAAAGAGTGAGAAGCTAGCCCTTTGACACATGGAACACACATAAATTGTCTGAAGATCGTATTATTTGGGAGACCAATAATATTATATCAATTTGCATCGATTATTATGTAAGAAATGTTAGAGTTATAATATAAGTCATGTACCCGCCCCTTTGTGTTTATCCCGTTGTATAAGGGGTTTCCTGCATATGTTCCACACCTGTACATGTATATATATCGAGCTATGGCCTCACGGGAGTACAAGTTGCTTATTCCTAACATGGTATTAGAGCTAGGTCAATTTTTTTGCACGCTGCAACATGTGCTATTGATCCGTCTCTCCTCCCCGATCGAAGGCGTCGGCCTCGATCTCCCGGAGTCTCTCGATCTGATCGATCGAGTCCGGCTCGTCTTACTCCCGCTCGAAGCTGCTTCCGCTCTAGAAGCCCCGATCTCCCGATCGGATCGACGCTGCTCCCGCTCGAAGCCAGTGCCCGACGCCCTGATCCAGTCGCCCCTCCCGCTCGAAGCCAACGCCCGACGCCCTGATCCAGTCGCCCGTTCCGCCAGCGCCCGCCCGATCCAGTCGCCCGTTCTCTGAAGTCGCTACTCCCTGCCCGCGCCTGATTCCGCTACTGGTGGTCTGCTGTTCCAGATTCTACTGTCGCTAGTGCTCTCGTCGGATCTCCAAAAAAAGTCTGCTGCATCGGGCTATGTTGCTGTCCCTCACTGTCCGGTGATCTTTGATGGTACTAACTACATCGAGTTCACTGGCTTCATGCGCATTCACATGCGTGGCATCCGTCTCTGGGGTGTTCTTTCTGGCGAGGTCTGCTGTCCGCCACGTCCAGTTCCTCCGGTGGCCCCTACTCCGCCGACTCCACCTGTTCTTCCTACGGATGCTAATCAGGCCGCCAAGGATGCGGTTAAGCTTGCTGATGAGGCTACTGCTCGTGCTTATGATGAGAGGGTTTTGGCTTATGAGGAGGCTCTTCAGACGTATCATGGTGCTCTGTCTGTTTACACCTAGTGGCTTGATGATGATGCTCGTGCTGCAGCTGTTCTCACTACTAGTGTTCTGCCTCAGTTTGCTTCTGAGTTTCTGGGTCTTCCTACTGTCTTTGAGATGTGGACCCGCCTTCGTCAGCGCTATCAGCCCTCTGGTGATGCCTTATACCTTTTTGTGGTCCGTCAGGAGCATGCTCTTCAGCAGGGTGACTCTACTGTTGATGACTTCTATGCACAGAGTTCTGCTATCTGGCGCCATCTTGATTCTCTCCGCAGTGCTGGTTGTCGTACTTGCCCCTGTTGCCAGGCTGTCCAGGCCAATTTGGAGTTTCATCGCGTCTACGAGTTCCTGTCTTGGCTCCGTAAGGAGTTTGAGCCCCGGCGTGCTCAGTTGTTTGCTCGTGGTCGTATTTCTCTCATGGAGGCACTTTCTGAGATTCGTGCCGAGGAGACTCGCTTACGTGGTGCTGGTTTGCTGGAGGTTTCCTCTGTGCTCGCTACTCGGTCTTCTTCCACGCCACCTGCTGCACCGACCCCTTCTCGCTCGAGTGCTGCGCCGCTCTTGCCCACTCCTTTTGGAGGCTCAGGTTGCCCCCGTCCACATTGCGATTACTGCAACAATGATGGTCATATTGAGTCCCAGTGCTACACGAAGAGGAAACACCTGCGCAAGGCACGATCATCCTCTTCAGGGACTTCGTCATCTACCTCGACAGCTTCAGCCATTGCTTTGACTGAGCAGGATATTCTGAGACTTAAGCGTCTGCTCGCGGCTTCAGGTTCTTCCTCGACGGGTACTGCTGGTTCAGTGACTGATGCTTCCCGCACTGAGCAACCGCCCTCTACACAGTCAGGTACATCCCCATGGGTTCTAGACTCTGGAGCTTCTTTTCATATGTCTTCTCATTCTTCCACTTTGTCCTCTCTTCGATTGCTGGATTCTCCTGTTCATGTCTTCACTGCTGATGGTACTCCACTTTCTATTGCTAGTAGGAGCAATCTTACCACTCCTCATTTTGTTCCTGATGTTGCTCATGTTCCTCGACTTACCATGAATCTGTTTTCTGCTGGTCAACTTACCGATTCTGGTTGTCGCGTCATCCTTGAAGTTGACTCTTGTTCTGTCCAGGACCGTCGCACGCACACTCTGGTTGGGGCTAGCCCTCGCCGCCGTGATTCTCAGGGTCTTTGGGAGTTGGACTGGCTTCATGTTCCTTCCGCTGCCACCACCATCGCCAGTTCCTCCGCTTCAGTCACCTCCGTTACTGGTTCCTTCAAGCAGTGGCATCATCGACTTGGTCATCTGTGTGGTTCTCGGTTGTCGTCTTTAGTTCGTCGAGGTCTTCTGGGGTCTGTCTTAAGAGATGTCTCTTTAGAGTGTCAGGGTTGTCGTCTTGGCAAGCAGATCCAGTTACCATATTCACATAGTGAGTCAGTGTCTAAGCGTCCTTTTGATTTAGTCCATTCTGATGTATGGGGTCTGGCTCCTTTCGCTTCGAAAGGTGGTCATAAATACTATATTATTTTCATAGATGATTTCTCTCGTTACACATGGCTTTATTTCATGACTTCTCGTAGTGAGGTGTTGTCTATTTATAAGCGTTTTGCTGCCATGGTTCATACTCAGTTCTCTTCACCTATTCGTGTTTTTCGTGCTGACTCCGTTGGCGAGTATATCTCTAAGATGTTGCGTGGTGTTCTTGCTGAGCAAGGAACTCTCTCTCAATTCCCTTGTCTTGGTGCTCATGCTCAGAATGGTGTGGCTGAGCAAAAGCATTGACATCTTCTTGAGACGGCTCGTGCATTGATGATTGCTGCCTCTCTCCCGCCTTGTTTTTGGGCTGAGGCCGTCTCCACCTCCACCTATCTTATCAATATACAGCCTTCCGCTGCTCTACAGGGTGGTGTTCCTTTCGAGCGTCTTTTTTGATTGTTCTCCCGATTATTCGATGCTTCGCTTGTTTAGTTGTGTTTGGTATGTTCTTCTTGCCCCTCGCGAACGCACCAAACTGACTGCTCAGTCTGTTGAGTGTGTCTTCTTAGGCTACAGTGATGAGCATAAGGGCTATCGTTGTTGGGATCCTATCAGTCGTCGGATCCGTATCTCTCGAGACGTGACTTTTGATGAGTCTCGTACCTTCTACCCACGCCCATCTTCCTTGATTTTTTCAGTGGAGGATATCTCTTTCCTCACTTTTCCCGACTCACCTATCACCCCCGTCGCGCCTGTGCCTATTCGTTCCACTCCCTCTGCTTCTCCACCTCTAGTCGATTTGCAACCACCATCTTCTCCAGTCTCCTCGCCTAGCATGTCACCAGATTCTACACATTCATCTCCAGTGACTTCTTCGTAGCCACCCCCCGATTCTACCTTGGCGATTCCTCCTTCTATTGTTCCATCTTTTCCTCAGCATTACACTCGTCGTTCACGACCCGTGGATGCCTTATTGGATGAGTCGTCATCTTCCTCTCAGCCTACTTATGGCTTGCGTTCTCATCCTCATCCGCCTGTTGTTCGCTTTGGATTTCCCACCGCTGGTGCTGCTGTTCTTGAGCCGACTTCTTATCGTCAGGCTGTTGTTCATCCTGAATGGCAGTTTGTGATGGCAAAGGAGATTGCTGCTCTTGAACGCACTGGTACCTGGGATCTTATTTCTCTTCCTCCCGGAGTCCGTCCCATCACTTGTAAGTGGGTCTACAAGGTTAAGACTCGCTCCGATGGTTCTCTTGAGCGTCACAAAGCTCGTCTTGTGGCTCGTGGTTTTCAGCAGGAGCATGGTCGTGATTATGACGAGACTTTTGCTCCTGTGGCCCATATAACCACTGTTAGTACACTTCTTGCCGTTGTCTCTGCATGCCACTGGTCTATATCTCAGCTTGATGTTAAGAATGCTTTTCTTAATGGTGAGCTGCGTGAGGAGGTGTACATGCAGCCACCACCTGGGTATTCTGTTCCTGATGGCATGGTATGTCGTCTTCGTCGCTCTCTTTATGGCCTTAAGCAAGCCCCCCCGCGCCTGGTTTGAGCGTTTTGCCTCTGTGGTCACTACTGCTGGTTTTTCAGCCAGTGCTCATGATCCAGCATTGTTTATTCACCTCTCTTCTCATGGTCGGACTCTTCTTCTTCTCTATGTTGATGACATGATCATCACTGGGGATGACCCCGAGTATATTGCCTTTTAAAGGCACGTCTTAGTGAGCAATTTCTTATGTCTGATCTTGGACCTCTTCACTACTTTCTTGGGATTGAAGTCTCTTCTACCTCTGATGGCTTTTTTATATCCCAGGAAAAGTATATCCAGGATCTTCTTGCTCGTGCTGCTCTTACCGACGAGCGCACTGTTGAGACTCCTATGGAGCTTAATGTTCACCTCTGTGCTACTGATGGTGATCCTCTCCCTAACCCGACGTGTTATCGTCATCTCGTTGGCAGTCTTGTCTATCTAGCCGTCACTCGTCCGGACATCTCTTATCCGGTTCATATTCTGAGTTAGTTTGTCTCTGCTCCCACACCGGTTCACTATAGTCATCTCCTTCGTGTTCTCCGATATCTTCGGGGCACGATCTCCCACCGTCTATTCTTTCCTAGCTCCAGTTCTTTACAGCTTCAGGCCTATTCGAATGCTACGTGGGCTAGTGATCCTTCCGATCACCATTCACTTTCTGCTTACTGTGTTTTTCTTGGCGGTTCTCTCATTGCCTGGAAGACGAAGAAACAGATTGCAGTTTCCCGTTCGAGTGCTGAGGCTGAGTTGCGAGCCATGGCTCTTTTGACGGCAGAGGTGACTTGGTTACGGTGGTTACTTCAGGATTTTGGTGTTTCTGTGACTACACCGACTCTGCTCCTATCTGACAGTACATGTGCTATTAGCATTGCCGCGATCCTGTGAAGCATGAGCTCACCAAGCATATTGGCGTTGATGCTTGTGCGCACTGGTGTGCAGGATCAGGTTATTGCTCTTTAGTATGTGCCTTCCGAGTTACAGTTGGCGGATTTCCTGACGAAGGCCCAGACTAGAGCACAACATGGCTTTTATCTCTCCAAACTCAGTGTTGTTCATCCATCATGAGT
>NC_041388.1:338126327-338161812 GCF_002162155.2 Triticum dicoccoides | reverse complement strand
TTATAATATAAGTCATGTACCCTTTTGTGTTTATCCCGTTGTATAAGGGGTTTCCTGCATATGTTCCACACCTGTACATGTATATATATCGGCCTATGGCCTCATGGGAATACAAGTTGCTTATTCCTAACAAGAAACCCTTACTTGCCCCCAATCCCCCAAATTTAGGAATCCTGCTACACAATATGATATCTTTATGGTTGGTGGAGCTTTACCACAATCATCATTGTGACATTAATCTGTGACTTCCAGTTCCAAAGACCACCTTTCTATTTATCACAAGTTAATAGGGAAAGTTGAATATGGTATCCATTTCTCTCTTCAATTCCTTAAATTGTTATATTTATCCACTGTCATATTTACAATCATTTCTTCAATTGCAGATTTTTAGGAGTTGTTGTTTGAAAAATTGCTTCTAATTTTGTGGTTGTTGATTGCAGAATGCCTACTCGCTGTGGATAGACAACATTGTTGTTTGTTCTTTTTAGGAGTACTTAGGTACCAGCACTTTATTATCATAAATGAGATCCATGGAGTTTTCGATTGTTCCAAGTGGTACAAGTGACTATATTTTTCCAAATATTCATGTAATTGCTTCGTTAAGATGCCCTATTGTTTTGTTAAGATATACTCCCTCTGTCCCATAATATAAGAACGTTTTTGACACTAGTGTAATGTCAAAAACGTTCTTATATTATGGGACGGAGGGAGTACTTAAGATGGCGGGCGCGGCAACGCACGCTTTTATGGTCTAGTCTATATCTATATCTCCCAACCCCTCACAAACGCACGTTAACCTTGGTCTGCATGCACGTTGCATAATTACGAGGAGTCGAAGCCAAAACCTAAAAAAAGAGGAGTTGAAGCAGCAAGTATTAGGCGTTGGTTTATAGAAAACAAGTTTTTACCTGATTTTTAGCAAAACCTGTTTTACTTTTTTTTGTTGAGAATCAGTTTATATAAGACTACATTTGGGTTGGAAAGTGTGTTTGTCAGTTCCCAATTAGGATAATGATTCAGACTGTTCCTAATCTCTCCCGATCTTCTCATTCTCCCATCACATTCTCAGTCGAGGTACATAAGTACATGCGAGCAGGTCCAGCGATCTCGCCGGACGGCCGCATACACACGCATAGAAGCTTGTATACACACGCTGCCAAGGAAAGCGCTGAATCAATTCTATCCGCCTGCTGCCGAATGCACGAAATTACGGCCGTACACGCACGCAGAAGTAGAACCTAGCTCTTTTTTTGACGAAAAAGCAGCTAGAGCTGATTTTCATTGATGAAGAAGAAACATAGAGTAGCTGATGGTTACATAGACAGGGTTCGGCACCGGCGACCAACTATACAGACCGGCTTTGACACACTCAAGGCGGATCAAAAAACTTGGACATTGGCTTTAGCCCAGCGTGCAGCCAACACCATGCCTCATCTAGGATTCTGGAGTGGACCTGGTTCACCGAGCTTGCTGTGGCGTCAAAAATCCTTGCGTTTCGCTCCTTCCATAAGCACCATGCGACCAGGAGGCACGATGCCCACCAGGTGGGTCTGTCTAACTTTGGCAGCGAGGCCACCTGCCTTCGAAAGCGATCTCGGAGACCCCCGGTTGCCTGCATCTGGATGCTTGCATATGGAGTTCCCAGAGAGCTCGCCGTCTTCTCCCAAACCCGAGGCGAGAATGTGCAGTTTGCAATGAGGTGCACGGCCGTTTCCGGGGTCTGCTGGCAGAGGGGCACAAGGGGTCGTGCGGTATCTGTCATTTAGCCAGGTTGTCCGCTGTCAGACACTTCCCCTTCAGCAGAATCCAGGCGAAAGCCTTGGCTCGTGGCGCCGCCTTGGCCCTCCAAATGACGGTGTTGTCGTTGGAGGGGATGGATCCCTGAAACAACATGTGGTATGCTGAAGTCGCCGTGTACTCACCCGATGCAGTCCATTTCCAACGCAGGGAGTCCGTCGTGTCGTCCTGGAAGGTGATCGCTTGCGTGGCCTCCCACAGCTGGCAAACTCGCGAAGGACAACCGGGGAGGGGTTGGCCTTGACGTACTGCATCCATTTGTCCTCGTTGATAGCCATACGCAGGGAGAGCCGTCGCCCATTGCAGTGGCCGAAGAGGTTCGGCCATAGATCGGCAGGTCGGCAACCGTCCACCCAGTGAGAGTGCCAAAAATTTGCTTTGCAGCCGTCGCCGATGATGATAGATGTAGAGGCTCTGAATACACATTCAGCCCTCAGGTCAGTTGGTAGGATGAGCTGTTGCCATGACCTGCCGTCATCTGACCACTTCCTCCATTGCCAACGCGCCCGTAACGCAGCCCCATGAAGCTGCAGATCACTGATTCCCAGCCCGCCCAGCTCCCTTGGTTTGCACACATCACGCCACCGCACGAGGCATCTGCCGCCCGGCGAAGTCTCGTCCGCCGCCCAAAGGGAACCTCTCCGCAATCTGTCCACCATCTTGATAAACCACTTGGGAGGAGCCAGTGCCATGATCCGGTAAATGGCCATGGCCGACAGCACTGTGCGCACTAGCTCAATTCTTCCTGACAGCGCAATCAGTTTGGCTTTCCATCCTCTCAACCTCTTTGCAAGCACATCAATGATAGGCTGCAGGTCATCTTTCCTCAAGCGTACATCAGTCAGCGGTAAACCCAGGTAAGTTATTGGGAACGCCCTTGTAGCACATTCAGTTCCCACCATGGCAGCCTCAACCTGTGTGTTGCTGCATCTGATTGGCGTCACAGCACTTTTAGCCCAGTTCGTTCGTAGGCTGGTCACCCCTTGGAAAGCCTGAAGCAACCCGATGCTCATGTGAACCTCTGTTCGGGAGGGGTTGATGAAGATCACGACATTGTCGGCGTACATCGACACTCGAAAGGGCATGCTCTGCCTCCCAATATCTGCTAGTACCTTGTATCTGCATGCCGCATCAATGAGTGCCGCAAGGGTATCCATGGCGAGGACAAAGAGTAAGGGGGAGAGGGGATCGCCCTGTCTCAGTCCCGTAAATTAGGTTGGAAGCGTTGAACCCTTTGTCTCGGGCCGCATGTTTATATATATTGGCTATGCCTTGGAGTACAAGAAGAGATCAAGAAGATCGATCTCAGGTGGTTCGGTACAGGAGGTTAACGAGGAGAGGAAAGAAAGGAGATAGAGATAGATTACAATTTGAATGAAACTATCCTATACATATTCTAACACTCCCCCTCAATCTAAACCTCATGAACTTCGACCAAGGTTGAGATTGTACTTGAACTCATCTAACTTCCTCATAGTGAGAGGCTTTGTGAATCCATCAGCAAGTTGATCTCCAGTAGGAATGAACTGAATTTCGAGGAGCTTTCTAGCTACTCTTTCTCTGACAAAGTGAAAATCAACTTCAATATGCTTTGTGCGTGCATGAAAAACAGGATTAGCTGACAGATAGGTTGCACCAATATTATCACACCACAATCTGGCTGCTTTTGGGGTCTTAATTCCAAGTTCATAAAGCAATGTCTGTATCCACATTACTTCAGCTGTGGCATTTGCCAAAGCTTTGTATTCAGCCCCAGTACTTGATCTAGAGACTGTAGCCTGCTTTCTTGCACTCCATGACACAAGATTGGATCCCAGAAATACAGCAAATCCATCAGTTGACCTTCTATCATCAATACATCCTGCCCAGTCTGCATCAGAGTAGGCAGTAACAAGCATAGAAGAAGACTTGGTAATTTGAAGTCCAAGTCCCTCTGAAAACTTAAGGTACCTCAAAATCCTCTTAACTGCAGTCCAATGAGTAGTGCTAGGAGCATGTAAATACTGACATACCTTGTTGACAGCATAAGAAATGTCAGGGCGTGTAAGTGTCAAATATTGCAATGCACCCACAACACTCCTGTAGTTTGTTGCATCCTCTGACCCAAGTGGCTCTCCACTTTCAACAGAGAGTTTTTCAGAAGTTGAGATAGGTGTACTCACAGGTTTACATTTTTCCAAACCTACTCTCCTGAGTATGCCAGCTGTGTATTTTCCCTATGTCAGAAGTATACCATCTCTTATCTGTTTGACCTCAATACCAAGAAAATAATGAAGATCTCCCAAGTCCTTGAGGGCAAATTCTAACTTAAGATCCTTAAGCAAACAAGTGGTGGCACTTGAACTCGAGCTAGCAACAATAATATCATCAACATAAACCAGCACAAAAACAGTGACATTTCCTTTATTGTAAAAGAACAAGGATGTGTCTGCTTTGGATGGTACAAATCCAAGTTGTTGTAGTTGCATG
This sequence comes from Triticum dicoccoides, assembly GCF_002162155.2. Lineage (NCBI taxonomy): Eukaryota > Viridiplantae > Streptophyta > Magnoliopsida > Poales > Poaceae > Triticum > Triticum dicoccoides. Next base: position 338,157,546 of record NC_041388.1, on the reverse strand, counting down.
CTCAATCGTGAATACCAAGCTCTTGGCGCCTGTTTTAAACCATATAGAGCTTTATCCAACTTACAGACATAATGTGGTGTACCTTTGTTTTCATAACCTGGTGGCTGCCGCATGAACACCTCTTCCTCAAGAACACCATGCAGAAACGCGTTCTGAACATCTAGCTATCTTAAGCTCCAACCTCTGGAAACAACAATAGACAAGACAAGTCGAATTGTGGCTGATTTAACAACTGGACTAAAAGTATCCTCATAGTCAATCCCAAACCTTTGCTTAAAACCTTTAGCAACTAATCTAGCCTTGTACCTGTCTATGCTTCCATCTGACTTCCTTTTTATCTTGTACACCCATTTACAATCAATAACATTCATTCCACTTTTTGATGGTACTAGGTGCCATGTTTTATTTTTCATAAGTGCATCATACTCACTATCCATGGCCTCTTTCCAATCTTTGTGAGCAAGAGCATCAGCAAGATTAACTGGTTCACCAGTAGTAGTGAGAAAAGCACGTTTTTTATCATACATGATGGTACCATCTTTGTATTCCTTTTTCTTGGTAATACCTGATTGTGACCGTGTGTGACGCCGAGGAACAATTTGTGCAGCAGAAGAGGCGTCCACAGAAGATCCAGCAGCCACAGGATCGCGCGCCGCCACGGGATCGTGCGCCGTCTCTTTTGCAGACAGAATCGGCCTCGAGATTGATTCACCAGAAGAAGTGGGCCGCGTGTCGCCTGAGGACTCCACACGGGTGGACGTGCGCATCGGGGCCCATGGGCTGGACCCAGCCGCGGTCGCCCGGTCAGGCGGCTAGTCTGCCACCCCCGCGGACCATGGGCTCGTGGCAAGCGGGGATTCGCCTCCAGCCCCGCCTGCGCTGGTGGGCTCCGCGCGGTCGCTATCGGCCACCGGGTCGCATGCTGTCTACACATGCAGGTGGACATGATCCTCCTCGGATCGTGCGCCAATGATTGCGCTGGCGTTGGCGCCAGGATCCGCCTGGGATCGTGCACCAGATCGCCCGCCAGAATCCTCCTCGTGATCAGCAACACCTGTATTGTCTGTTTCTGGGCACATAAAATCACGAGCTGCATTTGTACATACATCATTAGAACTGCAATTTTCTACGGATTTGTTCACATGGTCAGCTACAGATAATTCACCCCCGTGATCAGATAGTGTGTCAAGATCCGGAAGAAGTGCTATTTCAGCACGGAGAAGAGCGCCCGCGTTGGGATGAAGCTTGGCAAACGGAAAGAGAGTTTCATCAAAAATTACATCTCGAGAGATATATATACGTCCGGTGGAAATTTCTAGGCACTTGTATCCCTTGTGAAGATTACTATAGCCTAGAAAAACACATTGAGTGGAACGAAATTCAAGTTTGTGATGATTATACGGACGTAGGTTGGGATAAAGCACACCCAAATTTTTTGAGAGAGTTGTAGTCTGGTTTTTGATGGTAGAGACGTTCCAAAGGAGTGGAGTTGCCAATAACTTTACTTGGAAGACAATTAATGAGATATGTTGCTGTAATGAAAGCTTCATCCCAATATTTTAGAGGCATAGACACATGAGCAAGTAGAGAGAGTCCAACTTCAACAATGTGGCGGTGTTTGTGCTCGGCAGAACCGTTCTATTGATGAGCATGAGGACAAGACACATGGTGCTGAATTCCTATGCTACGGAAGAAAGAGTTGAGTTTTTCGTACTCCCCTCCCCAGTCACTTTGGACTGTTAGAATTTTTCTGTTGAAGTGTCTTTCAACTAGTTTCTGAAATTCTTGAAAGACAGAGAAAACCTCAGATTTATATTTGAGTAAATAAATCCAAGTGAACTTGCTATAATCATCAATAAAACTAACATAGTATTTATTTCTTCCAAAGGAATCTCTCGCATGAACCCATACATCACTGAAAATAAGCTCTAAAGGAGCATGAGACACACTATTTGACTTGGGATAAGGAAGTTGGTGGCTCTTGGCACACTGACAAGCTTCACAAACTGACTCACTAGTTTGACTATGTGACAAAGAAAGTTTGTCTTTATTGACTACTTGTTTAACTATGATTGATGATGGGTGTCCTAATCTTTGATGCCACCTTTCCAAGGAGGGCTTAGTGGCAGAATAAACTTGACGCCAATTGCGACTGAGTGCTCTGGATGTAATGGGGTAGAGCCCTCCAACGCATCTACCATGATGAAGAAGTTCCCTCGTTGCCCGGTCCTTTATAAAAAAGTAACGAGGGTGAGTTTCAAAGAAGACGTTATTGTCAGTGGCTAGACGAGACATGGATGCAAGATTTTTATCAGCTTGTGGGACATGAAGAACGTCTTTAAGAACCAGATCACGTTTAAGGTTGGGGGAATTAATGTAAGCTTGTCCAATATGACAAATATCCATACCTCCACCACTTGCCGCAGTGTGAATCTGATCGCCACCATGGTATCTCTCACGAAGTGCAAGTTGCTCTAACTCGCTCGTGACATGATCTGTTGCACCCGAGTCCACGTACCAGACGCCGTCTCCTCCTCCTTCTTCACGTATGGCAGCAGCAACATGACGAGCGTCGGGGACGAAGTCTTCATCATACCTGTGCCAACAGTCCATGACCTCATGGCCTGACTTTTTGCACAGCTGACAACGAGGGTGGCGATTTGAGGAGGAGGGGCGGCGACTGTTGTTGTTGTTGAAGCCGCCACCTCCAGAGTTGTTGCCACCACCAGAACAAGCACCCTCGCCCTGATAGTTGTCGCGGCTGCGTCCGCCGCCGTTGGAGCTGCGGTTTTTTCCCTGGTGACCGCGCCCACGGCCGCGCCCGCGAGCCGCCGAGTTGACGGAGGACTGCCTGATGTTGGTGCCGTGGAGGAGGGCGAGGCGAGCATCAAAGCTCAAGAGCTGGCTGTACAGCTCCTGAACCTAGACCGGCTCAACCCTAGCAGACAGAGTAGACACGACTGGATTGTAGTCCAGATCGAGGCCAGCCATGATCTTGGAGACTATCTCTGGACCGGGAAGAGGAACTTCGGTGCAGCATGCAATTTCATCTGTAAGGGTTTTAATTTTGCCAAGATATTCTGCCATGGACATGTTACCTTTCTTCAAGTTTGTGAGCTCGATGCGGGTGTTGATGGCCCGACTTTGGCTCTGGGCGGCGAACATGGCGTTGATGGCGCTCCAGACCTCTACTGGCGTCTGGAGGGTGGCAACTTGAGCGAGAATCTCATGGGACAAAGATCCCATCAGATATCCCTGGAGTTGCTGCTGCTGCGTGTACCAGAGGGTTCGGGCGAAGTTGACGATCTGTTCGTCTTTTCCATCTTTGGTGATGGTGAGGGTGTCCGGTGGTTCCTGGCTTGTCCCATCAAGGTGGCGCTCCATCTGTGCGCCTTGGATTTGCGGGAGCACGACGGCCTTCCATAAGAGGAAGTTTCCCCTTGTTAGCTTCTCCTATGGGGGCGGTCCAAGAGGAATAGAGCTGCTGCTAGATGATGATGCGAAGGTGGAGGCCGTGGAGGAGGAAAGCGCGCTCGTGGTGGAAGATAGGGCTGCGGAGGAGGACATGATCTCGGCCGCGGGAAGGTAGCTAGATGCGATCTTCGATCTAAGAGGAAGATGCTCTGATTACCATGTAAATTGGGTTGGAAGCGTTGAACCCTTTGTCTCGGGCCGCATGTTTATATATATTGGCTATGCCTTGGAGTACAAGAAGATATCAAGAAGATCGATCTCAGGTGGTTCGGTACAGGAGGTTAACGAGGAGAGGAAAGAAAGGAGATAGAGATAGATTACAATTTGAATGAAACTATCCTATACATATTCTAACAAGTCCTCGGTGATGGAATATGGTATCTGAGAGGTCGCCATTAATGTTCAGCTTGGTACTAGAGGTGGCGAGCAGGCTTGCGATCCAATTTGTCCACCTGGTACCAAAACCCCTTGCCCGTAGCGGTTCCAGCAAAAATTCCCAAGATAGGCTGTCAAATGCCTTTGCGATATCCACTTTGAGGAGCAGCGCAGGTGTCTTCTTCATCTTCAGAGTCTTTATTATAGCTTGAACATACATGAAATTGTCAAGTATGGACCTCTTCTTGATAAACGCACTCTGGCATTGGGCGACGAGCTTGTTCATTAGCGGCTGTAGTCTCCGCGCGAGGAGCTTGGCGATAAGCTTCATGATGCTATGGATTAGGCTAATGGGTCTAAAGTCGGTCAGCTTGGTAGCACCTTCCACCTTTGGGATCAGAATGAGAGTTGCAGTGTTCAATGCCTGAAGGTTGGACATGTTCTGGTTACTGAACTTCCTCAACGCTCTCATGAGATCATCTTTGATGAGAGGCCAACACTTCTGGAAGAAAAGCCCTGTAAAACCGTCTGGCCCAGGCGCCTTGTCTGCGTGGGAGTCATTTATAGCCGCTAGCACCTCCTCCTCAGTGAAATCGCTCTCAGCTGTGCAAGGGTGGCCGGGTCCTGAGAGTACCCCATGGCTTGGAAGTTGAAGCTTTTGGTTTGATCTGCAGGTCTTCCAAAAAGTTCAGAGCAGAAATCGCAAGCTAGCTGCAATTTGTCCTCTTGGCCGGTGAAAAATTGCCCCTGGTGCTGAATTGATTGGATGCTATTCTTCCTCCTTCGGGCTGATGCTTTCACGTGGAAGAACTTGGTACATGCATCACCCTCGCTGATTCCTTTTACGCGAGATTTCTGCCTCCAAATTGATCGCTGGAGTGAACTGTACCCTAGCAATTTCATCTTCAGGTTATTGCGCAGCTGATGCTCATGCTGGGACAGATCGCGCAAGTCTCTTGCCTTATCGAACCTGAAAATAATCTCATTGGCGACGTCCATGGCGCGGCTCATTTGATCTGAGGTCTTGCTGTTCCATCGTGTGAGCGCCCGAGCCGTCCTTGATAGTTTGGTGTGGAGCACAACAAAGGCATCCGGTGAATCTACCCGCTGGTTCCAAGCCATGGTGACCGTTGCATCGAACCCGTCCATCTTTACCCAGTAGTTGTGAAATCTGAACCTACGGCAGTGTTTGAACTCAGTGTCACAGGTTAGCAGCAGGGGCAATGGTCGCTAACCGCCGTGTTGATGGCTTGCAACTGATAGGAGGGGAACATGTCGTGCCAACGATCATTGTAGAGCACCCGGTCCAACTTTACCTGTGTCGCCCTCTCTTGCTCATTTGTCCAGGTGTAGGTTCTGCCATGCAAGTACAGATCTTTGAGCTCCATATCCCAGATGAAGCTGCAGAAAGCATTCATGAGCCGCCTGTTGATTCTTGTGTTTGATTTGTTCGCCGCAGAGCATATCAGGTTGAAATCTCCTGCACAGATCGTTGGGCAGGAAGAACTGGACAGTAACTGTCTAAGCTGATGAAGGAAATCAAGCTTAGCATCGTCTTCTTGTGGCCCGTATACCCCGATCAATCTCCAAGATTTGCCTGATTTTTTATGGGAGCAGAGCACTATCACAAAGCTAGTATTGCAGGTTGCCATGGAAACCTCAATTTCATCTCCTTTCCATGCCACAATTATACCTCCTCTAGTGCCATCCGCCGGCTGGAAGACAAATTCAGTGAAAGCCGTCCCACAACATTCAGAAATCATAGCACTAGAGACCGCTGATAGCTTTGATTCTTGCAAGCAGACTAAGGATACATTGTGCTGATGCACTAAACGTCTAACTACGCCCCTTCTGCCGACGAGTTCAGTCCTCGTTCATTCCAACACAGTACAGGACAACTATCCATAGAAAACTAATCATCGGGGGAGCAGTCCGAGACCATCAGGCCATATTGGAGGTGGCCTGGGACCTCAACGGCGTCGCCCTAGTTCCTGGAGCTGCAGCGAGGGCTTGGAGTGCATTGACCTGGGCTTCAGTTAGGGGCCTCTCAAAGACGAGCTCGTAGCGCTGCATGGCGTCGGCCTCATCCGAGCCAATTCCCAGCTTCTGCATGACGAGTTGCTGGGCCCTAGCCACCGCGTTAAGCATAGCAGTTGTCTTCGAGGCGAGCCACCTGCTTCGGTGCGGGTTGGAGACCGGAGAGCGACGACGCCTCACCGCTCTTGTCTTGGCTGCCGCCGGGCACGGCAGGATGGCCGGGGGCGTGTCGCGAGTGACGTCTGCTATCAGGTAGTCGATAGCCTGTAGAGTGCCGATCAGGTCTTGTGGCATGGGTGTTGGCGAGAGCAGCGCCGACGCGGGCTGCAGTGGGTCCACAGTGGCAGCGCTGGACTGGCCTGGCCCCAGCGGTGACTGAGCATGCGGAGACAGGTGGGCCGACCGAGGGTGTGGGGTTGGCACAGCCGGGTCCCCCTCAGGCTGCACCGTTGACGCGTCGGTAGCCACCAAAGGGGTCAGGAGACTCAGGACAGGGGCCAGGACCAACTGTCTCGCGCCGCAGCCCAGGTCGCAGGCCGAGGGTGCAAGCCCGTGCCCTGTCGCCCCAGAAGAAACCTGGGAAGGGAAAGGCACGGACTGCTCCCATGGGGGTTGCACAGCCTGGCTTGCCTGAAGCGGCGTGGTGAGCATCGGCTCGAGCGCTGGGTCGTCCCGCGTGGCCGTGGCCGTCAGGGAGTGGGCGCATGGCGCCACCCCGTGCGCCTCAAGCCTGGTGCTAGGGCTGTCCTGAGCATGAGTGTCCAATGCCGGTTGCTCCTGCAGGCGCTCGCCGCCCAAGGAGAACCCAATCACCTTGTTCCTGCTGACGAGTGCCACCTTGTGGCTGTGGTACATTGCTCCGCCGGTGGCTAGGCGGGAGAACACCAAAGGACGTCCCCTGCGCTGTTGGAGCCGAGCGGGCACCATCAACGCGGGCGTGTGCCTAGGGGAGCGGCCTGACGCTGATGCGGTCCCCCTCATCCTGGCGGCCCGCCCTCCAACGCGAACTCCTCCAGCTCGTCGAGATGGACAAGCACTAGGCCATCATGGATGCGCGGGCACGCAGGGAGAGGCGTGTCGGGGCCCATCGCATGGATGAAGCCCAACGGCTGCCGGGGATGATCCACCGAGTCGATGCTGCGCCGGGGCTCGTGGGTGCCCAGGTCGATCCAGCGGGGTAGCTTGTCCGGTGATTCGATCCATGCATACATCACGAAGTAGGAGGTGTCGGTCTTGTGCAGTGAATCCAGCTCCACGACATCGATCCTGACCATCTTCAGCATCTCCGCCACAACCTGGACAGACCAAGCCTGTAGCGGAACACCCTCCAGGAAGATCCTCGTCCGGTAGTGCAACGTCTTGAGCTTGGAGTTGGAGCGCCTGGACCATTCTTGAACGCGGAACGGCGTGCCCTGGTTGTCGTGGAAGAGGCCACACTCGAGGACCACGTCGCGCCAGCGGCCGTCGGAGAAGCGCGCGATGAAGAAGCTCCCGAAGAGCGAGACGCTCACCGCCCCAGGCGGGATGTCGGGGAACTCCGCCAGGATGGCTGCTCTCACCCTGGCCGGGAACATGTCCTCCGCTGCCGCCGAGATGACAAGAATCATGTCCCACAGCCGGAGTTCCTCATCCGCCATCTCCTGGGTGAAGTCTAGGAGCACCGTGGTGCCCAGCGGCCGTCTGTTCGCGGCACCTGGCAGCGAACCCACGACAGCCGAGGAAGCCATGTCGAGCGAGGGTCGAGGGTGATTCGTGCCTGGCGGCGGGAAAACGAGCCGATCTTGGAGCGCGAGGCAGGGCACGGTGATGGGTGGAGCCGTCGGTCGAGCAGGCCAGCGGGTGGGAAGGTGAAGCGGCGGTAGTGGCTGACGGGGGAGGTGTTTGCGACGACAGTCTTTGCGGAGGTGGCCAAAGTGGACACAGTGAATGCAACGCAGGCGATTCGGGCAGGACCCAACACGATGGGAAGCTTCAAGGCATCTAAAGCAGCGGCCGACGAGGTCATCTTTATAGGAGTAGTGGAAGTGGTGGGGAGTGGCAGTCTTGGCTTGGGGAGGTGGGAGCTGGTTCTGGCCGCGCTTATGCGAGACCAGCTGCCAGCCAAGGTCCGGGGCTTCGGCATTGGATGCCACAACTGACCCGTTGCCAGCGTCAATGGCCGGGGCAGGCGCGGTGGCAGGAGACCCGGCGGCCAAAGGCACCGCGCCCATGCCAACGACAGCGATGGCCGCGGAAGGCGCTGCCATGGCCGCAGCCGTGGCATTGATGGCCGCGGACAGCGAGGACTCGCCCATCCCCTGCGCAACGGCCTCAGCGTAGGACCTAGGTGGTGAAGGCGAGAACCCATCCTCAGATCCGCTGTCCGAGAGGCAGACCCGAGCGTCCGATCCAGGGGAGCCGCGCCGCCGCGGGGTGCATGCGGGCGAGGAGGGACCGCTCATCGTGGGTTCCGTGAAGAGAGATATCTGTTTACTCTCTGTCTCATTAACCTGAAATTTGCTTACTAATGGAGAACCTAGCTCTTGAGAGCAAAGCTTCTGGATCTATTCCATCGGCCGGCTGCAGAACGCACAAAACGACGACTGTACATGTGCATGTAGAAGCTAGCTACACGCCGGCTGCAGACGCATGTTCAAGGAGCTGAACTCGGTGTGGCCACAACGAGCAAGACGGACTACGCGGTAGAAGCAACGGCCGGCGGCTAGAGGAGGACGGCCTCAAGGTGCGGCACACCAGTGAGAGCTTATCGCGGCTGTCGTCGGTCATCGGTGCACGAATCGCAGGACGGGCCAGAGAGATGTACAGATCGCGTTTTTAGAAAAACGACTATCTACAAACCCAAAATTCCTGGTTTATAGGAATCTAGTTTTGCATATCTGTGGATTAGTTATGAGAGCCAAATGCTTTTAGTCTGTTAAACCGTTTTTCTGTTTTATATAGATCCGGTTCTCTATATTCCTCCTATCCAAACAACCCCCAAAGGCTTTTTTTAGCCGCGCCCCCACCCCCACCCCCAAAGGCTTCTTTTAGCGTCGGCGCCCAGAAAAAAAACCAGTCGCACCCTCAGGATCTCGTTTACCGACGGTTTGGGCCGAAAAAACAGTTGGCCACTACTAGGGAAAACCCTAGTTGAGGGTGAAGTGACGATGTGTGTTGGAAGTGGTTCGAAGATTGATATGATCATCATCGCACACTCCCTATACTTTCGAGATTAGTGTTGAACCTAAATAAATGTTACTAGCAGAAGAGCCCGTGCGTTGCAACGGGAGAGAAAACATAACACATGCTCTTAACTCAACAACCATCACTCAAGACCACAATAGGTCCATCTCCTTTATTTTTGCAAGGCATCATATTTGTGTTGCTGCTTATCCTCCTTCTCACTCTTGCCGGGGATGGCCTCAGTGTTCACACAAAACAACAAAAAACGTGTGTTGAATATGGTTAATGCTAAGGCATCTCTCTCTCTCTCCCTCTCTCCCTCTCTTCCTCTCTCTCTCGCTCGCTTTCTCTCACTCTCGCGATGAGAAATCTGTTGTTTTCCCCTGCGACATTTTTTAGAGGTATGCATGTGTAGTTATCGATGTCTTCTTTTCCGTATATGGTCATAGTGGGGTGTTTATTTGCAATCCGGATCGCCACTGGTATGAAAAAAAAGAATCTTATGCTATAAATTATAAGTTTGCTTCCATAATAATATTTTTAAAATATTTAACAGGTAAAATTAACATTATATTTAGGTTCCACACATTTTTAATAAAATTTCATATATAATATGTTAAAATCGAAGTTACGGTTTAAAAGATACAGATAATTTAGAAAATCATTTGGTTTGACTCAAATATATTCCAAAATAATATTTAAAAATACTTAACAGGTAAAAATAATCTCATATTCATATTGTACATATTTTTTAATCAAATTTCATATATAACATGTTCAAATCAGAGTTACGGTTTAAAAGATATGGATGATTTTAAAAAGCATTTGTTTGACTTAAATATGATCCGCGGATGAATTACCTAAAACATCAGGGGGGTTTCGAAAAATGTAAAATAACGGTTCGGGTGTGACTTAAATCCGGACGATGGGTTGATTTCACGAAAAGATAGGGACTTTTGTGTAAAACACGAAAATAACGATTCATTTTAACTTAAAATAGGACTAGGGTTGAATTCTTTGAAATAGAGGGACTTTTCTGAAAAATGCCATGACGGACGAAAGAAACCCAATTTGCTTTATTATTAGGTAAAGATTTGGTGTTTGCGTTGAGCATAAATATGATTAGATCATGTTTATTGCAATACCGTTATTCATTTAAGACGGAGAATAATTGTTATTCTGTTTACATGAATAAAATCTTCTATGGTCATACACCCAATGTTGATATTTTATTTAATCTCGATCGTGGTAATACACATATTCATAATATTGATGCCAAAAGATACAAAGTTGATAATGATAGTGCAACATATCTCTGGCATTGCCGTTTGGGTCATATCAGAGTAAAGCGCATGAAGAAACTCCATAAAGATAGACTTTTGAAATCACTTGATTATGAATCATTTGATGCTTGCGAACCGTGCCTTATGGGCAAGATGACTAAAACTCCATTCTCAAGAACAATGGAACGAGCTAGTGGCTTAAAGAAAATAATACATACCGATGTATGCGGTCCAATGAGTGTTGATGCTCGTGGTGGGTATCGTTATTTTCTGACCTTCACAGATGATTTAAGCAGATATGGGTATATCTACTTAATGAAACACAAGTCTAAAACATTTGAAAAGTTCAAAGAATTTTAGAGTGAAGTGAAGAATCATTGTGACAAGAAAATAAAGTTTCTACGATCTGATCGTGGAGGAGAATATTTGAGTTATGAGTTTGGCCTTCATTTAAAACAATGTGGAATAGTTCTTACTGATTTACCATTATCATTTTGGGATTATGCATTAGAGACAGCCGCATTCATGTTAAATAGGGCACCGTCAAAATCCGTTGAGACGACAATGTATGAACAGTGGTTTGGCAACAAACCTAAGCTGTCGTTTCTTAAAGTTTGGGGCTGCGATGCTTATGTAAAAAAGCTTCAACCTGATAAGCTTGAGCCCAAATTGGAGAAATAAAAATGTTGGGTACACCTTCTATCACAGATCCGAAGGCAAAATATTCGTTGCTAAGAATGGATCCTTTCTAGAGAAGGAGTTTCTCTTGAAAGAAGTGAGTGGGAGGAAAGTAGAACTTGATGAGGTAATTATACCTTCTCCCGAATTGGAAAGTAGTTCATCACAGAAATCAGTTCCAGTGATTCCTACACCAATTAATGAAGAAGCTAATGATGATGATCATGAAACTTCAGATCAAGTTACTACCAAACCTCGTATGTCAATCAGAGTACGGTCTGCATCAGAGTGGTACGGTAATCCCAATCTGGAAGTCATGTTACTAGAACATGATGACCTACGAACTATGAGGAAGCGCTGATCAGCCCAGATTCCGCGAAATAGCTTGAGGCCATGAAATCTGAGATAGGATCCATGTATGAGAACAAAGTGTGGACTTTGGTGGACTTGCCCGATGATCGGCAAGCCATAGAAAATAAATGGATCTTCAAGAGGAAGACAGACGCAAAAGGTTTTCAACAAGTTCAAGGTGTTGACTACAATGAGATTTTCTCAACTGTAGCGATGCTTAAATCCGTCTGAATCATGTTAGCAATTGCCATATTTTATGAAATCTGGCAAATGGATGTCAAAACTGAATTCCTTAAATGGATATTTCTTAAAGAAGAGTTGTATATGATGCAACCAATAGGTTTTGTCGATCCTAAAGGTACTAACAAGGTGTGCAAGCTCCAGCGATCCATCTATGGACTGGTGCAAGCATCTCAGAGTTGGAATATACGCTTTGATGAGTTTTCTGGCACTACAACCTTTCTGATAAGTATATGTGAATGGCATATTGTTGATCGAAAATAATGTTGAATTTTCTGGCAAGCATAAAGGAGAGTTTGAAAGGAGATTTTCAAAGAAAGACCTCGGTGAAGCTGCTTACATATTGGGGATCAAGATCTATAGAGATAGATCAAGACACTTGATAAGATTTTTCAATGAGTACATACCTTGACAAGATTTTGAAAGAGTTCAAAATGGATCAGTCAAAGGAGTTCTTGCCTGTATTACAAGGTGTAAAGTTGAGTAAGACTCAAAGCCCGACCATAGCAGAAGATAGAAAGAGAATCAAAGTCATTCCCTATGCCTCAGTCATAGGTTCTATAAAGTATGCCATGCTATGTACCAGATCAGTTGTGTGCCTTGCTATGAGTTTGGCAAGGGGGTACGATAGTGATCCTGGAGTGGATCACTGTATAGCGGGCAAAGTTATCCTTAGTTACCTAAGAGGACTAAGGAAGTATTTCTCGGTTATGGAGGTGATAAAGAGTTTGTCGTAAAGAGTTACGTCGATGTAAGCTTTACACCAATCCAGATGACTTTGAGTCTCAATCTGGATACATATTGAAAGTGGGAGCAATTATCTAGAGTAGCTCCATGCAGAGCATTGTAGACATAGAAAATTTGCAAAATACATACGGCTCTGAATTTAGCAGACCCGTTGACTAAACTTCTCGCACAAGCAAGACATGATCACACCTTAGTACTCTTTGGGTGTTAATCACATAGCGATGTGAACTAGATTATAGACTCTAGTAAACCCTTTGGTTGTTGGTCACATGGCGATGTGAACTATGGGTGTTAATCACATACAGATGTGAACTATTGATACTAAATCACATGGCGATGTGAACTAGATTATTGACTCTAGTGCAAGTGGGAGACTGAAGGAAATATGCCCTAGAGGCAATAATAAAGTTGTTTTTTGTATTTCCTTATATCATGATAAATGTTTATTATTCATGCTAGAATTGTATTAACCAGAAACTTAGTACATGTGTGAATACATAGACAAAACAAAGTGTCCCTAGTATGCCTCTACTTGACTAGCTCGTTAATCAAAGATGGTTATGTTTCCTGACCATAGACATGTGTTGTCATTTGATGAACGGGATCACATCATTAGAGAATGATGTGATGGACAAGACCCATCCGTTAGCTTAGCATAATGATCGATAAGTTTTATTGCTATTGTTTTCTTCATGACTTATACATGTTCCTCTGACTATGAGATTATGCAACTCCCAAATACCGGAGGAACACCTTGTGTGCTATCAAACACCACAATGTAACTGGGTGATTATAAAGATGCTCTACAGGTGTCTCCAAAAGGTGTTTGTTGGGTTGGCATAGATCAAGATTAGGATTTCTCACTCCATGTATCGGAGAGGTATCTCTGGGCCCTCTCGGTAAAGCTCATCACTATAAGCCTTGCAAGCAATGTGACTAATAAGTTAGTTGCAGGATGAAGCATTACGGAACAAGTAAAGAGACTTGCCGGTAACGAGATTGAACTAGGTATACAGATACCTACGATCAAATCTCGGGCAAGTAACATATCGATGACAAAGGGAACAACGTATGTTATTGTGCGGTTTGACCAGTAAAGATCTTCGTAGAATATGTAGGATCCAATATGAGCATCTAGGTTCCGCTATTCTTTATTGATCGGAGATGTGTTTCGATCATGTCTACATAGTTCTCGGACCCGCAGGGTCCGCACGCTTAACGTTCAATGACAATTTGTATTATGAGTTATGTGTTTTAGTGACCGAAGTTTGTTCGGAGTCCTGGATGAGATCATGGACATGACGAGGAGTCTCAAAATGGTCGAGAGGTAAAGATTGATATATTGGAAGGTGGTATTCGGACACCGGAAGGGTTCTAGAGTGTATTGGGTTCCAGAGTGTATTGTATTGCTTTCTTCATGACTTATACATGTTCCTCTGACTATGAGATTATGCAACTCCTGAATACCAGAGGAACACCTTGTGTGCTATCAAACGTCACAACGTAACTGGGTGGTTATAAAGATGCTCTATAGGTGTCTCCGAAGGTGTTTGTTGGGTTGGCATAGATCGAGATTAGGATTTGTCACTCCATGTATCGGAGAGGTATTTCTGGGCCCTCTCGGTAATGCTCATCACTATAAGCCTTGCAAGCAATGTGACTAATGATTTAGTGGTGGGGTGAAGCATTATGGAATGAGTAAAGAGACTTGCCGGTAACGAGATTGAACTAGGTATGATGATACCGACGATCGAATCTCGGGAAAGTAATATACCGATGACAAAGGGAACAACGTATGTTGTTGTGCGGTTTGACCGATAAAGATCTTCGTAGAATATTTAGGAGCCAATATGAGCATCCAGGTTCTGCTATCTGTTATTGATCGGAGATGAGTCTCGATCATGTCTACATATGTGTTTTTGATGACCGAAGTTTGTTCGGGGTCCCGGATGAGATCACAGACATGACGAGGAGTCTCGAAATGGTCGAGACATAAAGAATGATATATTGGACGATGTTATTCAGACACCGGAAGAGTTCTGAGAGGTACCGAGTAAAAACGGAGTGCCGGAGGGGTTACGGAAACCCCCGGGGAAACAATGGGCCATCATGGGACATTGGGGGAGAGAGGACATCCCACAAGGGGGTGGCGTGCCCCCCCCATGGGGAGTCCGAATAGGACAAGGGGAGGGGGCGCGCCCCCCTTTCCCTCTCCTCTCTCTCCCTTCCTTCTTTCCCCTTCCACCAAAGGGAATCGTACTAGGACTTGGAGTCCTAGTAGGACTCCTCTCTCTTTGCGCACCCTACAGGGGCCGGCCATCCTCTCCCTCTCCTCCTTTATATACGGGGGCCAGGGGGTACCCAAAGCACATCAATTGTTCTCTTTACTGTGTGCGGTGCCTCCCTCCACAGTTTACTCCTCCGGCCATAGCGTCATAGTGCTTAGGCGAAGTCCTGCACGGATCATATCATCAACACCGTCACCACGCCGTCGTGCTGACGGAACTCTCCCTCGACCCTCTACTAGATCAAGAGTTCGAGGGATGTCATCGAGCTGAACGTGTTCTCAACACGGAGGTGCCATACGTTCGGTACTTAGATTGGTTTGATCGTGAAGACGTTCGACTACATCAACCACGTTAACTAACGCTTCCGCGTTCGGTCTACGAGTGTACGTGGACACACTCTCCCCCTCTCGTTGCTATGCATCTCCTAGATAGATCTTGCGTGATCATAGGATTTTTTTTGAAATTGCATGCTATGTTCCCCAACACAAAGTGCACCTTCCCTTGAAGTTAGATTTTGAGGATAACACAGTTGTCATGGATGCTTCAGACCCTACATCAGTAGAGGCTCAGGAGAAGAAAGAAAAAGCAAAAGCAGAGAAGGCAGCCAAGATGCCAAGTGCTGAAGAGGCATCCCAAATATTTCTCAAGTCCAAACAAGATCAACTTGGTTATCTCATTAAGGTTACTTTAAGGATTGAGAAAGGTTTGGCCACCCTAACTCAAAATCAAGAGAGCCTTGAGAGGATCTTTGAGACAAAGCTACATGACTCGGATGTCAAAGTCACTGAGATTCAGTCTTCAGTTGAGAAGATTCAAGAAGAGCTTGAAGACAGGGATGAGGGACCTAAAACAGATGCTTTTCAGCAAGTGCCAAGGGGACAAAGGTCCACACCTGTGCCAGCTGCTACTGATCCTAGACCTACAGTATCAGCACCGGCAGCTACCACCTCAGTTGCCCCTCCAGTGGCAACCCCTCCAGCTCCTCAGATGTTGATACGTCCATTTTGTATCATACTTTTATATTGATATTTATTGCATTATGGGCTGTTATTACACGTTATGTCACAATACTTATGCCTATTCTCTCTTATTCTACAAGGTTTACATGAAGAGGGAGAATGCTGGCAGCTGGAATTCTGGGCTGGAAAAGGAGCAAATATTAGAGACCTATTCTGCACAGCTCCAAAAGTCCTGAAACTTCACGGAAGTTATTCTTGGAAATTATAAAAAATATTGAGCGAAGAAAATACCAGAGGGGGCCCACACCCTGGCCACGAGGCTGGGGGGCACGCCCTACCCCCCTGGGCGCGCCCCCTGCCTCATGGGCCCCCTGGTGGCCCTCCGGTGCCCATCTTCTGCTATATAAGTCTTTCGTCTGAGAAAAAAATCATAAGCAAGCTTTTGAGAAGAAACTCCGCCGCCACGAGGCGGAACCTTGGCGGAACCAATCTAGGGCTCCGGCAGAGCTATTCTGCCGGGGAAACTTCCCTCCGGGAGGGGGAAACCATCGCCATCATCATCACCAATGCTCCTTCATCGGGAGGGGGCCAATCTCTATCAACATCTTCACCAGCACCATCTCCTCTCAAACCCTAGTTCATCTCTTGTATCCAATCTTTGTCCGAAAGCCTCGGGTTGGTACCTGTGGGTTGCTAGTAGTGTTGATTACTCCTTGTAGTTGATGCTAGTTGGTTTATTTGGTGGAAGATCATATGTTCAGATCCATTATGCATATTAATACCCCTCTGATTATGAACATGAATATTATTTGTGAGTAGTTACGTTTGTTCCTAAGGACATGGGAGAAGTCTTGCTATTAGTAGTCATGTGAATTTGGTATTCGTTCGATATTTTGATGAGATGTATGTTGTCTTTCCTCTAGTGGTGTTATGTGAACGTTGACTACATGACACTTCACCATTATTTGGGCCTAGAGGAAGGCATTGGGAAGTAATAAGTAGATGATGGGTTGCTAGAGTGACAGAAGCTTAAACCCTAGTTTATGTGTTGCTTCGTAAGGGGATGATTTGGATCCATATGTTTCATGCTATGGTTAGGTTTACCTTAATACTTCTTTTGTAGTTGCGGATGCTTGCAATAGGAGTTAATCATAAGTGGGATGCTTGTCCAAGTAAGGACAACACCCAAGCACCGGTCCACCCACATATCAAATTATCAAAGTATCGAACGCGAATCATATGAACATGATGAAAACTAGCTTGACGATAATTCCCATGTGTCCTCGGGAGCGCTTTTCTCTATATAAGAGTTTGTCCAGGCTTGTCCTTTGCTACAAAAAGGATTGGGCCATCTTGCTGCACTTTATTTACACTTGTTATTTGGTACCCGTTACAAATTACCTTATCGCAAAACTATTTGTTACCGATAATTTCAGTGCTTGCAGAGAATATCTTAGTGAAAACCGCTTATCATTTCCTTCTGCTCCTCGTTGGGTTCGACACTCTTACTTATCAAAAGGACTACGATAGATCCCCTATACTTGTGGGTCATCAAGACTCTTTTCTGGCGCCGTTGCCGGGGAGTGAAGCGCCTTTGGTAGGTGGAATTTGGTAAGAAAAAATATATATAGTGTGCTGAAATTTACTGTCACTTGTTACTATGGAAAATAATCCTCTGAGGGGCTTGTTCGAGGTATCTTCACCTCGACCGGTAGAGCAAATAGTTGCTCCTCAACCTACTGAACTCACTGAAAATGTTTACTTTGAAATTCCTTCGGGTATGACAGAGTGTAACGCCCATGATGCGGCTATATCTCCCACGTGTCGAGGCACGGCTTAGAGGCATAACCGCATTGTAGGTTTTGTCGCAAGAAGGGTCATCTTCACACAATCCCATGTAATGAACAAGAATGGGATAAAGAGTTGGCTTACAATCGCCACTTCACACAATACATGAATTAAACATACATCATCAAAGTACACACATAGTCCGACTACGGACAAAACCAAATGAAAAGAAGATAACCCCAAATGCTAGATCCCTGATCGCCCCGATTGGGCTCCACTACTGATCAACTGGAAACGAAACAACACAACGAACACGATCTTCATCGAGCTCCCATCTGAGCTGGGTTGCGTCACCTGCACTGGTATCATCAGCACCTGCAACTGTTTGGGAGTATCTGTGAGTCACGAGGACTCAGCAATCTCACACCCACGAGATCAAGACTATTTAAGCTTATAGGAAGGATGGGGTAATGAGGTGGAGTTGTAGCAAGCACTAGCATATATGGTGTCTAACTTACGCAAATGAGAGCGAGAAGAGAAGCAAAGCACGGTCGTGAACTAGAAGTGATCAAGAAGTGATCCTGAAGCTACTTACATTCAAGGATAACCCAAAAACCATGTTCACTTCCCGGACTCCGCCGAAAAGAGACCATCACGGCTACACACGCGGTTGATGTATTTTAATTAAGTCAAGTGTCAAGTTCTCTACAACCGAACATTAACAAATTCCCATCTGCCCATAATCGCGGGCACGACTTTCGAAAGTTCAAACCCTGCAGGGGTGTCCCAACTTAGCCCATCATAAGCTCTCACGGCCAACGAAGGATATTCCTTCTCCCAGGACGACCCGATCAAACTCGGAATCCCGGTTACAAGACATTTCGACAATGGTAAAACAAAACCAGCAAAGCTGCCCAAATGTGCCGACAAATCCCGATAGGAGCTGCACATATCTCATTCTCAGGGCACACCATATGAACACTACGTATGGCAACCGAAGATACCCCAAGTTACCTAGGGGCGGCACCGCAAGTGGCTCTAATTTGGACCAGCACTCAAAGGAGCACTGGCCCGGGGGTTAAAATAAAGATGACCCTCGAGTCTGCAGAACCCAAGGGAAAAAGGCTTAGGTGGCAAATGTTAAAACCAAGGTTGGGCCTTGCTGGAGGAGTTTTATTCAAAGCAAACTGTCAAGGGGGTCCCATAAATCACCCAACCGTGTAAGGAACGCAAAATCCGGGAACATAATGCCGATATGACGGAAACTAGGGCAGCAAGAGTGGAACAAAACACCAGGCATAAGGCCGAGCCTTCCACCCTTTACCAAGTATATAGATGCATTAATTCAATAAGAGATATTGTGATATCCCAACATATCCATGTTCCAACATGGAACAAGCTTCATCTTCACCTGCAACTAGCAACGCTATAAGAGGGGCTGAGCAAAGCGGTAACATAGCCAAACAACGGTTTGCTAGGAAAGGGTGGTTAGAGGCTTGACATGGTAACATGGGAGGCATGATATAGCAATTGGTAGGTATCGCGGCATAGCAAAAGAGCGAGCAACTAGCAAGCAAAGATAGAAGTGATTTCGAGGGTATGGTCATCTTGCCTGAGATCCCGCAAGGAAGAAGAACGAGTCCATGAAGAAGACAAACGGATGTAGCCGAACGAATCCTCACAAACGCGACATTACCGGAAATATCAAGAAGAAGCAACACCGGAAAGAAGCAAACAACATGGTAAACAACCATCACATGAACATGGCATGATGCACAATCAAGTATGATGCATGTCCGTTTTAATGAGGCATGGGATGGCAAAGTGCACAAACAATACTACAAATTAAGTGGAGCTCAATATGCAACGAGTTGCATATTGATGAAACACTACATCAATCATTTAGTTCTCTCTCGGTTATGTAACCAACAATATAAAATGTTCTTAACATGGCAAGGGTTAAACAAAAGAAAACTACCTATCTAGGCAACTTTAAATGAGGCCGGAACAACAAGCAACAAGTCCGGAAGAACCTCATGACCATATATTAGATTTGGTACTGTTCTGCCCTACACACAATTTTAAAGTTGTTACACATGCAAAGCAAGTACACCATGTTAAACTAGGCAATTTTCTACCCATTTACATATAAAGTTTGTTAAGGTCGGAGCTACGGTTAATTAGTTATGAAATAAATCATTTTAATATGTCATTAAGCAACTTAAAAGCAAACATCAATTTAAACATTTTTAACAAGGATGAAAGTTGCATATTATGAAACTAGACAAAATTCTAAGCATTTTACATATTTAAACCATTTTAATCCGATGCACGGTTATGGAGTTATTAAATGCATGAACTAAGGGGACTTTTCTGTAAAACCGCCAAACTCCTGGATAAATAGCTACAACCGCAACAGAGGAAAAAAACACTATCGGGCCGAAACTGCTAGCCCAACAGTGCTTAGAGGGGCGGCTGCTCACATTGGGCCATGGGCCTTGGCGAGGGGTGCAGCCCAGGCGAGCAGGGGAGGCCGCTCGGTCGATGCGGCACTTGTCCATGCTGGCGCTGGATCGGTCAACACGAGTGGGCGCGGGACGAGCGACCTGCTCGTTGCTGCTCGATTTAGCCGGCGGCGACGGAGGTGGAAGCAGGGGCACAATGCAAGGGCAGAGACCAGCGGACGCGGCGCAAGAGGTCTCCGGCGAGGTCAGTAGGGCGAGGACGTCGGCGACAGGACGCGAGAGCGGGCAAGGGAGGCGCCTGGGTTCGGATCTGGCGGCCGGTGTCTTGATCTGAAGCAGAGGACAACCATGGCCTGGGCTCTCTAGCGATGCGAATGCGACGGGGAGCGCCAGGCTGCAGGGCGTCAAGAGGAATTGTTCTGGCGGGTGGCGCTTGCTGGAGGTAACCAGACGCAGCAGGACGACAGCGGCGACGCTGTGGAGCTTGGGCGAGCTCCTGCTCGTTCCTGGGAAGGAGAGAGAGAGGGCCACCATGAGAGAGAGAGGGAAAAATCAGGAGGAGGAGAGGAGTGGGACGAGGCCGGTCCTAGTGGTGGCCGCCGCCGGCGGGGTCGCCGGAGGGCGCGGCCTGCAGGGTCGGCGAGGCTCGGGCGCGAGAGCTCCTGCTCCGATGCTGCGGCTGGTTGGATCGAAGGAAGGAGGAGGCTTGCCGAAGCTGCAAGGGGCGCCTTCTGGACGTTGGATCTCCATCCAAGGGTCCAGATGGATGGATCTGGAGGTTTGGTGGATCTGAAAACAAGGAAGGAGGGTGGTTGGTGCGGTGCTGGATCCGAGGAGGGTGGCGGCGCACTCGGGATTGGGGGGAGTTTGTCTGGCTAGGGTCTAGGGTTGATCTGGTTATATATAGCAGGTGGATTTGGTTAGGTGCATTTGGTCCCTTCGATTTGGATCGGACGGTCGGGGAAAATATACTAGGGAGTCCAAATAAGAAAACGCTGATGTTTTATAGATGTTTGGGGATGAACCGGACCCGTTGGTAACGACAGAGTGGGTCGGGTTCGGGACAGTTTCGGACACGCAAGGGGTCCGTGGCTGTGTAGAGAGAGACAAGGCGGTCGTGTGAAAGAGTGACTCAAAAACCCGGTTGGTCTCAGAACGGTCAACGACGACAAGAGGGAACGCGACACTACGAACGGATGTAAGTTTTCAAAAATAAATGCGGATGCAATGCTCATGATGCCATGATGAAATGCAACAACAACAAAATAAAACACACGACGGTTACGCAAAACATGGAAGGCGTCTGGAGCGTCGGTATCGGGGCGTTACAACACTCCTCCACTTACAAGAGATCTCATGCCGAGATCTAGGATGGCACCGGAGAGAAACGGAGGAGGAATAGGAAAAACCAAGTTGCTTCTTGACAAACGAGTGAAACCATGAACCTTGAGAGGTTGAACAAATTGAAAGAAAAAAAATACAATGGAGATGAACAAGATTGCAAACATTCCGTTATCAAAGAGGAACAAGGAACATTCCAAGAACCTTGTAGGTTGAAAGACATGAGAAAATGGTTACAATGGACAAGAAGTACAAGCAAGCACTCCAGTTGAAACGAGATGTACAAGGAACGATAAGAATAATTACGACAATACTCCGGTTGGAAATGGAAGGAATAGAATATGAACTTGGCAACATGAAAGCACTTGGATGAGACTTCGGTTAAAAGAGGAATGATAGACACAACACTCCGGTTAAATGGATAAACAAGGAAAAAGAACATGATCTCCAAAATGAGGTGATGGGTCGAAGAAAACATCACAATGCCTTCGGGACAAATGAAAGAGTGGAATCAAGAGAACAGAGAAGAGAACAACAACTTCTATCACAATTGAATTTGGAAGAGTCGCCTTAAATAGAAGGATTGAACGGAGTTGTTGGCAAATCAACAACGAAAAGCACAAGCTTGTTGTGGGCTTATGTAAAACATCTCAAAATTATGAGGTGACAACCGACCACTAACGGAAACAATTACTTGCTTGAGATTAACGAAGAGATGAAAACTTCTCTCGCCGAGAGGATATGGGAAAACTTGGATCATTGATAAGCACCACAAATAGCAACAATCCTTAGGGAAGGCTTTAGGTGGAATCTAAACCAAGATAACTCCAACAAAGAGATTGATGGATTTAAAATACCTCATTCTTGACAACATGTGAATCGCGAAACATGAATGGAAATTGTCAAGAATGATATAACAACATCTCAAAAGATAAGGTAGAAAGAATTGCACTTTGGAATGCAAGATGAAGAATACTTGAACTCCTCCAACAAGAATCTTGAAGAACACTTCAAAAATGAATTAAATCCTTGATGAACCACCATGTAGAGCCTCCATGAAGAACTCCGGTAATGAAAGGATGGTAAAAAGAAAGAGAAGGATGAAAATAATAAGATTGAAGCCTTGCAATGATTTAGATGAAGCTTCAGGACGATATAATGAGAAAACTTTGAACTTCGGAATAGAAATATGAACAACATAGAACTGAGAAATTCATACCATTACGAACTCCGGAAGAAGGAATTAATCACTTGGATGAAACAATAATAAGAATTACGTTATGCGTATCCTTCAGCAATTTAAATTGATGACAAACAATGGATTTGGCATACTACTTATTCTCGTAGAAAGGATTAAGAGAGATATAGCGTAAACTTGAAGAAGGTATTGATGCAACC
This sequence comes from Triticum dicoccoides, assembly GCF_002162155.2. Classification (NCBI taxonomy): domain Eukaryota; kingdom Viridiplantae; phylum Streptophyta; class Magnoliopsida; order Poales; family Poaceae; genus Triticum; species Triticum dicoccoides. Next base: position 338,134,960 of record NC_041388.1, on the reverse strand, counting down.
ACCGGTGGGATTTGGAAACAACGAATGAATTGTTATGATAACCAAGGAAGAGAACTCTTGAACGAACCACCGTAAGAATTGAAAATGAACAAAGAAAAGATAAAGAATCACCGGGAAGAATTATAAAAAGAACGAAGATACTTTAGAGAATTTAGATACATGAGAACGAAGAGATCATGAACTGATTAGAGGATATTTGAACGATGCACCGGTAAGATTTTGGGAATGAGATCTGAAAGCTGAGAATGAATAATACTGATATGATGGGCTCTGGAGAATCAAAATGAAAAGACTCATGAATTGCTCCGGATGGGTGAAAAGGATTCTCGCAATCTAAAACAATTATGAGAGGATGGCATCAAGCTAGAACCATGAATCTTCAAGAGAATGGACAAGATTTAAGGGAAACTCTTCTTCGGTCTTCAAAATCCGAGAATGACGACGAGAAACCACCATGACAATTGATGAGCCACCCCGGAACAATGAAGAATAGAAATGAGGAACCAACAATGAAAAGAATTTGAAAGATCTTGGAGAAAGACATTTGACTGATGATAATTCATTCTTACGTCAAACTTTGAAAAGAATTTGAGAATAACTCCGAAAAAATTAGAAGAGTCAGGTAAGATCCCGGAAAAAAACCTGTGGGTAGGGCCCACTCAAGAGAAACACCGTTGAACGATTACTTGGAAAGAGAGATTGCACCGGTTGAATTAAATGTCTTGAATGAGATAGCATCCTCAAAAGAACTTGAGTGAATTGAGAATGGAAACTTGAATCTTCTGAGATATCTTCATCACTTCGGAACAATAGAATAGCGAGAAGTGGATGATTAAGAGGTGCACCGGTACGAGAAAAACATTTGAAACGAGGAAAACATATGATTGACAAAGCTTGAATTGAATCCACCGGAGAAGAAATAGAACGAAGAATGATGAACTTGAAGCTTCGTTAGTATCTTCCTGAGAATCACCGGATAATAACATTAAAAGAAAACAATGGAGAGACTTCTCATGAATAAAATGGATATTCGATTTAAGATATCTGAGTCCTTGATGAAAAGGGTGGGAGGGTGGGAAAAACAAAGACAACCTGGGACAAATGAAACAAACACCGTTGAGAATATTTAGAGTTGATCTTGTGGATGTTGAAAATGATTGGATCCACTTGTAGAGGAGCACACCAGTGAGAAGAAATTGGGATGACAAACTCGATGATCAAGAAGGATTAGCACTTGTTGGGGAACGTAGTAATTTCAAAAAATTTCCTACGCACACGCAAGATCATGGTGATGCATAGCAACGAGAGGGGAGAGTGTGATCTACGTACCCTTGTAGACCAACAACGAAAGCGTTAGCACAACGTGGTTGATGTAGTCGTACGTCTTCACGGCCCGACCGATCAAGCACCGAAACTATGACACCTCCGAGTTCTAGCACACGTTCAGCTCGATGACGATCCCCGGACTCCGATCCAGCAAAGTGTCGGGGAAGAGTTCCGCCAGCACGACGGCGTGGTGACGATCTTGATGTACTACCGTCGCAGGGCTTCGCCTAAGCACCGCTACAATATTATCGAGGACTATGGTGGAAGGGGGCACCGCACACGGCTAAGAGTATGATCACGTGGATCAACTTGTGTGTCTAGGGGTGCCCCTTGCCACCGTATATAAAGGATCAAGGGGGGGGGGTGCGGCCGGCCAGGAGGAGGGCGCGCCAGGAGGAGTCCTACTCCCATCGGGAGTAGGATTCCCCCCCCTTTCCTAGTTGGAATAGGATTCGGGAGGGGCGAAAGAGGAGAGAGAGAAGGAAGGGGGGCGCCGCCCCCTTCTCCTTGTCCTATTCAGACTAGTTGGGGGGGGGGGAGGGGCGCGCAGCCCAGCCCTGGCCACCTCTCCTCTCTTCCAATAAAGCCCACTAAGGCCCATATACCTCCCGGGGGGTTCCGGTAACCTCCCGGTACTCCGGTAAAATCCCGATTTCACCCGGAACACTTCCGATATCCAAATATAGGCTTCCAATATATCAATCTTTATGTCTTGACCATTTCGCGACTCCTCGTCATGTCCGTGATCACATCCGGGACTCCGAACAAACTTTGGTACATCAAAATGCATAAACTCATAATATAACTGTCATCGAAACCTTAAGCGTGCGGACCCTACGGGTTCGAGAACAATGTAGACATGACTGAGACACGTCTCCGGTCAATAACCAATAGCGGAACCTGGATGCTCATATTGGCTCCCACATATTCTACGAAGATCTTTATCGGTCAGACCGCATAACAACATACGTTGTTCCCTTTGTCATCGGTATGTTACTTGCCCGAGATTCGATCGTCGGTATCTCAATACCTAGTTCAATCTCGTTACCGGCAAGTCTCTTTACTCGTTCCGTAATACATCATCTCACAACTAACTCATTAGTTGCAATGCTTGCAAGGCTTATGTGATGTGCATTACCGAGAGGGCCCAGAGATACCTCTCCGACAATCGGAGTGACAAATCCTAATCTCGAAATACGCCAACCCAACATGTACTTTTGGAGACACCTGTAGAGAACCTTTATAATCACCCAGTTACGTTGTGACGTTTGGTAGCACACAAAGTGTTCCTCCGGCAAACGGGAGTTGCATAATCTCATAGTCATAGGAACATGTATAAGTCATGAAGAAAGCAATAGCAACATACTAAACGATCGGGTGCTAAGCTAATGGAATGGGTCATGTCAATCACATCATTCTCCTAATGATGTGATCCCGTTAATCAAATAACAACTCTTTTGTTTATGGTTAGGAAACATAACCATCTTCGATTAACGAGCTAGTCAAGTAGAGGCATACTAGTGACACTCTGTTTGTCTATGTATTCACACATGTATTATGTTTCCGGTTAATACAATTCTAGCATGAATAATAAACATTTATCATGATATAACGAAATAAATAATAACTTTATTATTGCCTCTAGGGCATATTTCCTTCAGTCTCCCACTTGCACTAGAGTCAATAATCTAGTTCACATCGCCATGTGATTCAACACTAAGAGTTCACATCACCATGTGATTAACACCCATAGTTCACATCGTCATGTGACCTATACCCAAAGGGTTTACTAGAGTCAATAATCTAGTTCACATCATTTATGTGATTAACACCCAAAGAGTACTAAGGTGTGATCATGTTTTGCTTGTGAGATAATTTTAGTCAACGGGTCTGTCACATACAGATCCGTAAGTATTTTGCGAATTCTATGTCTACAATGCTCTGCACGGAGCTACTCTAGCTAATTGCTCCCTCTTTCAATATGTATCTAGATCGAGACTTAGAGTCATCCAGATCTGTGTCAAAACTTGCATCGACGTAACTTTTTACGACGAACCTTTTGTCACCTCCATAATCGAGAAATATTTCCTTATTCCACTAAGGATAATTTTGACCTATGTCCAGTGATCTACTCTTAGATCACTATTGTACTCCCTTGCTTAACACAGTGTAAGGTATACAATAGATCTGGTACACATGATGGCATACTTTATAGAACCTATGGCTGAGGCATAGGGAATGACTTTCATTGTCTTTCTATCTTCTGCCGTGGTCGGGCTTTGAGTCTTACTCAATTTCATACCTTGTAACACAGCCAAGAACCCTTTCTTTGACTATTCCATTTTTGAACTACTTCAAAATATCGTCAAGGTATGTACTCATTGAAAAAACTTATCAAGCGTCTTGATCTATCTCTATAGATTTTGATGCTTAATATGTAAGCAGCTTCACCGAGGTCTTTCTTTGAAAAACTTCTTTAAAAACACTCCTTTATGCTTTGCAGAATAATTCTACATTATTTCCGATCAACAATATGTCATTCACATATACTTATCAGAAATGTTGTAGTGCTCCCACTCACTTTCTTGTAAATACAGGCTTCACCGCAAGTCTGTATAAAACTATATGCTTTGATCAACTTATCAAAGCGTATATTCCAACTCCGAGATGCTTGCACCAGTCCATAGATGGATCGCTGGAGCATGCATAGTTTGTTAGCTCCTTTTGGATCGACAAAACCTTCCGGCTGCATCATATACAACTCTTCTTCCAGAAATCCATTCAGGAATGCAGTTTTGACATCCATTTGCTGGATTTCATAAAATGCGGCAATTGCTAACATGATTCGGACAGACTTAAGCATAGATACGAGTGAGAAACTCTCATCATAGTCAACACCTTGAACTTGTTGAAAACCTTTTTGCAACAATTCTAGCTTTGTATTGTAACACTACTATCAGCGTCCGTCTTCCTCTTGAAGATCCATTTAATCTCAATGGCTCACTGATCATTGGGCAAGTCAATCAAAGTCCATACTTTGTTCTCATACATGGATCTCATCTCAGATTTCATGGCCTCAAGCCATTTTGCGGAATCTAGGCTCATCATCGCTTCCTCATAGTTTGCAAGTTCATCATGGTCTAGTAACATGACTTCCAGAACAGGATTACTGTACCACTTTGGTGTGGATCTCACTCTGGTTTACCTACGAGATTCGGTATTAACTTGATCTGAAGTTACATGATCATCATCATTAGTCTTCCTCACTAATTGGTGTAGTAGTCACAGGAACAGATTTCTTGTGATGAACTACTTTTCAATAAGGGAGAAGGTACAATTACCTTATCAAGTTCAACTTTCCTCCCACTCACTTCTTTCAAGAGAAACTCCTTCTCTAGAAAGGATCCATTCTCAGCAACAAACATCTTGCCTTCGGATCTGTGATAGAAGGTGTACCCAACATTTTTCTTTTGGGTATCCTATGAAGGCGCACTTCTCCGATTTGGATTTGAGCTTATCAGGTTGAAACTTTTTCACATAAGCATTGCAACCTCAAACTTTAAGAAACGACAGCTTAGGTTTCTTGCCAAACCATAGTTCATACGGTGTCGTCTCAACGGATTTAGATGGTGCCCTATTTAACGTGAATGCAGCTGTCTCTAATGCATAATCCCAAAACGATATTGGTAAATCGGTAAGAAACATCATAGATTGTACTATATCCAATAAAGTACGGTTATGATGTTCGGACACACCATTACACTGTGGTGTTCCAGGTGGCATGAGTAGTGAAACTATTTCACATTGTTTTTAACTGAAGGCCAAACTCGTAACTCAAATATTTTACTTCTATGATCATATCGTAGGAACTTTTATATTTGTTACGATGATTCTCCACTTCACTCTGAAATTCTTTGAACTTTTCAAATGTTTCAGACTTGTGTTTCATCAAGTAGATATACTCATATCTGCTCAAATCATCTGTGAAGGTCAGAAAACAATGATACTTGTCGCGAGCTTTAATATTCATCGGACCACATACATCAGTATGTATGATTTCCAACAAATCTGTTGCTTGCTCCATTGTTCCGGAGAACGGAGTCTTTAGTCATCTTGCCCATAAGGCATGGTTCACAAGCACCAAGTGATTCATAATCAAATGATTCCAAAATCCCATCAGCATGGAGTTTCTTCATGCGCTTTACACCAATATGACCTAAACGGCAGTGCCACAAATAAGTTGCACTATCATTATTAACTTTGCATCTTTTGGTTTCAATATTATGAATATGTGTATCATTACGATCGAGATCCAATGAACCATTTTCATTGGGTGTGTAACCATATAAGGTTTTATTCATGTAAACAGAACAACAATTTATTCTCTTACTTAAATGAATAACCGTATTACAATGAACATGATCAAATCATATTCATGCTCAACGCAAACACCAAATAACACTTATTCAGGTTCAACACTAATCCCAAAAGTATAGGGAGTGTGCGATGATGATCATATCAATCTTGGAACCACTTCCAACACACATCGTCACTTCACCCTTAACTAGTCTCTGTTTATTCTGCAACTCCCATTTTCGAGTTACTAATCTTAGCAACTGAACTAGTATCAAATACTGAGGGGTTGCTATAAACACTAGTAAAGTACACATCAATAATATGTATATCAAATATACTTATGTTCACTTTGCCATCCTTCTTATCCGCCAATCACTTGGGGTAGTTCCGCTTCCAGTGACCAGTCCCTTTGCAGTAGAAGCACTTAGTCTCAGGCTTAGGACCAGACTTGGGCTTCTTCACTTGAGCAGCAACTTGCTTGTTGTTCTTCTTGAAGTTCCCCTTTTTTCCTTTGCCCTTTTCTTGAAACTAGTGATCTTGTCAACCATCAACACTTGATGCTCTTTCTTGATTTCTACCTTCATCGATTTCATCATGAAGAGCTTGGGAATCGCTTTCATCATCCCTTGCATACTATAGTTCATCACGAAGTTCTACTAACTTGGTGATGGTGACTAGAGAATTCTGTCAATCACTATCTTATCTGGAAGATTAACTCCCACTTGATTCAAGCGATTGTAGTACCCAGACAATCTGAGCACATGCTCACTAGTTGAGCGATTCTCCTCCATCCTTTAGCTATAGAACTTGTTGGAGACTTCATATCTCTCAACTCGGGTATTTGCTTGAAATATTAACTTCAACTCCTAGAACATCTCATATGGTCCATGACGTTCAAAACGTCTTTGAAGTCCCGATTCTAAGCCATTAAGCATGGTGCACTAAACTATCAAGTAGTCATCATATTGAGCTAGCCAAACGTTCATAACGTCTGCATCTGCTCCTGCAATAGGTCTGTCACCTAGCGGTGCATCAAGGACATAATTCTTCTGTGCAGTAATGAGGATAAACCTCAGATCACGGATCCAATCCACATCATTGCTACTAACATATTTCAACACAATTTTCTCTAGGAACATATCAAAATAAACACAGGGAAGCAACAACGCGAGCTATTGATCTACAACATAATTTGCAAAATACTACCAGGACTAAGTTCATGATAAATTTAAGTTCAATTAATCATATTACTTCAGAACTCCCACTTAGATAGACATCCCTCTAATCCTCTAAGTGATTACGTGATCCAAATCAACTAAACCAGATGGAGTAGTTTCATTGGTGAACATCACTATGTTGATCATATCTACTATATGATTCACGCTCGACATTTCGGTCTTCGTGTTCCGAGGCCATATCTGTATATGCTTGGCTCGTCAAGTATAACCTGAGTATTCCGCGTGTGCAACTATTTTGCACCCGTTGTATTTGAACGTAGAGCCTATCACACCCGATCATCACGTGGTGTCTCAGCACGAAGAACTTTCGCAACGGTGCATACTCAGGGAGAACACTTCTTGATAATTAGTGAGAGATCATCTTAAAATGCTACCGTCAATCAAAGCAAGATAAGATGCATAAAAGATAAACATCACATGCAATCAATATAAGTGATATGATATGGCCATCATCATCTTGTGCTTGTGATCTCCATCTTCGGAGCACCGTCGTGATCACCATCGTCACCGGCGCGACACCTTGATCATCATCGTAGCATCGTTGTCGTCTCGCCAATCTTATGCTTCCATGACTATCGCTACCGCTTAGTGATAAAGTAAAGCATTACAGCGCGATTGCATTGCATACAATAAAGCGACAACCATATGGATCCTGCCAGTTGCCGATAACTCGGTTACAAAACATGATCATCTCATACAATAAAATTTAGCATCATGTCTTGACCATATCACATCACAACATGCCCTGCAAAAACAAGTTAGACGTCCTCTACTTTGTTGTTGCAAGTTTTACGTGGCTGCTACGGGCTTAAGCAAGAACCAATCTTACCTACGCATCAAAACCACAATGATAGTTTGTCAAGTTGGTGCTATTTTAACCTTCGCAAGGACCGGGCGTAGACACACTCGGTTCAACTAAAGTTGGAGAAACTGTCACCCGCTAGCCACCTTTGTGCAAAGCACGTCGGGAGAACCGGTCTCGCGTAAGCATACGCGTAATGTCGGTCTGGGCCGCTTAGTCCAACAATACCGCCGAACCAAAGTATGACATGCTGGTAAGCAGTATGACTTATATCGCCCACAACTCACTTGTGTTCCACTCGTGCAAATAACATCAACTAATAAAACCTAGGCTCTGATACCACTATTGGGGAACGTAGTAATTTCAAAAAATTTCCTACGCACATGCAAGATCATGGTGATGCATAGCAACGAGAGGGGAGAGTGTGATCTACGTACCCTTGTAGACCGACAACGGAAGCGTTAGCACAACGTGGTTGATGTAGTCGTACGTCTTCACGGCCCGACCGATCAAGCACCGAAACTACGACACCTCCGAGTTCTAGCACACGTTCAGCTCGATGACGATCCCCGGACTCCGATCCAGCAAAGTGTCGGGGAAGAGTTCCGCCAGCACGACGGCGTGGTGACGATCTTGATGTACTACCATCGCAGGGCTTCGCCTAAGCACCGCTACAATATTATCGACGACTATGGTGGAAGGGGGCACCGCACACGGCTAAGAGTATGATCACGTGGATCAACTTGTGTGTCTAGGGGTGCCCCTTGCCCCCGTATATAAAGGATCAAGGGGGAGGGGGTGCGGCCGGCCAGGAGGAGGGCACGCCAGGAGGAGTCCTACTCCCACCGGGAGTAGGATTCCCTCCCTTTCCTAGTTGGAATAGGATTCGGGAGGGGGGAAAGAGGAGAGAG
>NC_041388.1:338095372-338125899 GCF_002162155.2 Triticum dicoccoides | reverse complement strand
TCCTTGTCCTATTCGGACTAGGGGGGGAGGGGCGCGCGGCCCAGCCCTGGCCACCTCTCCTCTCTTCCACTAAAGCCCACTAAGGCCCATATACCTCCCGGGGGGTTCCGGTAACCTCCCGGTACTCTGGTAAAATTCCGATTTCACCCGGAACACTTCCGATATCCAAATATAGGCTTCCAATATATCAATCTTTATGTCTCGACCATTTTGAGACTCCTCGTCATGTCCGTGATCACATCTGGGACTCCGAACAAACTTCAGGATATCAAAATGCATAAACTCATAATATAACTGTCATCGAAACCTTAAGCGTGCGGACCCTACGGGTTCGAGAACAATGTAGACATGACCAAGACACGCCTCCGGTCAATAACCAATAGCGGAACCTGGATGCTCATATTGGCTCCCACATATTCTACGAAGATCTTTATCGGTCAGATCGCATAACAACATACGTTGTTCCCTTTGTCATCGGTATGTTACTTGCCCGAGATTCGATCGTCGGTATCTCAATACCTAGTTCAATCTTGTTACCGGCAAGTCTCTTTACTCGTTTCGTAATACATCATCTCACAACTAACTCATTAGTTGCAATGCTTGCAAGTCTTATGTGATGTGCATTACCGAGAGGGCCCAGAGATACCTCTCCGACAATCGGAGTGACAAATCCTAATCTCGAAATACGCCAACCCAACATGTACCTTTGGAGACACCTGTAGAGCACCTTTATAATCACCCAGTTACGTTGTGACATTTGGTAGCACACAAAGTGTTCCTCCGGCAAACGGGAGTTGCATAATCTCATAGTCATAGGAACATGTATAAGTCATGAAGAAAGCAATAGCAACATACTAAACAATCGGGTGCTAAGCTAATGGAATGGGTCATGTCAATCACATCATTCTCCTAATGATGTGATCCCGTTAATCAAATAACAACTCTTTTGTTTATGGTTAGGAAACATAACCATCTTCGATTAACGAGCTAGTCAAGTAGAGGCATACTAGTGACACTCTGTTTGTCTATGTATTCACACATGTATTATGTTTCCGGTTAATACAATTCTAGCATGAATAATAAACATTTGTCATGATATAAGGAAATTAATAATAATTTTATTATTGCCTCTAGGGCATATTTCCTTCAGCACTCCCATAGAAATATGAGAACACCACTTAGGAAAGGTATGGACTCAACACATGACATTGAAGCAACTCAAATACCACAACTCAAAACAAAACAAAGGATTTGGCTTGCAGAATAAGCCGGAAACAAACATATGATAGATCCCATATCGTATCATGTGTGTGTTGGAAAGATATCCTATGAGATACTTGAATTCCCACTTATAAACTCCCAAAACTTTCTGGTTATGCAATCAGGTGTTGGGGATACAGGGGAAGCATAATATCTCACCCAAACTAACAAATCCTACATCCAGCCGTATCCATCCTTCAACACATAACCAAGAAACCTTCGTAAATCGTTTACCTCAACCTTCAAAAAGCATCCGTTATACGAGTTATGGAAATACTCCCGAACTCCACTCCAATACTGGGTGTTATCGAGGTTATCTCACCAACAACTGCATAAAAGAGATTTTCGATGTCGGTGAAACTCAGGTATTCCAGAACTGCAACGATAAAAGTGTGACGACAATACCTCGGAGCTCAACTCCCCGGGACACTGCCACAACCCCTAAATGTCAGGAGGCACCAAGTACAATGTTCTCGTCACAAAACCATCGGAACGATTCCAAGATACCCGCGTGATCCTAATTTTTTTCAGTGAAATCTGAGGAGAGGAGAGTCAAAACTTCTACGTCGGGAGGCCTCACCAGAGCGGCAAAGGAACTGAGGAGTAAAAAGAATCCTACTCTCTGATATATATACTCCTAAGACTCAAAACATTTTTGTTCTAGACTCAACAACGCCAGCGTTTCGATCAAGCAGGGGGCTCCTAAGTCAGGGACGGCTCTGATACCAACTTGTAACGCCCACGATCCGGCTATATCTCCCACGTGTCGAGGCACGACTTAGAGGCATAACCACATTGTAGGTTTTGTCGCAAGAAGGGTCATCTTCACACAATCCCATGTAATGAACAAGAATGGGATAAAGAGTTGGCTTACAATTGCCACTTCACAAAATACATGAATTAAACATACATCATCAGAGTACACACATAGTCCGACTACGGACAAAACCAAATGAAAAGAAGATAACCCCAAATGCTAGATCCCTGATCGCCCCGACTGGGCTCCACTAGGAAACGAAACAACACAACGGACACGATCTTCATCGAGCTCCCATATGAGCTGGGTTGCATCACCTGCACTGGTATCATCGACACCTGCAACTATTTGGGAGTATCTGTGAGTCACGAGGACTCAGCAATCTCACACCCGCGAGATCAAGACTATTTAAGCTTATAGGAAGGATGGGGTAATGAGGTGGAGCTGCAGCAAGCACTAGCATATATGGTGTCTAACTTACGCAAATGAGAGCAAGAAGAGAAGCAAAGCACGGTCGTGAACTAGAAGTGATCAAGAAGTGATCCTGAAGGTACTTACGTTCAAGCATAACCCAAAAACCGTGTTCACTTCCCGGACTCCGCCGAAAAGAGACCATCACGACTACACACGTGGTTGATGTATTTTAATTATGTCAAGTGTCAAGTTCTCTACAACCAGATATTAACAAATTCCCATCTGCCCATAACCATGGGCACGGCTTTCGAAAGTTCAAACCCTGCAGGGGTGTCCCAACTTAGCCCATCACAAGCTCTCACGGTCAACGAAGGATATTCCTTCTCCCAGGACGACCCGATCAAACTCGGAATCCCGGTTACAAGACATTTCGACAATGGTAAAAACAAAACCAGCAAAGCCGCCCGAATGTGCTGACAAATCCCGATAGGAGCTGCACATATCTCGTTCTCAGGGCACACCGGATGAACACTATGTACGGCAACCGAAGATACCCCAAGTTGCCTAGGGGCGGCACCGCAAGTGGCTCTAATTTGGACCAGCACTCAGAGGAGCACTAGCCCGGGGGTTAAAATAAAGATGACCCTTGAGTCTGCAGAACCCAAGGGAAAAAGGCTTAGGTGGCAAATGTTAAAACCAAGGTTGGGCCTTGCTGGAGGAGTTTTATTCAAAGCGAACTGTCAAGGGGGTCCCATAAATCACCCAACCGTGTAAGGAACGCAAAATCCGGGAACATAATACCGATATGACGGAAATTAGGGCGGCAAGAGTGGAACAAAACACCAGGCATAAGGCCGAGCCTTTCACCCTTTACCAAGTATATAGATGCATTAATTCAATAAGAGATATTGTGATATCCCAACATATCCATGTTCCAACATGGAACAAGCTTCATCTTCACCTGCAACTAGCAACGCTATAAGAGGGGCTGAGCAAAGCGGTAACATAGCCAAACAATGGTTTGCTAGGAAAGGTTGGTTAGAGGCTTGACATGGCAACATGCGAGGCATGATATAGCAAGTGGTAGGTATCGCGGCATAGCAAAAGAGCGAGCAACTAGCAAGCAAAGATAGAAGTGATTTCGAGGGTATGGTCATCTTGCCTGAGATCCCGCAAGGAAGAAGAACGAGTCCATGAAGAAGACAAATGGATGTAGCCGAACGAATCCTCACAAACGCGACATTACCGGAAATATCAAGAAGAAGCAACACCGGAAAGAAGCAAACAACATGGTAAACAACCATCACATGAACATGGCATGATGCACAATCAAGTATGATGCATGTCTATTTTAATGAGGCATGGGATGGCAAAGTGCACAAACAATACTACAAATTAAGTGGAGCTCAATATGCAACGAGTTGCATATTGACGAAACACTACATCAATCATTTAGTTCTCTCTCGGTTATGTACCCAACAATATTAAATGTTCTTAACATGGCAAGGGTTAAACAAAAGAAAACTACCTATCTAGGCAACTTTAAATGAGGCCGGAACAATAAGCAACAAGTCCGGAAGAACCTCATGAGCATATATTAGATTTGGTACTGTTCTTCCCTACACACAATTTTAAAGTTGTTACACATGCAAAGCAAGTACACCATGTTAAACTAGGCAATTTTCTACCCATTTACATATAAAGTTTGTTAAGGTTGGAGCTACGGTTAATCAGTTATGAAATAAATCATTTTAACATGTCATTAAGCAACTTAAAAGCAAACATAAATTTAAACATTTTTAACAAGGATGAAAGTTGCATATTATGAAACTAGACAAAATTCTAAGCATTTTACATATTTAAACCATTTTAATCCGATGCACGGTTGTGGAGTTATTAAATGCATGGACTAGGGGGACTTTTCTGTAAAACCGCCAAACTCCTGGATAAATAGCTACAATCGCAACAGAGGAAAAAAACACTATCGGGCCGAACCTGCTGGCCCAACAGTGCTTAGAGGGGCGGCTGCTCACATTGGGCCATGGGCCTTGGCGAGGGGTGCAGCCCAGGCGAGCAGGAGAGGCCGCTCGGTCGATGCGGCACTTGTCCATGCTGGCGCTGGACCAGTCAACGCGAGCGGGTGCGGGACGAGCGACCTGCTCGTTGCTGCTCGATGCAGCCGGCGGCGACGGAGATGGAAGCATGGGCACAATGCAAGGGCAGAGACCAGCGGGCGCGGCGTAAGAGGTCTCCGGCGAGGTCAGCAGGGCGAGGACGTCGGCGACAGGACGCGGGAGTGGGCGAGGGAGGCGCCTGGGTTCGGATCTGGTGGCCGGCGTCTTGATCTGAAGCAGAGGACAACCATGACCTGGGCTCTCTAGCGATGCGACGACGACAGGAGCACCAGGCTGCAGGGCATCAAGAGGAATTGTTCTGGTGGGTGGCGCTTGCTGGAGGTAACCGGACGCAGCAGGACGATGGCGGCGACGCCGTGAAGCTTGGGCGAGCTCCTGCTTGGTCCTGGGAATGAGAGAGAGAGGGCCACCGTGAGAGGGAGAGAGAGGGAAACATCAGGAGGAGGAGAGGAGTGGGACGAGGCCGGTCCTAGTCGTGGCCGCCGGCGGCGGGGTCGCTGGAGGGCGCGGCCTGCAGGGTCGGCGAGGCTCGGGCGTGAGAGCTCCTTCTCCGATGCTGCGGCTGGCTGGATCGAAGGAAGGAGGAGGCTTGCCGAAGCTGCAGGGGGCGCCTTCTGGATGTTGGATCCCCATCCAAGGGTCCAGATGGATGGATCCGGAGGTTTGGTGGATCTGAAAACAAGGAAGGAGGGTGGTTGGTGCGGTGCTGGATCCGAGGAGGGTGGCGGCGCACTCGGGATTGGGGGAGTTTGTCTGGCTAGGGTCTAGGGTTCATCTGGTTATATATAGCAGGTGGATTTGGTTAGGTGCATTTGGTCCCTTCGATTTGAATCGGACGGTCGGGGGAAATAGACTAGGGAGTCCAAATAAGAAAACACTGATGTTTTATAGATGTTTGAGGATGAACCGGACCCGTTGGTAACGACAAAGCGGGTCGGGTTCGGGACATTTTCGGACATGCGAGGGGGTCCGTGGCTGTGTAGAGAGAGACAAGGCGGTCGTGTGAAAGAGTGACTCAAAAACCCGGTTGGTCTCAGAACGGTCAACGACGGCAAGAGGGAACGCGGCACTACGAACGGATGCAAGTTTTCGAAAATAAATGCGGATGCAATGCTCATGATGCCATGATGAAATGCAACAACAACAAAGTAAAACACACGAGGTTACGCAAAACATGGAAGGCGTCTGGAGCGTCGGTCTCGGGGCGTTACATAGAGAAACTGCTAGCTAATCCTTTTGCAGGAGATGGAACATTGCATCCTGATTTACACTTAATCTATGTGGATGAAGTTTGTGGATTACTTAAGCTTGTAGGTATGCCCGATGATGTTATCAAGAAGAAGGTCTTCCCTTTTTCTTTGAAGGTAGATGCATTGACATGGTATTGGCTATGTGATGATATGGGATCATGGGACTACAAGCGATTGAAATTGGAATTTCATCAGAAGTTTTATCCTATGCATCTTGTTCATCATGATCGTAATTATATATATAATTTTTGGCCTCACGAAGGAGAAAGCATCGCTCAAGCTTGGGGGAGGCTTAAGTCAATGTTATATTCATGCCCAAATCATGAGCTCTCAAGAGAAATGATTATTCAAAATTTTTATGCTCGGCTTTCTGACAACAATCGCTCCATGCTCGATACTTCTTGTACTAGTTCTTTTATGATGAAGACTATTGAATTCAAATGGGATTTATTGGAAAGAATTAAATGCAACTCTGAAGATTGGGATCTCGACAAAGGTAAGGAGTCGGGTATACCACCTAAGTTTGATTGTGTTAAATCTTTTATGGATACCTATGTTTTCCGTAAATTTAGCATTAAATATGGACTTGACTCTAAGATAGTAGCTTCTTTTTGTGAATCTTTTGCTGCTCATGTTGATCTCCCTAAGGAGAAGTGGTTTAAATATCATCCTCCCATAGAAGTAAAAGTAGTTGAACCTATTAAAGTTGAAGAAAAGACTATCACTTATAATGATCCTATTGTTCCTACTGCTTATGTTGAGAAACCACCTTTCCTTGTATGAATAAAGGATCATGCTAAAGCTTCAACTGTGGTCCGTAAAAGCAATATTAGAACTTATACACCTCCTAAGCAAGTTAAAGTTGAACCTAATATTGCTATGGTTAAGGATCTCTTGGTTGATACTATTGATGGGCATGTTATTTATTTCTGTGAGGAAACTGCTAGAATTGCTAAACCTGGTGCTAAAGATAAACACAGACCTGTGGTAGGCATGCCTGTTATTTCTGTTAAAATAGGAGATCATTGTTATCATGGCTTGTGTGATATGGGTGCTAGTGCTAGTGCAATACCTATTTCTTTATACAAAGAAATTATGCATGATATTGCACCTGCTGAGATAGAAGATATAGATGTTACAATTAAGCTTGCCAATAGAGATACTATTTCACCAATTGGGATTGTTAGAGATGTTGAAGTCTTGTGTGGAAAAACTAAATATCCTGCTGATTTTCTTGTTCTCGGTTCCCCACAAGATAGCTTTTGTCCCATTATATTTGGTAGACCCTTCTTGAATACTGCCAATGCTAAGTTAGACTGTGAGAAGGATGTTGTTACTATTGGTTTGGATGATATGTCTCATGAGTTTAATTTTTCTAAATTTTGGAGACAACCCCGAGATGAGGAATTGCCTAGTAAGGATGAAATTATTGGTCTTGTTTCTATTGCTGTGCCTCCTAACGATCCTTTAGAACAATATTTGCTAGACTATGAAAATGATATGTTTATGAATGAAAGAAGGGAAATAGATGAAGTATTCTTTAAACATGGACCTATTTTGAAACACAACCTCCATGTTGAAATCCTAGGGGACCCTCCTCCACCCAAGGGTGATCCCGTGTTTGAGCTTAAACCATTGCCTGATACTCTTAAATATGCTTATCTTGATGAAAAGAAGATATATCATGTTATTATTAGTGCTAACCTTTCAGAGAAGGAGGAAGAAAAAATATTGAAAACTCTGAAGAAGCACCGAGCTGCTATTGGATATACTTTTGATGATCTTAAGGGCATTAGTCCCACTCTATGTCAACACAAAATAAATTTGGAGAAAGACGCCAAACCAGTTATTGATCACCAACGACGGCTGAATCCTAAGATGAAAGAAGTGGTAAGAAAGGAAATATTAAAGCTCCTTGAGGCAGGTATAATTTATCCCGTAGCTTATAGTCAGTGGGTAAGTCCTGTCCATTGTGTCCCTAAGAAGGGAGGTATTACTGTCGTTCCTAATGATAAAGATGAATTGATTCCGCAAAGAATTGTTACAGGTTATAGGATGGTAATTGATTTTCGCAAATTAAATAAAGCTACTAAAACGGATCATTACCCCTCGCCATTCATTGATCAAATGCTAGAAATATTATCCAAACACACACATTTTTGCTTTCTAGATGGTTATTCTGGTTTCTCTCAAATACCTGTGTCAGCTGATGATCAAGCAAAGACCACTTTTACTTTCCCTTTTGGTACTTTTGCTTATAGACGTACGCCTTTTGGTTTATGCACCTGCTACCTTTCAAAGATGCATGATGGCTATATTCTCTGACTTTTGTGAAAAGATTTGTGAGGTTTTCATGGACGATTTCTCCGTTTATGGATCCTCTTTTGATGATTGCTTGAGCAACCTTGATCGAGTTTTGCAGAGATGTGAAGAAACTAACCTTGTCTTGAATTGGGAGAAATGCCACTTTATGGTTAATGAAGGCATTGTCTTGGGGCATAAAATTTCTGAAAGAGGCATTGAAGTTGATAAAGCTAAAGTTGATGCTATTGAAAAGATGTCGTGTCCCAAGGACATCAAAGGTATAAGAAGTTTCCTTGGTCACGCCGGTTTTTATAGGAGGTTCATTAAGGACTTCTCAAAAATTTCTCGGCCTCTGACTAATCTATTACAAAAGGATATTCCTTTTGTCTTTGATGATGATTGTGTAGAAGCATTTGAAATACTTAAGAAAGCATTGATTTCTGCACCTATTGTTCAACCTCTTGATTGGAATTTACCCTTTGAAATTATGTGCGATGCTAGTGATTATGCTGTAGGTGCTGTTCTAGGACAAAGAGTTGATACGAAATTAAATGTTATTCAATATGCTAGTAAAACTCTAGACAATGCCCAGAGAAATAATGCTACTACTGAAAAACAATTTTTAGCAGTTGTTTTTGCTTGTGATAAGTTCAGACCTTATATTGTTGATTCTAAAGTTACTATTCACACTGATCATGCTGCTATTAAATACCTTATGGAAAAGAAAGATGCTAAACCTAGACTTATTAGATGAGTTCTCTTGCTACAAGAATTTGATTTGCATATTATTGATAGAAGGGAGCTGAGAACCCCGTTGCAGACAACTTGTCTAGGTTAGAGAATGTTCTTGATGACCCACTACCTATTGATGATAGCTTTCCTGATGAACAATTAGCTGTCATAAATGCTTCTCGTACTGCTCCATGGTATGCTGATTATGCTAATTACATTGTTGCTAAATTTATACCACCTAGTTTCACATACCAGCAAAAGAAAAAGTTTTTCTATGATTTGAGACATTACTTTTGGGATGACCCATATCTTTATAAAGAAGGAGTAGATGATGTTATTAGATTTTGTGTACCTGAGCATGAACAGGAACAGATCCTACGCAAGTGTCAGTTCGAGGCTTATGGACGACACCACGCTGGAGATAGAACTGCACATAAGGTATTGCAATCCGGTTTTTATTGGCCTACTCTCTGTTGGGGAACGTAGTAGAATTTTAAAATTTTCTACGCATCTCCAAGATGAATCTATGGAGTCATCTAGCAATGAGGGAGAGGGGAGTGCATCTACATACCCTTGTAGATCACGAGCGGAAGCGTTCAAGAGAACGGGGTTGATGGAGTCATACTCGTCGTGATCCAAATCACCGATGACACGGACGACACCTCCGCGTTCAACACACATACAGTTGGGAAGACGTCTCCTCCTTCTTGATCCATCAAGGGAAGGAGAGGTTGATGGAGATCCAGCAGCACGACGGTGTGGTGATGGAAGCAGCGGTGATCTCGGCAGGGCTTCGCCAAGCTCCAACGAGAGAGAGAGAGAGGTGTTACGAGGGGAGAGGGAGGCGCCAGGGACTTGGGTACGGCTGCCCTCCCTCCCCCCACTATATATAGGGCCCCTAGGGGGGGCGCTGGACCTAGGAGATGGGATCTCCAAGGGGGGGCGGCGGCCAAGGGGGACTTGCCCCCCAAGCCAAGTGGGGCGCCCCCACCCCTAGGGTTTCCAACCCTAGGCACAGGGGGGAGGCCCATGGGGGCGCACCAGCCCACCAGGGCTGGTTCCCCTCCCACTTCAGCCCATGGTGCCCTTCGGGATAGGTGGCCCCACTCGGTGGACCGCCGAGACCCTTCCGGTGGTCCCTGTACAATACCGATTACCCCGAAACTTTCCCGATGGCCGAAACTGGACTTCGTATATATAAATCTTCACCTCCGGACCATTCCGGAACTCCTCGTGACGTCCGGGATCTCATTCGGGACTCCGAACAACTTTCGAGTTACCGGATACTAATATCTCTACAACCCTAGCGTCACCGAACCTTAAGTGTGTAGACCCTACGGGTTCGGGAGACACGCAGACATGACCGAGAAGACTCTCCGGTCAATAACCAACAACGGGATCTAGATACCCATGTTGGCTCCCACATGTTCCATGATGATCTCATCGGATGAACCACGATGTCGAGGATTCAATCAATCCCGTATACAATTCCCTTTGTCAATCGGTATGTTACTTGCCCGAGATTCGATCGTTGGTATCCCAATACCTTGTTCAATCTCGTTACCGGCAAGTCACTTTACTCGTACCGTAATGCATGATCCCGTGACCAAACACTTGGTCACATTGAGCTCATTATGATGATGCATTACCGAGTGGGCCCAGAGATACCTCTCCGTCATACGGAGTGACAAATCCTAGTCTCGATCCGTGTCAACCCAACAGATACTTTCGGGGATACCTGTAGTATACCTTTATAGTCACTCAGTTACTTGTGACATTTGGTACACCCAAAGCACTCCTGCGGCATCCGGGAGTCACATGATCTCATGGTCTAAGGAAATGATACTTGACATTGGAAAAGCTCTAGCAAACGAACTACACGATCTTGTGCTATGCTTAGGATTGGGTCTTGTCCATCACATCATTCTCCTAATGATGTGATCCCATTATCAATGACATCCAATGTCCATAGTTAGGAAACCATGACTATCTATTGATCAACGAGCTAGTTAACTAGAGGCTCACTAGGGACATGTTATGGTCTATGTATTCGCACATGTATTATGATTTCTGGATAACACAATTATAGCATGAATAATAGACAATTATCATGAACAAGGAAATATAATAATAATCATTTTATTATTGCCTCTAGGGCATATTTCCAACAGTATCCCACTTGCACTAGAGTCAATAATCTAGTTACATTGTGATGAACCGAACACCCATAGAGTTCTGGTGTTGATCATGTTTTGCTTGCGGAAGAGGTTTAGTCAATGGATCTGCGACATTCAGATTCGTATGTACTTTGCAAATATCTATGTCTCCATATTGAACATTTTCACGAATGGAGTTGAAGCGACGCTTGATGTGCCTGGTCTTCTTGTGAAACCTGGGCTCCTTGGCAAGGGCAATAGCTCCAGTGTTGTCACAGAAGAGAGTGATCGGTCCCGACGCATTGGGTATGACTCCTAGGTCGGTGATGAATTCCTTCATCCAGATTGCTTCATGCGCTGCCTCCGAGGCTTCCATGTACTCTGCTTCACATGTAGATCCCGCCACGACGCTCTGCTTGCAACTGCACCAGCTTACTGCCCCACCATTCAAAATATACACGTATCCGGTTTGTGACTTAGAGTCATCCAGATCTGTGTCGAAGCTAGCGTCGACGTAACCTTTTACGACGAGCTCCTCGTCACCTCCATATACGAGAAACATATCCTTAGTCCTTTTCAGGTACTTCAGGATGTTCTTGACCGCTGTCCAGTGTTCCATGTCGGGATTACTTTGGTACCTTCCTACCAAACTTACGACAAGGTTTACATCAGGTCTGGTACACAGCATGGCATACATGATAGACCCTATGGCTGAGGCATAGGGGACGGCACTCATCTTTTCTCTATCTTCTGCCGTGGTCGGACATTGAGCTGAGCTCAATTTCACACCTTGCAACACAGGCAAGAACCCCTTCTTGGACTGATCCATATTGAACTTCTTCAATATCTTATCAAGGTATGTGCTTTGTGAAGACCTATGAGGCGCCTCGATCTATCTCTATAGATCTTGATGCCTAATATGTAAGCAGCTTCTCCAAGGTCCTTCATTGAAAAACACTTATTCAAGTAGGCCTTAATATTGTCCAAAAGTTCTATATAATTTCCCATCAAAAGTATGTCATCCACATATAATATGAGAAATGCTACAGAGCTCCCACTCACTTTCTTGTAAATGCAGGCTTCTCCATAAGTCTGCATAAACCCAAACGCTTTGATCATTTCATTAAAGCGAATGTTCCAACTACGAGATGCTTGCACCAGCCCATAGATGGAGCGCTGGAGCTTGCATACCTTGTTAGCATTCTTAGGATCGACAAAACCTTCCGGCTGCATCATATACAATTCTTCCTTAAGAAAGCCGTTAAGGAATGCCGTTTTGACGTCCATTTGCCATATCTCATAATCATACTATGCGGCAATTGCTAACATGATTCGGACGGACTTCAGCTTCGCTACGGGTGAGAATGTCTCATCGTAGTCAACCCCTTGAACTTGTCGATAACCCTTAGCGACAAGTCGAGCCTTATAAATGGTAACATTACCATCCGCGTCCGTCTTCTTCTTAAAGATCCATTTATTCTCTATCGCTCACTGATCATCGGGCAAGTCTGTCAAAGTCCATACTTTGTTTTCATACATGGATCCTATCTCGGATTGCATGGCTTCAAGCCATTTGTTGGAATTTGGGCCCGCCATTGCTTCTTCATAGTTCGAAGGTTCACCGTTGTCTAACAACATGATTTCCATGACAGGGTTGCCATACCATTCTGGTGTGGAACGTGTCCTTGTGGACCTTCGAAGTTCAGTAGCAACTTGATCCGAAGTACCTTGATCATTATCATTAACTTCCTCTCTAGTCGGTGCAGGCACCACAGGAACATCTTCCTGAGCTGCGCTACTTTCAGGTTCAAGAGGCAGTACTTCATCGAGTTCTACTTTCCTCCCACTTACTTCTCTCGAGAGAAACTCTTTCTCCAGAAAGGACCCGTTCTTGGCAACAAAGATCTTGCCTTTGGATCTGAGGTAGAAGGTATACCCAATGGTTTCCTTAGGGTATCCTATGAAGACGCATTTTCCGACTTGGGTTCGAGCTTTTCAGGTTGAAGTTTCTTGACATAAGCATCGCATCCCCAAACTTTTAGAAACGACAGCTTAGGTTTCTTCCCAAACCATAATTCATACGGTGTCGTCTCAAGGGATTTAGACGGTGCCCTATTTAAAGTGAATGTAGCTGTCTCTAGAGCGTATCCCCAAAATGATAGCGGTAAATCAGTGAGTGACATCATAGATCGCACCATATCCAATAGAGTGTGATTACGACGTTCGGACACACTATTACGCCGAGGTGTTCCAGGCGGTGTGAGTTGTGAAACGATTCCACATTTCCTTAAGTGCGTACCAAATTCGTGACTTAAATATTCTCCCCCACGATCTGATCATAAGAATTTTATCTTTCGGTCACGTTGATTCTCTACCTCATTCTGAAATTCCTTGAACTTTTCAAAGGTCTCAGACTTGTGTTTCATCAAATAGACATACCCATATCTACTTAAGTCATCAGTGAGAGTGAGAACATAATGATAGCTACCGCGAGCCTCAACGCTCATTGGACCGCACACATCAGTATGTATAATTTCCAATAAGTTGGTTGCTCGCTCCATTGTTCCGGAGAACGGAGTCTTGGTCATTTTACCCATGAGGCATGGTTCGCACGTGTCAAATGATTCGAAATCAAGAGACTCCAAAAGTCCATCTGTATGGAGCTTCTTCATGCGTTTGACACCGATGTGACCAAGGTGGCAGTGCCACAGATATGTGGGACTATCATTATCAATCTTACATCTTTTGGTATTCACACTATGAATATGTGTAACATCACGTTCGAGATTCATTAAGAATAAACCATTGACCAGCGGGGCATGACCATAAAACACATCTCTCATATAAATAGAACAACCATTATTCTTGGATTTAAATGAGTAGCCATCTCGTATTAAACGAGATCCAGATACAATGTTCATGCTCAAAGCTGGCACTAAATAACAATTATTGAGGTTTAAAACTAATCCCGTAGGTAAATGTAGGGGTAGCGTGCCGACGGCGATCACATCGACCTTGGAACCATTCCCGACGCGCATCGTCACCTCGTCCTTCGCCAGTCTCCGCTTATTCCGCAGCTCCTGTTTTGAGTTACAAATATGAGCAACCGCACCGGTATCAAAAAATCATTATATAATCATCCAAAGGTTTTGACCACCGTATCACGCAAATATCCTCTATTTTTGTTTCGAGCTATTTTTCTGACAGATCTAGATCACCATGACGTCTCCAAGCACCCCCAAGGACAAGTTCTTCGAGAAGGTCATCAACCCCTACCTCGCGGAGGTGTCGCAACACCCTCAAACCATTGAGATGCGTGATGGGTTGTTGCACATCTGCGATGTTGAGGGACCAAGGAGGACCGGAAGCATGGAGACGAGGCTCGAAGCAATGGAACAACAAGTTTTCAAGTACCAGGGGATGGTGGAACGTGGACTCAACGCCAACCACATGATGATCGCAGAGTTCACCAACAACCACAAGCTGGATGCCAAGAACATTGGGGAGACCATCTTCAAGCTTCACGAGAAGATCGAGCATCTCCAAGCCCAAATCTATGACCTGCAAAACCAAAACTGTGAGTATGAATATAGATTGAAGAGGATGAGTTTGGCTGCGGATTTGAGGATCCCGGAGACTCAATCATCCTTCTATGATGGTGAGCCTATGCCTTAGAAGATGGACGACAAGCCCACATCATCAATAACTCCACCATCTTCTTCACAAGCAAAGGAGATATAATCGCATGGGTATGGGCACTCCCCTTGGAAACTGCCAAGCTTGGGAGAGGTGCCTCGGTATCGTATCACCATCACAGTCCTATCTTTACTATTTTTTTTAGTTCGATCCTTTTAGTAATATCTTGATCTAGTAGAATAAAGTTTTAGTGTGATTTAGTTTTGAGTTTTGCTTTTATAATCCCTCTATGTAATCGAGTCCATGAGCTATATATAATAAAGATTAGTGTTGAGTCAAGGGCTTGATTATTTTGCCATGATCTTGAGGGAATAAAAGAAAAGA
The DNA here is from genome assembly GCF_002162155.2 of Triticum dicoccoides. Classification (NCBI taxonomy): domain Eukaryota; kingdom Viridiplantae; phylum Streptophyta; class Magnoliopsida; order Poales; family Poaceae; genus Triticum; species Triticum dicoccoides. Next base: position 338,110,871 of record NC_041388.1, on the reverse strand, counting down.
GAAAGAATAAACAAGAAATAAAGAGATCATATTGATCTTATGGAGAGTAATGCCTTCACATAGAAAGAGTATGGTGATTAAAAGTTGTTGAGAGTTGACAAACATAGCTTTGGTCATCGTTGCAATTAATAGGAAGTAATAAAGAAAGAGAGGCTTCACATATAAATATACTATCTTGGACATCTTTTATGGTTGTGAGCACTCATTAAAATATGACATGCTAAAGAGTTTTTTGGACAAGGAAGACAACGTAATGGGTTATGTTTTCTTATATCTGAAATAAAGTATATTGTCATGGATCATCCAACATGTTGAGCTTGCCTTTTCCCCTCGTGCTAGCCAAATTCTTTGCACCAAGTAGAGATACTACGTGTGCTTCCAAATACCCTTAAACCCAGTTTTGTCATGGGAGTCCACCATATCTACCTATGGATTGAGTAAGATCCTTCAAGTAAGTTGTCATCGGTGCAAGCAATAAAAATTGCTCTCTAAATATGTATGATTTATTAGTGCAGAGAAAATAAGCTTTATATGATCTTGTGATGTGGAAGAAATAAAAGCGACGGACTGCATAATAAAGGTCCACATCACAAGTGGCAATATAAAGTGACGTTCTTTTGCATTAAGATTTCATGCATCCAACCATGAAAGCGCATGACAACCTCTGCTTCCCTATACGAAGGGCCTATCTTTTACTTTTATCTCTTACCCTTATGCAAGAGTCATGGTGATCTTCACCTTTCCTTTTTACATTTTATCCTTTGGCAAGCACCTTGTGTTGGAAATATCCTGATATATATATATATATATCCTATTGGATGTAAGTTAGCATGAACTATTATTGTTGACATTACCCTTGAGGTAAAAGGTTGGGAGGTGAAACTATAAGCCCCTATGTTTCTCTGTGTCCGACTAAAACTCCATAACCACAAGTATTGCGTGGGTGTTAGCAATTGTGAAAGACTAAATGATAGTTGAGTATGTGGACTTGCTGAAAAGATCTTACATAGACTCTTTCCGATGTTATGATAAATTGCAATTGCTCAATGACTGAGATTATAGTTTGCTGGTTCTTAGTGAAGTTTCTGATTCATACTTGACATTGTGAATAGATTATTACTTGAGCATAAGAAATCATATGACAATATATATATGTTGCTGTTATAAGAATGATCATGATGCCCTCATGTCCGTATTTTATTTTATCGACACCTCTACCTCTAAACATGTGGACATATTTATCGTTATCGGCTTCCGCTTGAGGACAAGCGAGGTCTAAGCTTGGGGGAGTTGATACGTCCATTTTGCATCATGCTTTTATATTGATATTTATTGCATTATGGGCTGTTATTACACGTTATGTCACAATACTTATGCCTATTCTCTCTTATTTTACAAGGTTTACATGAAGAGGGAGAATGCCGACAGCTGGAATTCTGGGTGGGAAAAGGAGCAAATATTACAGACCTATTCTGCACAGCTCCAAAAGTCTTGAAACCTCACGGAAGTTATTTTTGGAAATAATAAAAAATACTGAGCGAAGAAAATACCAGAGGGGGCCCACACCCTGGCCACGAGGGTGGGGGCGCGCCCCCTGCCTCGTGGGCCCCTTGGTGGCCCTCCGGTGCCCATCTTCTGCTATATGAAGTCTTTCGTCCGAGGAAAAATCATAAGCAAGCTTTTGGGAAGAAACTCCGCCGCCACGAGGCGGAACCTTGGCAGAACCAATCTAGGGTCTCCGGCAGAGCTGTTCTGCCGGGGAAACTTCGCTCCGGGAGGGGGAAATCATCGCCATCATCATCATCAACGCCCCTCTCATCGGGAGGGGGCCAATCTCCATCAACATCTTCACCAGCACCATCTCCTCTCAAACCCTAGTTCATCTATTATATCCAATCTTTGTCCCAAAGACTCATATTGGTACCCGTGGGTTGCTAGTAGTGTTGATTAGTCCTTGTAGTTGATGCTAGTTGGTTTATTTGGTGGAAGATCATATGTTCAGATCCATTATGCATATTAATACCCCTCTGATTATGAACATGAATATGATTTGTGAGTAGTTACGTTTGTTCCTGAGGACATGGGAGAAGTCTTGCTATTAGTAGTCATGTGAATTTGGTATTCGTTCGATATTTTGATGAGATGTATGTTGTCTTTCCTCTAGTGGTGTTATGTGAACGTCGACTACATGACACTTCACCATTATTTGGGCCTAGAGGAAGGCATTGGGAAGTAATAAGTAGATGATGGGTTGCTAGAGTGACAGAAGCTTAAACCCTAGTTTATGCATTGCTTCGTAAGGGGATGGTTTGGATCCATATGTTTCATGCTATGGTTAGGTTTACCTTAATACTTCTTTTGTAGTTGCGGATGCTTGCAATAGGAGTTAATCATAAGTGGGATGCTTGTCCAAGTAAGGACAACACCCAAGTACCGGTCCACCCACATATCAAATTACCAAAGTACCAAACGCGAATCATATGAACGTGATGAAAACTAGCTTGGCGATAATTCCCATGTGTCCTCGGGAGCTCTTTTGTCTATATAAGAGTTTGTCCAGGCTTGTCCTTTGCTACAAAAAGGATTGGCCATCTTTCTGCACTTTATTTACACTCGTTATGCGTTACCCGTTACAAATTACCTTATCGCAAAACTATCTGTTACCGATAATTTCAGTGCTTGCAGAGAATACCTTACTGAAAACAGCTTATCATTTCCTTCTACTCCTTGTTGGGTTCGACACTCTTACTTATCGAAAGGACCACGATAGATCCCCTATACTTGTGGGTCATCAGATGTCATCCGAAGTCTTTGCAGATGTTGTTCTCTCCATGCCATGTCAGCACTCCGGAGCTCCCGGAGATCTTGCTTAGAGTGGCATATAGCACTATGCATTTTCAAGCTTTTTGGTAACTTGTTGCCAAAGGCGGAGAAAGTTTATAGATCATAGGCTTCGAGAGAGAGAGAGTGCTTTGCTTCTTACTTGTCTCTCTTGCTACTTTATTTGCTTGATTGTTTGGTTGATACTCTACTTATGTGTGTGTGAGATACTTATATGGTCATGTGCTTGATCATATCATACTTTAATGTTTGTGCTTGGATGATGATATTCTCTATCTCTCATGTATGATCATTCACTTTTGTCTTGGTGATGAGTGCATATTTCATATTCTATCATTTTGAGCGCTCCACCAAGATGTATGTGACATGGAAGAGTAACCCATGATCCTAATCGATTGTGCATTTGCATTCAGAAGCAAAATTTAAATAATGCACAAATTTAGGGGGATCTCTTGCTTATCACATACTTCTCAAAGTAAAGATGTATTTAATTCTTATTATCATTTGGCGAAGCTTTGATCTATATGTTGTCATCAATTACCAAAAAGGGGGAGATTGAAAGTGCAACTAATCCCTAGGTGGTTTTGGTAATTCATAACAACATATAGCTCAATGAACTAACATTCTTTCAAGATTAATATTTTAGAAAGTTCAATGGTTGGTATGGCATGGACTAGAGATGTGGACCCCTCAAAATGTTAAGGACACATATTGGCAAAAGCTCAAGACTCTACATTTTCATTTTAGTGATCCAAGATCACATTGAGTCAAAGCCAATACTATTAAAAGGGGATGAGGTGTTGGTTAATGGCCTGCTTGCTCAAAATGCTTAGTGATATGCTCCAAAGCCCTCAACCACTTTCTCATTTCCACGCATGTCCTAAACGTAAAGTCAAACTCGGCCCCACCGATTTGATCTATCTAGCGCCACCAAGTTCATTTGACATAGCCATAGCCAGAAACCCTAATCAGTTCGGTCTCACCGATAGGGATCTCGTGTAACACCCTCGATGCGGCTATATCTCCCACGTGTTGAAGCACGACTTAGAGGCATAACCGCATTGAAAGCAATGTCGCAAGTGAGGTAATCTTCACACAACCCATGTAATACATAAGGGAAAGAGATACATAGTTGGCTTACAATCGCCACTTCACACAATACATGAATAAAGCATTACATCATCCAAATACACTCAAGGTCCGGCTACGAAACCAACAATAAAAGAAGACTACCCCAAAAGCTACACAAATCCCCGATCGTCCCGACTGGGCTCCACTAATGATCAACTGAAAACGGAACAACACAAAGAACAAGATCTTCTTCGAGCTCCTCCTTGAGCTTGGTTGCGTCATCTGCACGGTTCAACGGCACCTGCAAGCTGGTTTCAGAAGTATCTGTGAGTCACGGGGACTCAACAATCTCACACCCTCGCGATCAAGACTATTTAAGCTTATGGGTAAGGTAAAAGGTATGAGGTGGAGTTGCAGCAAGCGACTAGCATATATGGTGGCTAACATGTATGCAAAAGAGAGCGAGAAGAGAAGGCAAAGCACGATCGTGAAACTATGATCAAGAAGTGATCCTAGAACAACCTACGTCAAGCATAACTCCAACACCGTGTTCACTTCCCGGACTCCGCCGGAAAGAGACCATCACGGTTACACACGCGGTTGATGTATTTTAATTAAGATCAACTTCAGGTTTTCTACAACCGGACATTAACAAATTCCCATCTGCCTATAACCGCGGGCACGACTTTCGAAAGTTCAAATCCCTGCAGGGGTGTCCCAACTTAGCCCATCACAAGCTCTCACGGTCAACGAAGGATATTCCTTCTCCCAAGACATTCTGATCAGACTCGGCATCCAGGTTACAAGACATTTCGACAATGGTAAAACAAGTCCAGCAACACCGCCCGAATGTGCCGACAAATCCCGATAGGAGCTGCACATATCTCGTTCTCAGGGCACACTCAGATGAGCTCTCCATACAACTAAAACCAAACCTCGAGTTTCCCCGAGGGGGCGCTGCACAGGGCTCTAGTTTGGACCAACACTCAGAGGAGCACTGGCCCGGGGGGGGTAAAATAATGATGACCCTCAGGAGCGCGAATCCCAAGGGAAAATAAAAGGCTAGGTGGCGAATGGTAAAACCAATGTTGGGCATTGCTGGAGGAGTTTTATTCAAGGCAAACTGTCAAGGGGTTCCCATTATAACCCAACCGCGTAAGGAACGCTAAATCCAGGAACATAACACCGATATGACGGAAACTAGGGCGGCAAGAGTGGAACAAAACACCAGGCATAAGGCCGAGCCTTCCACCCTTTACCAAGTATATAGATGCATTAATTAAATAAGAGATATTGTGATATCCCAACAATAATATCCATGTTCCAACATGGAACAAACTCCAATCTTCACCTGCAACTAACAACGCTATAAGAGGGGCTGAGCAAAGCGGTAACATAGCCAAACAATGGTTTGCTAGGCCAAGGTGGGTTAGAGGCTTGGCTTAACAATACGGGAGGCATGATAAGCAAGTGGTAGGTATCGCAGCATAGGCATAGCAAAAGAGCGAGCAACTAGCAAGCAAAGATAGAAGTGATTTCGAGGGTATGGTCATCTTGCCTGAGATCCCGCAAGGAAGAAGAACGAGTCCATGAAGAAGACAAACGGACGTAGTCAAACGAATCCTCACAAACGCGGCGTTATCGGAACTAACCCGAAGAAGCAACACCGAAAAGAAAGCAAACAATATAGTAAACAACCATCACATAATGATGGCATGATGCACAATCAAGTATGATGCATGTCCGGTTTAATGAGGCATGGCATGGCAAAATGCACAAACAATCCTACAAATTAAATGGAGCTCAATATGCAACGAGTTGCATATTGACGAAACACCATATGACTTATTTAGTTCTCTCCTGTGTATGTACTCAACAATATTAAATGTTGATTATCATGACAAGGGGTGAAGCATATGAAAACTACCTATCTAGGCAAGTTTAAATGAGGCCGGAACAACAAAACAACAAGTCCGGAAACTACTCATGTGCATATTTTAGGTTTTGGTACTGTTCTGTCCTAAACCATATTTTAGAGTTGTTAAACATGCAAAGTAAAGCCACCATGTTAAACTAGGCATTTTTCTACCCCAATTACATATAAAGTTTGTTAAGTTCGGAGCTACGGTTAATTAGTTATGAATTAAAGCATTTTAACATGTCATTTAGCAAAATAAATGCAAACAACATTTTAAGCATGTATGACAGCAGCATATTATGAAACTAGACAAAATTCTAAGCATTTTACATGTATAAGTTATTTACAAAAGATGCACGGTTTATTAGATGTGAACAATGCAAGAATAATGGCATTTCTGTAATTATGCATGCACTGGAAAAATACTAAAACCAGAGAAGGAAAAAAACATACGTGGGCCGGATTGTAACACAGTGCAGCGGCCCAGGAGAAGATTTGGCCCGGCGGTTGAGTGTGTAAAATATAACAGGAAAACAGAGCAAAAAATTGGGGCCGGCTGTGATTTGACCCCACGACCTCCTACGTGAAGGTGCGGCGTGAAGACCAGCTGGGCTGAGATGTAACTATGGACTGGAAGGCGTTAGGCTCTACAATACACGGCTGGTCGAACTGATCTGGACTGAAGAATCAACAGCAAAAAGGGAAAAGGGGCGCCTGGGATTTGAACCCCAGATCCCTCAGATAATCATGCGCGACGATGACCACCAGGCTTGCGAAGGGACTGTGCTCAGTTGGGGTGCAATAACTAATAGCTTATCCGAACAGCAAGTCATGGCTTCAGGCACAGACGGCAAAACTCCGGCGACGACAGCGAGCGAAGTCGGCGGCTTCTGCAGCTGAAGAGCACCGGCGTGGGTGCGGGATTTGCAGGGGAGGTAGATCGATGTGCGACGCATGCGTACAGAGGCTCGAGCATGGCACGGCGAGGCGGATGGCAGCGGCAGCTTGGCGGCCATGGGGCGAGAAGCGAGGCGTGCTGCGGGCATGGGCGTGCGCGTGATCATCCATCAAGTCGAGCTTAACGGAATCAACCTGAAGAACAACCAACAGAGGCTGATTGCGCCGTGGCTGGCCAGCTGGGCACGCACGGCAGTGTGCGCGTGTGTGCAGCAAGGAGTGTGCGCAGGTGCATGGGTGGTGCTGCGTGTGTGCGTGGAGGCGCTGAATGTGGTTGCTCGCGTGCGTGGCCATGGTGACCGGAGTTGTGCTCACGGAGATCGGCACCTAGGGAAGCGTACGACAAGGAGAAAGACATGAGGAGGAGCAGGGCGTCACCGTGGGCTTGCCGGTGAAGACGGACTCGTCGGGGAAGCAGAGGTGAGGGCGGAGGCGCCGATCGGAGGAGACGGTGCCCAGTTCATGAAGGAGTCGAAGGAGAGGAAGAGGTCGTCGAGGAACTTGGTGTCTCCGGCCTTGGATCGCCGCGGGAACGGGGTCGCCGTGGAGAGGATCCCGTCCATCTATGGGCGCGGATCGGTAGAGGAATTCGACAGGGCGACGGAGAACATGCCGGAGAGGAACTTGAGCTATGCCGGCCGCGGGGACGACGACGGACGTTGACGGTCTCTTTCTCTCCTCTCGGTGATCTGTTCTGAGGAGGAAGAAGAAACAGGGGAAGGGAGAGGCTGTCGGCGCGGAGGGAAAAAGAGGAGGAGGAACTCTAGGGCGAGGGCTCTGCTTATAAAGGGGCGCGAGCGTCGCTGGCCTCGACGTCCGTGAGCTCACGGCGCGAGCGCTCTGTGTCTGGAGCGAGGGAGACGGAGGGGAAACGGAGCAGGTGGCCGTTTGGGGCATTGGGCTGGGCCGGCTGGGGAGAGGAACATGTGGGCTGCGGGGTCTGCTGCTGGGCTGCTCTTCCTTTCTCTCCTCATTTCTTTTCCTTAGTTCTTCAGGCAGAATAACAAGAGCAGAAATGCACAGGGAGATCAGGAAGGAAGTAGGCTGGGACGGAAATATTTATAAGATCTTGGATTATGCACAAATTGAATAAAATGGTCTTGACATTTTTAGAGATAGAAAAATAATTCAAGTTTGAATTTAATTCAAACTTGAGTCATTTTTTTAACCCAACCAAAACATCTTCAAATTAGCTGAAAATTGGCAGAGATGGTGTAGGTATGGTTTATGGAATTTAGAAAGATAGTGAACATTTCTTTGGAGCAGAAAAAATGCCACTTGCAATAATTGAGAGAAAAGAAAGAATTGAAAGCGTTGACTTGGTTTTGATGAAACTTGGTGGAACCAAATTGGAGCTTGAGGACAAGAAAAGGGAAGGCAAGAGGAAGAACACACCCAAGCACATAAATGGAAACAAGGCAACATGAACATGATGGATGCAAATGCACATGGCAACATACATGAAGATAGAATGCACAAAGTGAGAAGAAAAGATAACACAAGCATGATGATGCAACAATTTATTATCACAATCATGGCAACCCATACATGGCAACAACAAAATAAATGGAAGGCAACTGGAGCATCGGTCTCGGGGCGTCACAACACTCCACCACTACGAGAGGATCTCGTCCCGAGATCTAGGATGGCACCAGAGGGAAAACGAAAGAGAAAGAGAAGAGGTAAAACTAAGTTGATTCTTTGACAAATGAGTGAAATCAAAGAACCTTGAGAGGTATAACAACATCGAGAAAAGAATACAACAGAGATGAACAAAGTTGAAAACACTCCGTTAGAAAAGAGAAACAAGGAAGAACAAATTCAGGCAGCACTCCGGTTGAAAAGTGAAAAGAAACTTTATAAGATGAAAAGAACTTGAGCAGCGGGCACACTCCGGTTAAATGGGTAAGAAAAGAAAGAAACGTGATCTTCACAATACGAGATGATGATTGAAAAGAGCAACATAACAAGGCCTTTGGAAGAAAGAAATAGAAGATAGATAATTGAAAGAAAAGAATGGAGAAGAAAATGCCAACTTCTGCCACAAAAGAGCTTGAAAAGGCATCTTTAGGAGAAGGGTCGAACGGAGTTGTTGGAACACCAACAACGAAAAGAATACGCTTGATATGGTCTTATAGAATACATCTCAAATTATGAGGTGACAACCAACCACTCACGGGAAAAGAATTGGATTGATAAGAACAAGGAGACGAGAAACTTATTTCACCGGGAGGATAAAAGAAGAACTTGGATCATTTATAAGCACCATAAATAGCAACAATCCTTAGGGAAAGCTTTAGGTGAAATATAACCCAAGGTAACTCCAATGACGAGATTGATGGATTTAAAATACCTCATTCTTAATAACATGTGAATCATGAAACATGAACTCAAATTATCAAGAATGACATAATACCACCTCCAAAGATACAGTAGAAAGAAATTGCACTCCGGATTGCAAGATAAAGAATGCTTGAGCTCCTCTGAAAAGAATCTTGATGAACACTTCGAGAAGAAATTAAATCCTTTATGAACCATCATGTAGAACCTGAAGGAAATATGCCCTAGAGGCAATAATAAAGTTATTATTTATTTCCTTATATCATGATAAATGTTTATTATTCATGCTAGAATTGTATTAACCGGAAACATAATACATGTGTGAATACATAGACAAACAAAGTGTCACTAGTATGCCTCTACTAGACTAGCTCGTTAATCAAAGATGGTTATGTTTCCTAACATGGACAAATAGTTGTTATTTGATTAACGGGATCACATCATTAGGTGAATGATCTGATTGACATGACCCATTCCATTAGCTTAGCACCCGATCGTTTAATATGTTGCTATTGCTTTCTTCATGACTTATACATGTTCCTATGACTATGAGATTATGCAACTCCCGTTTACCGGAGGAACACTTTGTGTGCTACCAAACATCACAACATAACTGGGTGATTATAAAGGTGCTCTACAGGTGTCTCCAAAGGTACATGTTGGGTTGGCGTATTTCAAGATTAGGATTTGTCACTCCGATTGTCGGAGAGGTATCTCTGGGCCCTCTCAGTAATGCACATCACATAAGCCTTGCAAGCATTGCAACTAATGAGTTAGTTGCAAGATGATGTATTTCGGAACGAGTAAAGAGACTTGCCGGTAACGAGATTGAACTAGGTATTGAGATACCGACGATCGAATCTCGGGCAAGTAACATACCGATGACAAAGGGAACAACGTATGTTGTTATGCGGTCTGACCGATAAAAGATCTTCGTAGAATATGTAGGAGCCAATATGAGCATCTAGGTTCCGCTATTGGTTATTGACCGGAGACGTGTCTCGGTCATGTCTACATTGTTCTCGAACCCGTAGGGTCCGCACGCTTAAGGTTTCGATGACAGTTATATTATGAGTTTATGCATTTTGATGTACCAAAGTTTGTTCGGAGTCCCGGATGTGATCACGGACATGACGAGGAGTCTCGAAATGGTCGAGACATAAAGATTAATATATTTGAAGCCTATATTTCGATATCGGAAGTGTTCCGGGTGAAATCGGGATTTTACCGGAGTACCGGGAGGTTACCGGAACCCCCAGGGAGGTATATGGGCCTTAGTGGGCCTTAGTGGAAGAGAGGAGAGGTGGCCAGGGCTGGGCCGCGCGCCCCTCCCCCCTAGTCCGAATAGGACAAGGAGAGGGGGCCGGCGCCCCCTTCCTTCTCTCTCTCCTCTTTCCCCCCTCCCGAATCCTATTCCAACTAGGAAAGGGGGGGGAATCCTACTCCCGGAGGGAGTAGGACTCCTCCTGGCGCGCCCTCTCCTGGCCGGCCGCACCCCCCCTTTGATCTTTTATATACGGAGGCAGGGAGCACCCATAGAGACACAAGTTGATCCACGTGATCATATTCTTAGCCGTGTGCGGTGCCCCCTTCCACCATAGTCCTCGATAATATTGTAGCGGTGCTTAGGCGAAGCCCTGCGACGGTAGTACATCAAGATCGTCACCACGCCGTCGTGCTGACGGAACTCTTCCCTGACACTTTGCTGGATCGGAGTCCGGGGATCGTCATCGAGCTGAACGTGTGCTAGAACTCGAAGGTGCCATAGTTTCGGTGCTTGATCGGTCGGGCCGTGAAGACGTACGACTACATCAACCACGTTGTGCTAACGCTTCCGTTGTCGATCAACAAGGGTACGTAGATCACACTCTCCCCTCTCATTGCTATGCATCACCATGATCTTGCGTGTGCGTAGGCAAATTTTTGAAATTACTACGTGCCCCAACAGTGGCATCCGAGCCTAGGTTTTATGTGTTGATGTTATTTGCACGAGTAGAACACAAGTGAGTTGTGGGCGATATAAGTCATACTGCTTACCAGCATGTCATACTTTGGTTTGGCGGTATTGTTGGACGAAGCGGCCCAGACCGACATTACGCGTACGCTTACGCGAGACCGGTTCTCCCGACGTGCTTTGCACAAAGGTGGCTTGCGGGTGACAGTTTCTCCAACTTTAGTTGAACCGAGTGTGGCTACGCCCAGTCCTTGCGAAGGTTAAAACAACACCAACTTGACAAACTATCGTTGTGGTTTTGATGCGTAGGTAAGATTGGTTCTTGCTTAAGCCCGTAGCAGCCACGTAAAACTTGCAACAACAAAGTAGAGGACGTCTAACTTGTTTTTGCAGGGCATGTTGTGATGTGATATGGTCAAGACATGATGCTAAATTTTATTGTATTAGATGATCATGTTTTGTAACCGAGTTATCGGCAACTGGCAGGAGCCATATGGTTGTCGCTTTATTGTATGCAATGCAATCGCGCTGTAATGCTTTACTTTATCACTAAGCGGTAGCGATAGTCGTGGAAGCATAAGATTGGCGAGACGACAACGATGCTACGATGGAGATCAAGGTGTCGCGCCGGTGACGATGGTGATTATGACGGTGCTTCGAAGATGGAGATCACAAGCACAAGATGATGATGGCCATATCATATCACTTATATTGATTGCATGTGATGTTTATCTTTTATGCATCTTATCTTGCTTTGATTGACGGTAGCATTATAAGATGATCTCTCACTAATTATCAAGAAGTGTTCTCCCTGAGTATGCACCATTGCGAAAGCTCTTCGTGCTGAGACACCACGTGATGATCGGGTGTGATAGGCTCTACGTTCAAATACAACGGGTGCAAAACAGTTGCACACGCGGAATACTCAGGTTATACTTGACGAGCCAAGCATATACAGATATGGCCTCAGAACACGGAGACCGAAAGGTCGAGCGTGAATCATATAGTAGATATGATCAACATAGTGATGTTCACCAATGAAGCTAATCCATCTCACGTGATGACCGGACATGGTTTAGATGATTTGGATCATGTAATCACTTAGAGGATTAGAGGGATGTCTATCTAAGTGGGAGTTCTTTAAGTAATATGATTAATTGAACCTAAATTTATCATGAACTTAGTACCTGATAGTATCTTGCTTATTCATGTTTGATTGTAGATAGATGGCCCGTGCTGTTGTTCCGTTGAATTTTAATGCGTTCCTTGAGAAAGCAAAGTTGAAAGATGATGGTAGCAATTACATGGACTGGGTCCGTAACTTGAGGATTATCCTCATTGCTGCATAGAAGAATTACGTCCTAGAAGCACCGCTGGGTGCCAGGCCTGCTGCTGGAGCAACACCAGATGTTATGAACGTCTGGCAGAGAAAAGCTGATGACTACTCGATAGTTCAGTGTGCCATGCTTTACGACTTAGAATCCGGACTTCAACGACGTTTTGAACGTCATGGAGCATATGAGATGTTCCAGGAGTTGAAGTTAATATTTCAAGCAAATGCCCGGATTGAGAGATATGAAGTCTCCAATAAATTCTATAGCTACAAGATGGAGGAGAACAGTTCTGTTAGTGAGCATATACTCAAAATGTCTGGGTATAATAATCACTTGATTCAATTGGGAGTTAATCTTCCATATGATTGCATCATTGACAGAATTCTCCAATCACTGCCACCAAGCTACAAGAGCTTCGTGATGAACTATAATATGCAAGGGATGAATAAGACTATTCCCGAGCTCTTCGCAATGCTGAAAGCTGCGGAGGTAGAAATCAAGAAGGAGCATCAAGTGTTGATGGTCAACAAGACCACTAGTTTCAAGAAAAAGGGAAAAGGGAAGAAGAAGGGGAACTTCAAAAAGAATAGCAAGCAAGTTGCTGCTCAAGAGAAGAAACCCAAACCTGGACCTAAGCCTGAAATTGAGTGCTTCTACTGCAAGCAGACTGGTCACTGGAAGCGGAACTGCCTCAAGTATTTGGCGGATAAGAAGGATGGCAAGGTGAACAAAGGTATATGTGATATACATGTTATTGATGTGTACCTTACTAATGCTTGCAGTAGCACCTGGGTATTTGATACTGGTTCTGTTGCTAATATTTGCAACTCGAAACAGGGACTACAGATTAAGCGAAGATTCGCTAAGGACGAGGTGATGATGCGCGTGGGAAATGGTTCCAAAGTCGATGTGATCGCAGTCGGCACGCTACCTCTACATCTACCTTCGGGATTAATATTAGACCTAAATAATTGTTATTTGGTGCCAGCGTTAAGCATGAACATTATATCTGGATCTTGTTTGATGCGAGACGGTTATTCATTTAAATCAGAGAATAATGGTTGTTCTATTTACATGAGTAATATCTTTTATGGTCATGCACCCTTAAAGAGTGGTCTATTCTTATTAAATCTCGATAGTAGTGACACACATATTCATAGTGTTGAAACCAAAAGATGCAGAGTTGATAATGATAGTGCAACTTATTTGTGGCACTGCCGTTTAGGTCATATCGGTATAAAGCGCATGAAGAAGCTCCATACTGATGGGCTTTTGGAACCACTTGATTATGAATCACTTGGTACTTGCGAACCGTGCCTTGTGGGTAAGATGAGAAAAACACCGTTCTCCGGTACTATGGAGAGAGAAACAGATTTGTTAGAAATCATACATACAGATGTATGTGGTCCGATGAATGTCGAGGCTCGTGGCGGATATCGTTATTTTCTCACCTTCACAGATGACTTAAGCAGATATGGGTATATCTACTTAATGAAACACAAGTCTGAAACGTTTGAAAAGTTCAAAGAGTTTCAGAGTGAATTTGAAAATCATCGTAACAAGAAAATAAAATTCCTATGATCTGATCGTGGAGGAGAATATTTGAGTTAAGAGTTTGGTGTACATTTGAAACAATGTGGAATAGTTTCGCAACTCACGCCACCCGGAACACCACAGCGTAATGGTGTGTCCGAACGTCGTAATCGTACTTTACTAGATATGGTATGATCTATGATGTCTCTTACTGATTTACCGCTATCGTTTTGGGGATACGCTCTAGAGACGGCCGCATTCACGTTAAATAGGGCACCATCAAAATCCGTTGAGACGACGCCTTATGAACTGTGGTTTGGCAAGAAACCAAAGTTTTCATTTCTGAAAGTTTGGGGCTGCGATGCTTATGTGAAAAAGCTTCAACCTGATAAGCTCGAACCCAAATCGGAAAAATGTGTCTTCATAGGATATCCAAAGGAAACTATTGGATACACCTTCTATCACAGATCCGAAGGCAAGACTTTTGTTGCTAAATTCGGAAACTTTCTGGAGAAGGAGTTTCTCTCGAAAGAAGTGAGTGGGAGGAAAGTAGAACTTGACGAGGTAACTGTACCTACTCCTTTATTGGAAAGTAGTACATCACAGAAACCTGTTTCTATGAGACCTACACCAATTAGTGAGGAAGCTAATGATGATGATCATGAAACTTCAGAACAAGATACTACTGAACCTCGTAGATCAACCAGAGTAAGATCCACACTAGAGTGGTACGGTAACCCTGTTCTGGAAGTCATGCTACTAGACCATGATGAACCTACGAACTATGAAGAAGCAATGGTGAGCCCAGATTCCGCAAAATGGCTTGAAGCCATGAAATCTGAGATGGGATCCATGTATGAGAACAAAGTATGGACTTTGGTTGACTTGCCCAATGATCGGCAAGCAATTGAGAATAAATGGATCTTCAAGAAGAAGACAGACGCTGACGGTAATATTACTGTCTACTGTTGGGGAACGTAGTAATTTCAAAAAAATTCCTATGCACACGCAAGATCATGGTGATGCATAGCAACGAGAGGGGAGAGTGTGATCTACGTACCCTTGTAGATCAACAATGGAAGCGTTTGGTTGATGTAGTCGTACGTCTCCACGGCCCGACCGATCAAGCACCAAAACTACGACACCTACGAGTTCTAGCACACGTTCAGCTCGATGACGATCCTCGGGCTCCGATCCAGCAAAGCGTCGGGGAAGAGTTCCGTCAGCACGATGGCATGGTGACGATCTTGATGTACTACCATCGCAGGGCTTTGCCTAAGCACCGCTACAATATGACCGAGGTGGAATATGGTGGAGGGGGGCACCGCACACGGCTAAGGAACGATCACGAAGATCAACTTGTGTGTCTAGGGGTGCCCCCTGCCCCCGTATATAAAGGAGCAAGGGGAGGAGGCCGGCCGGCCCCTATAGGCGCGCCAGGAGGAGTCCTCCTCCTAGTAGGAGTAGGACTCCTACTAGGAGGGGGAAAGAAGTGGGGAGGGAGAGGGAAAGGGGGGCGCCGCCCCCCCTCTCCTAGTCCAATTCGGACCA
>NC_041388.1:338071610-338094918 GCF_002162155.2 Triticum dicoccoides | reverse complement strand
TCTCCCGGGGGGGTTCCGGTAACCCTCCGGCTCTCCGGTTTTCTCCGAAATCACCCGGAACACTTCCGGTGTCCGAATATAGCCGTCCAATATATCAATCTTTATGTCTCGACCATTTCGAGACTCCTCGTCATGTCCGTGATCACATCCGGGACTCCGAACTAACTTTGGTACATCAAAACTCATAAACTCATAATATAACTGTCATCGAAACCTTAAGCGTGCGGACCCTATGGGTTCGAGAACAATGTAGACATGACCGAGACACGTCTCCGGTCAATAACCAATAGCAGAACCTGAATGCTCATATTGGCTCCTACATATTCTACAAAGATCTTTATCGGTCAGACCGCATAACAACATACGTTGTTCCCTTTGTCATCGGTATGTTACTTGCCCGAGATTCGATCGTCGGTATCTCAATACCTAGTTCAATCTCGTTACCGGCAAGTCTCTTTACTCGTTTCGTAATACATCATCTCGCAACTAACTCATTAGTTGCAATGCTTGCAAGGCTTATGTGATGTGCATTACCGAGAGGGCCCAGAGATACCTCTCCGACAATCGGAGTGACAAATCCTAATCTCGAAATACGCCAACCCAACATGTACCTTTGGAGACACCTGTAGAGCACCTTTATAATCACCCATTTACGTTGTGATGTTTGGTAGCACACAATGTGTTCCTCCGGCAAACGGGAGTTGCATAATCTCATAGTCATAGGAACATGTATAAGTCATGAAGAAAGCAATAGCAACATACTAAACGATCGGGTGCTAAGCTAATGGAATGGGTCATGTCAATCAGATCATTCACCTAATGATGTGATCTCATTAATCAAATAACAACTCCTTGTTCATGGTTAGGAGACATAACCATCTTTGATTAACGAGCTAGTCAAGTAGAGGCATACTAGTGACACTCTGTTTGTCTATGTATTCACACATGTATTATGTTTCCGGTTAATACAATTCTAGCATGAATAATAAACATTTATCATGATATAAGGAAATAAATAATAACTTTATTATTGCCTCTAGGGCATATTTCCTTCAGTCTCCCACTTGCACTAGAGTCAATAATCTAGATTACACAGTAATGATTCTAACACCCATGGAGCCTTGGTGCTGATCATGTTTTGCTCGTGGAAGAGGCTTAGTCAATGGGTCTGCAACATTCAGATCCGTATGTATCTTGAAAATCTCTATGTCTCCCACCTGGACTAGATCCCTGATGGAATTGAAGCGTCTCTTGATGTGCTTTGTTCTCTTGTGAAATCTGGATTCCTTTGCCAAGGCAATTGCACCAGTATTGTCACAAAAGATTTTCATTGGACCCGATGCACTAGGTATGACACCTAGATCGGATATGAACTCCTTCATCCAGACTCCTTCATTTGCTGCTTCCGAAGCAGCTATGTACTCTGCTTCACATGTAGATCCCGCTACAACGCTTTGTTTAGAACTGCACCAACTGACAGCTCCACCGTTTAATGTAAACACGTATCCGGTTTGCGATTTAGAATCGTCCGGATCAGTGTCAAAGCTTGCATCAATGTAACCTTTTACGATGAGCTGTTTGTCACCTCCATATATGAGAAACATATCCTTAGTCCTTTTCAGGTATTTCAGGATGTTCTTGACCACTGTTCAGTGATCCACTCCTGGATTAGTTTGGTACCTCCCTGCTAGACTTATAGCAAGGCACACATCAGGTCTGGTACACAGCATTGCATACATGATAGAGCCTATGGCTGAAGCATAGGGAACATCTTTCATATTCTCTCTATCTTCTATAGTGGTCGGGCATTGAGTCTTACTCAACTTCACACCTTGTAACACATGCAAGAACCCTTTCTTTGCTTGATCCATTTTGAACTTCTTCAAAACTTTGTCAAGGTATGTGCTTTGTGAAAGTCCAATTAAGCGTATTGATCTATCTCTATAGATCTTAATGCCTAATATGTAAGCAGCTTCACCGAGGTCTTTCATTGAAAAACTCTTATTCAAGTATCCCTTTATGCTATCCAGAAATTCTATATCATTTCCAATTAGTAATATGTCATCTACATATAATATCAGAAATGCTACAGAGCTCCCACTCACTTTCTTGTAAATACAGGCTTCTCCAAAAGTCTATATAAAACCAAATGCTTTGATCACACTATCATAGTGTTTATTCCAACTCCGAGAGGCTTGCACCAGTCCATAAATGGATCGCTGGAGCTTGCACACTTTGTTAGCTCCCTTTGGATCGACAAAACCTTCTGGTTGTATCATATACAACTCTTCTTTAATAAATCTATTAAGGAATGCAGTTTTGTTTATCCATTTGCCAGATTTCATAAAATGCGGCAATTGCTAACATGATTCGGACAGACTTAAGCATAGATATGAGTGAGAAACTCTCATCGTAGTCAACACCTTGAACTTGTCAAAAACCTTTTGCGACAATTCTAGCTTTGTAGATAGTAACACTACTATTAGCGTCCATCTTCCTCTTGAAGATCCATTTATTCTCAATTGCTTGCCGATCATCGGGCAAGTCAACCAAAGTCCATACTTTGTTCTCATACATGGATCCCATATCAGATTTCATGGCTTCAAGCCATTTTGCGGAATCTGGGCTCACCATCGCTTCTTCATAGTTCGTAGGTTCATCATGATCTAGTAGCATGACTTCCAGAACAGGATTACTGTACCACTCTGGCGCGGATCTCACTCTGGTTGATCTACGAGGTTCAGTAGTATCTTGTTCTGAAGTTTCATGATCATCATCATTAGCTTCCTCACTAACTGGTGTAGGTGTCACAGAAACAGTTTTCTGTGATGCACTACTTTCCAATAAGGGAGCAGGTACAGTTACCTCGTCAAGTTCTACTTTCCTCCCACTCACTTCTTTCGAGAGAAACTCCTTCTCTAGAAAGTTTCCGAACTTAGCAACAAAAGTTTTGCCTTCGGATCTGTGATAGAAGGTGTATCCAATAGTTTCCTTTGGATATCCTATGAAGACACATTTCTCCGATTTGGGTTCGAGCTTATCAGGTTGAAGCTTTTTCACGTAAGCATCGCAGCCCCAAATTTTCAGAAACGACAACTTTGGTTTCTTGCCAAACCACAATTCATAAGGCGTCGTCTCAATGGATTTTGATGGTGCCCTATTTAACGTGAATGCGGCCGTCTCTAGAGCGTGTCCCCAAAATGATAGCGGTAAATCGGTAAGAGACATCATAGATTGCACTATATCCAATAAAGTACGGTTATGACGTTCGGACACACCATTATGCTGTGGTGTTCCATGTGGCATGAGTTTGTGAAACTATTCCACATTGTTTTAATTGAAGACCAAACTCGTAACTCAAATATTTGTCTCCGCGATCAGATCGTAGAAACTTTATTTTCTTGTCACAATGATTTTCCACCTCACTCTGAAATTCTTTGAACTTTTCAAATGTTTCAGAATTATGTTTCATCAAGTAGATATACCCATATCTGCTCAAATCATCTGTGAAGTTCAGAAAATAATGATACTTGCCGTGAGCCTTAACACTCATTGGATCGCATACATCAGTATGTATTATTTCCAATAAGTCAGTTGCTCGCTCCGGAGAACGGAGTCTTAGTCATCTTGCCCATGAGGCATGGTTCGCAAGCATCAAGTGATTCATAATCAAGTGATTCCAAAATCCCATCAGCATGGAGTTTCTTCATGCGCTTTACACCAATATGACCTAAACGGTAGTGCTACAAATAAGTTGCACTATCATTATTAACTTTGCATCTTTTGGTTTCAATATTATGATTATGTGTATCACTACGATCGAGATCCAACGAACTATTTTCATTGGGTGTGTAACCATATAAGGTTTTATTCATGTAAACAGAACAACAATTTATTCTCTTACTTAAATGAATAACCATATTACAATAAACATGATCAAATCATATTCATGCTTAACGCAAACACCAAATAACACTTATTCAGGTTCAACACTAATCCCGAAAGTATAGGGAGTGTGCGATGATGATCATATCAATCTTGGAACCACTTCCAACACACATCGTCACTTCACCCTTAACTAGTCTCTGTTTATTCTGCAACTCCCGTTTCGAGTTACTAATATTAGCAACTGAACTAGTATCAAATACTGAGGGGTTGCTATAAACACTAGTAAAGTACACATCAATAACATGTATATCAAATATACTTATGTTCACTTTGCCATCCTTCTTATCTGCCAATCACTTGGGGTAGTTCCGCTTCCAGTGACCAGTCCCTTTGCAGTAGAAATACTTAGTCTCAGGCTTAGGACCAGACTTGGGCTTCTTCACTTGAGAAGCAACTTGCTTGGTGTTCTTCTTGAAGTTCCCCTTCTTCCCTCTGCCCTTTTCTTGAAACTAGTGGTCTTGTCTACCATCAACACTTGATGTTTTTCTCGATTTCTACCTTCGTCAATTTCCGCATTATGAAGAGCTTGGGAATCATTTCCGTTATCCCTTGCATATCATAGTTCATCACGAAGTTCTACTAACTTGGTGATGGTGACTAGAGAATTCTGTCAATCACTATCTTATCTGGAAGATTAACTCCCACTTGATTCAAGCGATTGTAGTACTCAGACAATCTGGGCACATGCTCACTAGTTGAGCGATTCTCCTCCATCTTTTAGCTATAGAACTTGTTGGAGACTTCATATCTCTCAACTCGGGTATTTGCTTGAAATATTAACTTCAACTCCTAGAACATCTCATATGCTCCATGACGTTCAAAACGTCTTTGAAGTCCCGATTCTAAGCCATTAAGCATGGTGCACTAAACTATCAAGTAGTCATCATATTGAGCTAGCCAAACGTTCATAACGTCTGCATCTGCTCCTGCAATAGGTCCGTTACCTAGCGGTGCATCAAGGACATAATTCTTCTGTGCAGCAATGAGGATAAACCTCAGATCACGGATCCAATCCGCATCATTGCTACTAACATCTTTCAACACAATTTTCTCTAGGAACATATCAAAATAAACACAGGGAAGCAACAACGCGAGCTATTGATCTACAACATAATTTGCAAAATACTACCAGGACTAAGTTCATGATAAATTTAAGTTCAATTAATCATATTACTTAAGAACTCCCACTTAGATAGACATCCCTCTAATCCTCTAAGTGATTACGTGATCCAAATCAACTAAACCATGTCCGATCATCACGTGAGATGGAGTAGTTTCAT
Source organism: Triticum dicoccoides (assembly GCF_002162155.2). Classification (NCBI taxonomy): domain Eukaryota; kingdom Viridiplantae; phylum Streptophyta; class Magnoliopsida; order Poales; family Poaceae; genus Triticum; species Triticum dicoccoides. The sequence continues at coordinate 338,089,690 of NC_041388.1, read as the reverse complement.
TGGTGAACATCACTATGTTGATCATATCTACTATATGATTCACGCTCGACCTTTCGGTCTCTATGTTCCGAGGCCATATCTGTATATGCTTGGCTCGTCAAGTATAACCTAAGTATTCCGCGTGTGCAACTATTTTGCACCTGTTGTATTTGAACGTAGAGCCTATCACACCCGATCATCACGTGGTGTCTCAGCACGAAGAACTTTTGCAATGGTGCATACTCAGGGAGAACACTTCTTGATAATTAGTGAGAGATCATCTTATAATGCTACCGTCAATCAAAGCAAGATAAGATGCATAAAAGATAAACATCACATGCAATCAATATAAGTGATATGATATGGCCATCATCATCTTGTGCTTGTGATCTCCATCGAAGCACCGTCGTGATCACCATCGTCACCGGTGCGACACCTTGATCTCCATCGTAGCGTCGTTGTCGTCACGCCAATCTTATGCTTCCACGACTATCGCTACCGCCTAGTGATAAAGTAAAGCATCACAGCGCGATTGCATTGCATACAATAAAGCGACAACCATATGGCTCCTGCCAGTTGCCAATAACTCGGTTACAAAACATGATCATCTCATACAATAAAATTTAGCATCATGTCTTGACCATATCACATCACAACATGCCCTGCAAAAACAAGTTAGACGTCCTCTACTTTGTTGTTGCAAGTTTTACGTGGCTGCTACGGGCTTAAGCAAGAACCAATCTTACCTACGCATCAAAACCACAACGATAGTTTTTCAAGTTGGTGCTATTTTAACCTTCGCAAGGACCGGGCGTAGCCACACTCGGTTCAATTAAAGTTGGAGAAACTGTCACCCGCAAGCCGCCTATGTGCAAAGCACGTCGGGAGAACCGGTCTGTTGGGGAACGTAGCAGAAATTCAAAAATTTTCCTACGTGTCACCAAGATCTATCTATGGAGAGACTAGCAACGAGGGGAAGGAGAGTGCATGTACATACCCTTGTAGATCGCTAAGCGGAAGCGTTCAAGTGAACGGGGTTGATGGAGTCGTACTCGTCGTGATTCAGATCACCGATGATCCTAGTGCCGAACGGACGGCACCTCCGCGTTCAACACACGTACAGCTCGACGATGTCTCCCACGCCTTGATCCAGCAAGGAGAGAGGGAGAGGTTGAGGAAGACTCCATCCAGCAGCAGCACAACGGCGTGGTGGTGATGGAGGAGCGTGGCAATCCTGCAGGGCTTTGCCAAGCACCTACGGGAGAGGAGGAGGTGTCACGGGAGGGAGGGAGGCGCCAAGGGCTCAGGTATGGATGCCCTCCCTCCCCTCCACTATATATAGGGGCAAGGGAGAGGGTGGAGGCGCAGCCTTGCCCCTTCCTCCAAGGAAAGGGTGCGGCTAAGAGGGGGGAGGAGTCCATCCTCCCCAAGGCACCTCGGAGGTGCCTTCCCCCTTTAGGACTCTCCCCTTTTTCCTATATCTTGGCGCATGGGCCTCTAGGGGCTGGTGCCCTTGGCCCATGTAGGCCAAGGCGCACCCCCTACAGCCCATGTGGCCCCACCCGGTGGGCCCCCGGGACCCTTCCGGCGGTCCCGGTACAATACCGATGACCCCGAAACTTGTCCCGATGGCCGAAACAGGACTTCCTATATATAAATCTTTACCTCCGGACCATTCCGGAACTCCTCGTGACGTCCGGGATCTCATCCGGGACTCCGAACAACATTCGGTAACCACATACAAACTTCCTTTATAACCCTAGCGTCATCGAACCTTAAGTGTGTAGACCCTACGGGTTCGGGAGACATGTAGTCATGACCGAGATGTTCTCCGGTCAATAACCAACAGCGGGATCTGGATACCCATGTTGGCTCCCACATGTTCCACGATGATCTCATCGGATGAACCACGATGTCAAGGACTCAATCGATCCCGTATACAATTCCCTTTGTCTAGCGGTATGGTACTTGCCCGAGATTCGATCGTCGGTATACCGATACCTTGTTCAATCTCGTTACCGGCAAGTCTCTTTACTCGTTCCGTAACACATCATCCCGTGATCAACGCCTTGGTCACATTGTGCACATTATGATGATGTCCTACCGAGTGGGCCCAGAGATACCTCTCCGTTTACACGGAGTGACAAAATCCCAATCTCGATTCGTGCCAACCCAACAGACACTTCCAGAGATACCCGTAGTGTACCTCTATATCCACCCAGTTACGTTGTGACGTTTGGCACACCCAAAGCACTCCTACGGTATCCGGGATTTGCACAATCTCATGGTCTAAGGAAATGATACTTGACATTAGAAAAGCTTTAGCATACGAACTACATGATCTTGTGCTAGGCTTAGGATTGGGTCTTGTCCATCACATCATTCTCCTAATGATGTGATCCCGTTATCAACGACATCCAATGTCCATGGTCAGGAAACCGTAACCATCTATTGATTAACGAGCTAGTCAACTAGAGGCTTACTAGGGACATGGTGTTGTCTATGTATCCACACATGTATCTGAGTTTCCTATCAATACAATTCTAGCATGGATAATAAACGATTATCATGAACAAGGAAATATAATAATAATCAATTTATTATTGCCTCTAGGGCATATTTCCAACAGTCTCCCACTTGCACTAGAGTCAATAATCTAATTCACATCGATATGTGATTAACACTCAAGGTCACATCCCCATGTGACTAACACCCAAAGAGTTTACTAGAGTCAATAATCTAGTTCACATTTACCATGTGATTAACACTCGATGAGTTCTGGGTTTGATCATGTTATGCTTGTGAGAGAGGTTATAGTCAACGGGTCTGAACCTTTCAGATCCGTGTGTGCTTTACAAATCTCTATGTCATCTCCTAGATGCAGCTACCACGTTCTATTTGGTGCTATTCCAAATAACTGTTCTACTTGGAGCTATTCTAAATTGTTGCTCCATTATACGTATCCGGTATCTCTACTCAGAGCTATCCGGATAGGTGTTAAGCTTGCATCGACGTAACCCTTTACGACGAACTCTTTTACCACCTCCATAATTGAGAAAATTCCTTAGTCCACTAGTTACTAAGGATAACTTTGACCGCTGTCCTGTGATCCATTCTTGGATCACTCTTGTACCCCTTGACTGACTCATGGTAAAGCACACTTCAGGTGCGGTACACAGCATAGCATACTGTAGAGCCTATGTCTTAAGCATAGGGGATGACCTTCGTTCCTTTCTCTCTATTCTGCCATGGTCGAGCTTTAAGTCTTAACTTCATACCTTACAACTCAGGCAAGAACTCCTTCTTTGACTGATCCATCTTGAACACCTTCAAGATCACGTCAAGGCATGTGCTCATTTGAAAGTACTATTAAGCGTTTTGATCTATCCTTATAGATCTTGATGCTCAATGTTCAAGTAGCTTAATCCAGGTTTTCCATTGAAAACACTTTCCAAATAACCCTATATGCTTTCCAGAAATTCTACGTCATTTCTGATCATTAATATGTCAACAACATATACTCATCAGAAATTCTATAGTGCTCCCACTCACTTCTTTGGAAATGCAAGTTTCTCATAAACTTTGTATACACCCAAAATCTTTGATCATCATCAAAGCATACATTCCAACTCCGAGATGCTCACTCCAGTCCTCAGAAGGATTGCTGGAGCTTTGCATACTTATTAGCATATTTCAGGATAGACAAAACCTTCCGGTTGTATCACATACAACCTTTCCTCAAGAATCGTCGAGGAAACAATGTTTTGACATCCTATCTGCAAGATTTCATAAATAATGCAGTAATTGCTAATATAATTCCAACAGACTCTTAGCATCGCTACGAGTGAGAAAGTCTCATCGTAGTCAACTCCTTGAACTTGTCGAAAAACATCTTAACGACAAGTCGAGCTTTCTCAATGGTGACACTTACCATCATTGTCTGTCTTCCTTTCAAAATCCATCTGTACTCAACAGCCTTACGACCATCAAGTAGTTCTTCCAAAGTCTACACTTTGTTTTCATACATGGATCCTCTCTCGGATTTTATGGCCTCAAGCCATTTATCGGAATCCGGGCCCACCATCGCTTCTCCATAGCTCGTAGGTTCATTGTTGTCTAGCAACATGACTTTCAAGACAGGATTACGTACCACTCTGAAGTAGTACACATCCTTGTCATCCTACGAGGTACGGTAGTGACTTGATCTGAAGTTTCATGATCACTATCATAAGCTTCTACTTCAATTGGTGTAGGTGCCGCAGGAACAACTCTTTGTGCCCTGCTATACACTAGTTGAAGCGACGGTTCAATAACCTCATCAAGTCTCCACCATCCTCCCACTCAATTCTTTCGAGAGAAACTTTTCCTCGCGAAAGGACCCGATTCTAGAAACAATCCATATTGCTTTCGGATCTGAATTAGGAGGTATACCCAACTGTTTTTGGTTTCCTATGAAGATGCATTTTATCCGCTTTGGGTTCGAGCTTATCAACCTGAAACTTTTTCATATAAGCGTCGCAGCCCCAAACTTTTAAGAAACGACAACTTAGGTTTCTCTAAACCATAATTCATACGGTGTCATCTCAATGGATTTACGTGGTGCCCTATTTAAAGTGAATGTGGTTGTCTCTAATGCCTAACCCATGGACAATAGTGGTAATTCGATAAGAGACATCATGGTACGCACCATATCCAATAGGGTGCAACTATGATGTTCGGACACACCATCACACTATGGTGTTCCAGGCGGTATTAATTGCGAAACAATTTCCACAATGTCTTAATTGTGTGCCAAAACTCGTAACTCAGATATTCATCTCTATGATCATATCATAGACATTTTATCCTCTTGTCACAATGATCTTATACTTCACTCTGAAATTACTTGAACCATTCAATGATTCAGACTTGTGTTTCATCAAGTAAATATTCTCAACATCTACTCGAATCATCTGTGAAGTAAGATCATAACGATATTCACTGCATGCCTCAGCACTCATTGGACTACACACATCAAAATGTGTTACTTCCAACAAGTTGCTATCTTGTTCCATCTTACTGAAACCGAGGCTTTTCAGTCATCTTGCCCATGTGGTATGATTTGCATATCTCAAGTGATTCAAAATCAAGTGAGTTCAAACGGTCCATTTGCATGGAGTTTCTTCATGCATATATACCAATAGACATGGTTCGCATGTCTCAAACGTTTCAAAAATGAGTGAGTCCAAAGATCCATCAACATGGAGCTTCTTCATGCGTTTTATACCATTATGACTTACATGGCAGTGCCACAAGTAAGTGGTACTATCATTACTATCTTATATCTTTTGGCATGAAAATGTGTATCCCTACGATCAAGATTCAATAAACCATTCCTTTAGGTGCAAGAGCACTTATTCAGGTTTAATACTAATCTTGATGGTAGAGGGAGCGTGCGATGTTAGATCACATCAAACTTGGAAACACTTCCAACACATATCGTCAGCTCACCTTTAGCCAGTCTCCGTTTTATTCCGTAGCTTTTATTTCGAGTTACTAACACTTAGCAACCGAACCGGTATCTAATACCCTGGTGCTACTAGGAGTACTAGTAAAGTACACATTAACATAATGTATATCCAATATACTTCTATCGACCTTGACAGCCTTCTCATCTACCAAGTATCTAGGGTAATCCTGCTCCAGTGGTTGTTCCCCTTATTACGGAAGCACTTAGTCTCGGGTTTGGGTTCAACCTCGGGTTTCTTCATTGGTGCAGCAGCTGATTTGCCGTATCCCTTCTTTCCCTTGCCCTTCTTGAAACTAGTGGTTTCATCAACCATCAACAATTGATGCTCCTTCTTGATTTCTACTTTCGCGGTGTCAAACAACGCGTATATTTCAAGGATCATCATATCTATCCCTGATATGTTATAGTTCATCACGAAGCTCTAGCAGCTTGGTGGTAATGACTTCGGAGAAACTATCACTATTTCATCTGGAAGATCAACTCCCACTTGATTCAAGTGATTGTTGTACTCAGACAATCTGAGCACAAGCTCAACAATTGAGCTTCTCTCCTTAGTTTGCAGGCTAAGAAAATCGTCGGAGGTCTCAAACCTCTTGACGTGGGCACGAGCCTGAAATCCTAATTTCAGCCCTCGAAACATCTCATATGTTCCGCGACGTTTCAAAAAACGTCTTTGGTGCCTCAACTCTAAACCGTTTAACTGAACTATCACGTAGTTATCAAAACGTGTATGTTCGATGTTCGAAACATCCACAAACGACGTTTGGGGTTCAGCACACTGAGCAGTGCATTAAGGACATAAGCCTTCTATGAAGCAATGAGGACAATCCAAAGTTTACGGACCTAGTCCGCATAATTGCTACTATCAACTTTCAACTAATTTTTCTCTAGGAACATATCTAAATAGTAGAACTATAGCGTGAGCTACGACATAATTTGCAAAAACCTTTTGACTATGTTCAGGATAATTAAGTTCATCTTATGAACTCCCACTCAGATAGACATCCCTCTAGTCATCTAAGTGATTACATGATCCGAGTCAAACTAGGCCGTGTCCGATCATCACGTGAGACGGACTAGTCATCATCGGTGAACATCTTCATGTTGATCGTATCTTCTATACGACTCATGTTCGACCTTTCGGTCTTCGTGTTCTGAGGCCGTGTCTGTACATGCTAGGCTCGTCAAGTTAACCCTAAGTGTTTCGCGTGTGTAAATCTGTCTTACACCCGTTGTATGTGAACATTAGAATCTAACACCCGATCATCACGTGGTGCTTCGAAACACGAACTGTCGCAACGGTGCACAGTTAGGGGAGAACACTTCTTGAAATTGTTGTAAGGGATCATCTTATTTACTACCGTCGTTCTAAGCAAATAAGATGTATAAACATGATAAACATCACATGCAATCAAATAGTGACATGATATGGCCATCATCACTTTGCTCCTTTTGATCTCCATCTTCGGGGCTCCATGATCATCATCGTCACCGGCATGACACCATGATCTCCATCATCATGATCTCCATCATCGTGTCTTCATGAAGTTGCCTCGCCAACTATTACTTCTACTACTATGGCTAACGGTTAGCAATAAAGTAAAGTAATTACATGACGTTTAAGTTGACACGCAGGTCACAAATAAATAAAGACAACTCCTATGGCTCCTACCGGTTGTCATACTCATCGACATGCAAGTCGTGATTCCTATTACAAGAACATGATCAATCTCATACATCACATATATCATTCATCACATCCTTTTTGGCCATATCATATCACATAGCATACCTTGCAAAAACAAGTTAGACGTCCTCTAATTGTTGTTTGCATGTTTTTACGTGGCTGCTATGGGTTTCTAGCAAGAACGTTTCTTACCTACGCATGAACCACAACGTGATATGCCAATTGCTATTTACCCTTCATAAGGACCCTTTTCATCGAATCCGATCCGACTAAAGTGGGAGAGACAGACACCCGCCAGCCACCTTATGCAACTAGTGCATGTTTGTCAGTGGAACCGGTCTCACGTAAGCGTACGTGTAAGGTTGGTCCGGGCCGCTTCATCCCACGATGCCGCCGAATCAAGATAAGACTAGTAACGGCAAGCATATTGAACAATATTGACGCCCACAACTACTTTGTGTTCTACTCGTGCAAAGAATCTACGCAATAGACCTAGCTCATGATGCCACTGTTGGGGAACGTAGCAGAAATTCAAAAAATTTCCTACGTGTCACCAAGATCTATCTATGGAGAGACTAGCAACGAGGGGAAGGAGAGTGCATCTACATACCCTTGTAGATCGCTAAGCGGAAGCGTTCAAGTGAACGGGGTTGATGGAGTCGTACTCGTCGTGATTCAGATCACCGATGATCCTAGTGCAGAACGGACGGCACCTCCGCGTTCAACACACGTACAGCTCGACGATGTCTCCCACGCCTTGATCCAGCAAGGAGAGAGGGAGAGGTTGAGGAAGACTCCATCCAGCAGCAGCACAACGGCGTGGTGGTGATGGAGGAGCGTGGCAATCCTGCAGGGCTTCGCCAAGCACCTACGGGAGAGGAGGAGGTGTCACGGGAGGGAGGGAGGCGCCAAGGGCTCAGGTATGGATGCCCTCCCTCCCCTCCACTATATATAGGGGCAAGGGAGAGGGGGGAGGCGCAGCCTTGCCCCTTCCTCCAAGGAAAGGGTGCGGCTAAGAGGGGGGGAGGAGTCCATCCTCCCCAAGGCACCTCGGAGGTGCCTTCCCCCTTTAGGACTCTCCCCTTTTTCCTATATCTTGGCGCATGGGCCTCTAGGGGCTGGTGCCCTTGGCCCATGTAGGCCAAGGCGCACCCCCTACAGCCCATGTGGCCCCACCCGGTGGGCCCCCGGGACCCTTCCGGTGGTCCCGATACAATACCGATGACCCCGAAACTTGTCCCGATGGCCGAAACAGGACTTCCTATATATAAATCTTTACCTCCGGACCATTCCGGAACTCCTCGTGACGTCCGGGATCTCATCCGGGACTCCGAAAAACATTTGGTAACCACATACAAACTTCCTTTATAACCCTAGCATCATCGAACCTTAAGTGTGTAGACCCTACGGGTTCGGGAGACATGTAGTCATGACCGAGATGTTCTCCGGTCAATAACCAACAGCGGGATCTGGATACCCATGTTGGCTCCCACATGTTCCACGATGATCTCATTGGATGAACCACGATGTCAAGGACTCAATCGATCCCGTATACAATTCCCTTTGTCTAGCGGTATGGTACTTGCCCGAGATTTGATCGTCGGTATACCGATACCTTGTTCAATCTCGTTACCGGCAAGTCTCTTTCCTCGTTCCGTAACACATCATCCCGTGATCAACCCCTTGGTCACATTGTGCACATTATGATGATGTCCTACCGAGTGGGCCCAGAGATACCTCTCCGTTTACACGGAGTGACAAAATCCCAATCTCGATTCGTGCCAACCCAACAGACACTTTCAGAGATAGCCGTAGTGTACCTCTATAGCCACCCAGTTACGTTGTGACGTTTGGCACACCCAAAGCACTCCTACGGTATCCGGGAGTTGCACAATCTCATGGTCTAAGGAAATGATACTTGACATTAGAAAAGCTTTAGCATACGAACTACATGATCTTGTGCTAGGCTTAGGATTGGGTCTTGTCCATCACATCATTCTCCTAATGATGTGATCCCGTTATCAACGACATCCAATGTCCATTGTCAGGAAACCGTAACCATCTATTGATTAACGAGCTAGTCAATTAGAGGCTTACTAGGGACATGGTGTTGTCTATGTATCCACACATGTATCTGAGTTTCCTATCAATACAATTCTAGCATGGATAATAAACGATTATCATGAACAAGGAAATATAATAATAATCAATTTATTATTGCCTCTAGGGCATATTTCCAACACGGTCTTGCGTAAGCGTACGCGTAATGTCGGTCCGGGCCGCTTCGTCCAACAATACCGCCGAACCAAAGTATGACATGCTGGTAAGCAGTATGACTTATATCGCCCACAACTCACTTGTGTTCTACTCGTGCATATAACATCAACATATAAAACCTAGGCTCGGATGCCACTGTTGGGGAACGTAGTAATTTCAAAAAAATTCCTACGCACACGCTAGATCATGGTGATGTGTAGCAACAAGAGGGGAGAGTGTGATCTACGTACCCTTGTAGATCGACAACGGAAGCGTTTGGTTGATGTAGTCGTACGTCTCCACGGCCCGACCGATCAAGCACCGAAACTACGGCACCTCCGAGTTCTAGCACACGTTCAGCTCGATGACGATCCCCGGGCTCCGATCCAGCAAAGCGTTGGGGAAGAGTTCCGTCAGCACGACGGCGTGGTGACGATCTTGATGTACTACCGTCGCAGGGCTTCGCCTAAGCACCGCTACAATATGACCGAGGTGGAATATGGTGGAGGGGGGCACCGCACATGGCTAAGGAACAATCACGAAGATCAACTTGTGTGTCTAGGGGTGCCCCCTGCCCCCATATATAAAGGATCAAGGGGAGGAGGCCGGCCGGCCCCTATAGGCGCGCCAGGAGGAGTCCTCCTCCTAGTAGGAGTAGGACTCCTACTAGGAGGGGGAAAGAAGTGGGGAGGGAGAGGGAAAGGGGGGCGCCGCCCTCCTCTCCTAGTCCAATTCGGACCAGGGGGGAGGAGGCGCGCGGCCCACCTCTGGCAGCACCTCTCTCTCTCTCTCCACTAAGGCCCATATGGCCCATTACTTCTCCCGGGGGGGGTGGGGGTTCCGGTAACCCTCCGGCTCTCCGGTTTTCTCCGAAATCACCCGGAACACTTCTGGTGTCCGAATATAGCCGTCCAATATATCAATCTTTATGTCTCGACCATTTTGAGACTCCTCATCATGTCCGTGATCACATCCGGGACTCCGAACTAACTTCGGTAAATCAAAACTCATAAACTCATAATATAACTGTCATCGAAACCTTAAGCGTGCGGACCCTACGGGTTCGAGAACAATGTAGACATGACCGAGACACATCTCCGGTCAATAACCAATAGCGAAACCTGGATGCTCATATTGGCTCCTACATATTCTACGAAGATCTTTATCGGTCAGACCGCATAACAACATACGTTGTTCCCTTTGTCATCGGTATGTTACTTGCCCGAGATTCGATCGTCGGTATCTCAATACCTAGTTCAATATCGTTACCGGCAAGTCTCTTTACTCGTTTCATAATACATCATCTCGCAACTAACTCATTAGTTGCAATGCTTGCAAGGCTTATGTGATGTGCATTACCGAGAGGGCCCAGAGATACCTCTCCGACAATCGGAGTGACAAATCCTAATCTCGAAATACGCCGACCCAACATGTACCTTTGGAGACACCTGTAGAGCACCTTTATAATCACCCATTTACGTTGTGACGTTTGGTAGCACACAAAGTGTTCCTCCGGCAAACGGGAGTTGCATAATCTCATAGTCATAGGAACATGTATAAGTCATGAAGAAAGCAATAGCAACATACTAAACGATCGGGTGCTAAGCTAATGGAATGGGTCATGTCAATCAGATCATTCACCTAATGATGTGATCTCATTAATCAAATAACAACTCCTTGTTCATGGTTAGGAAACATAACCATCTTTGATTAACGATCTAGTCAAGTAGAGGCATACTAGTGACACTCTGTTTGTCTATGTATTCACGCATGTATTATGTTTCCGGTTAATATAGTTCTAGCATGAATAATAAACATTTATCATGATATAAGGAAATAAATAATAACCTTATTATTGCCTCTAGGGCATATTTCCTTCATCTACAAAGCTCGACTTGTCGCAAATGGTTTTCGGCAAGTTCAAGGGATTGACTACGATGAGACCTTCTCACCCGTAGCGATGCTTAAATCTGTCTGAATCATGTTAGCAATTGCCGCATTTTATGATTATGAAATTTGGCAGATGGATGTCAAAACTGCATTCTTGAATGGATTTATGGAAGAAGAGTTGTATATGATGCAACCAGAAGGTTTTGTCGATCCAAAGGGAGCTAACAAAGTGTGCAAGCTTCAGCGATCCATTTATGGACTGGTGCAAGCCTCTCGGAGTTGGAATAAACGCTTTGATAGTGTGATCAAAGCATTTGGTTTTATACAGACTTTTGGAGAAGCCTGTATTTACAAGAAAGTGAGTGGGAGCTCTGTAGCATTTCTGATATTATATGTGGATGACATATTACTAATTGGAAATGATATAGATTTTCTGGATAGCATAAAGGGATACTTGAATAAGAGTTTTTCAATGAAAGACCTCGGTGAAGCTGCTTACATATTAGGCATTAAGATCTATAGAGATAGATCAAGACGCTTAATTGGACTTTCACAAAGCACATACCTTGACAAAGTTTTGAAGAAGTTCAAAATGGATCAAGCAAAGAAAGGGTTCTTGCCTGTGTTACAAGGTGTGAAGTTGAGTCAGACTCAATGCCCGACCACTGCAGAAGATAGAGAGAAAATGAAAGATGTTCCCTATGCTTCAGCCATAGGCTCTATCATGTATGCAATGTTGTGTACCAGACCTGATGTGTGCCTTGCTATAAGTCTAGCATGGAGGTACCAAAGTAATCCAGGAGTGGATCACTGGACAGCGGTCAAGAACATCCTGAAATACCTTAAAAGGACTAAGGATATGTTTCTTGTTTATGGAGGTGACAAAGAGCTAATCGTAAGTGGTTACGTCGATGCAAGCTTTGACACTGATCCGGACGATTCTAAATCGCAAACCGGATACGTATTTACATTAAACGGTGGAGCTGTCAGTTGGTGCAGTTCTAAACAAAGCGTTGTGGCGGGATCTACATGTGAAGCGGAATACATAGCTGCTTCGGAAGTAGCAAATGAAGGAGTTTGGATGAAGGAGTTCATATCCGATCTAGGTGTCATACCTAGTGCATCGGGTCCAATGAAAATCTTTTGTGACAATACTGGTGCAATTGCCTTGGCAAAGGAATCCAGATTTCACAAGAGAACCAAGCACACCAAGAGACGCTTCAATTCCATCCGGGATCTAGTCCAGGTGGGAGACATAGAGATTTGCAAGATACATACGGATCTGAATGTAGCAGATCCATTGACTAAGCCTCTTCCACGAGCAAAACATGATCAGCACCAAGGCTCCATGGGTGTTAGAATCATTACTGTATAATCTAGATTATTGACTCTAGTGCAAGTGGGAGACTGAAGGAAATATGCCCTAGAGGCAATAATAAAGTTATTATTTATTTCCTTATATCATGATAAATGTTTATTATTCATGCTAGAATTGTATTAACCGGAAACATAATACATGTGTGAATACATAGACAAACAGAGTGTCACTAGTATGCCTCTACTAGACTAGCTCGTTAATCAAAGATGGTTATGTTTCCTAACATGGACAAAGATTTGTTATTTGATTAACGGGATCACATCATTAGGTGAATGATCTGATTGACATGACCCATTCCATTAGCTTAGCACCTGATCGTTTAGTATGTTGCTATTGCTTTCTTCATGACTTATACATGTTCCTATGACTATGAGATTATGCAACTCCCATTTACCGGAGGAACACTTTGTGTGCTACCAAACGTCACAATGTAACTGGGTGATTATAAAGGTGCTCTACAGGTGTCTCCAAAGGTACATGTTGGTTTGGCGTATTTCGAGATTAGGATTTGTCACTCCGATTGTCGGAGAGGTATCTCTGGGCCCTCTCGGTAATGCACATCACATAAGCCTTGCAAGCATTGCAACTAATGAGTTAGTTGTGAGATGATGTATTACAGAACGAGTAAAGAGACTTGCCGGTAACGAGATTGAACTAGGTATTGAGATACCGACGATCGAATCTCGGGCAAGTAACATACCGATGACAAAGGGAACAACGTATGTTGTTATGCGGTCTGACCGATAAAAGATCTTCGTAGAATATGTAGGAGCCAATATGAGCATCTAGGTTCCGCTATTGGTTATTGACCGGAGACGTGTCTCGGTCATGTCTACATTGTTCTCGAACCCGTAGGGTCCGCACGCTTAAGGTTTTGATGACAGTTATATTATGAGTTTATGCATTTTGATGTACTGAAGTTTGTTCGGAGTCCCGGATGTGATCACGGACATGACGAGGAGTATCGATATGGTCGAGACATAAAGATTAATATATTGGAAGCCTATATTTGGATATCGGAAGTGTTCCGGGTGAAATCGGGATTTTACCGGAGTACCGGGAGGTTACCGGAACCCCCCGGGAGGTATATGGGCCTTAGTGGGCCTTAGTGGAAGAGAGGAGAGGTGGCCAGGGCTGGGCCGCGCGCCCCTCCCCCCTAGTCCGAATAGGAAAAGGAGAGGGGGCCGGCGCCCCCCTTCCTTCTCTCTCTCCTCTTCCCCCCTCCCGAATCCTATTCCAACTAGGAAGGGGGGGGGGAATCCTACTCCCGGAGGGAGTAGGACTCCTCCTGGCGCGCCCTCTCCTGGCCGGCCGCACCCCCCTTTGATCCTTTATATACGGAGGCAGGGAGCACCCCTAGAGACACAAATTGATCCACGTGATCATATTCTTAGCCGTGTGCGGTGCCCCCTTCCACCATAGTCCTCGATAATATTGTAGCGGTGCTTAGGTGAAGCCCTGCGACGGTAGTACATCAAGATCGTCACCACGCCGTCGTGCTGACGGAACTCTTCCCCGACACTTTGCTGGATCGGAGTCCGTGGATCGTCATCGAGCTGAACGTGTGCTAGAACTCGGAGGTGCCGTAGTTTCGGTGCTTGATCGGTCGGGCCGTGAAGACGTACGACTACATCAACCACGTTGTGCTAACGCTTCCGTTGTTGATCTACAAGGGTATGTAGATCACACTCTCCCCTCTTGTTGCTATGCATCACCATGATCTTGCGTGTGCGTAGGCAAATTTTTGAAATTACTACGTTCCCCAACAGAACCTTCATGAAGAACTCCGTTAAACAAAAGGACGATCAAACGGAAGGAAAAGAAGTTGAAAACACAAGGTGAATCCTTGTACCGATTTAGATGAATCTCTGTGGTGAAATAGTTGTAAAATGTTGGAACTCCGGGAAAAAGAGAAGATGAAACAATTGAGACCGAGAATTTGACGAGCCTCCGGAATAGGGAATTGAGTTCACTCGATGAAACAAGAATAAGAATTACATTATGATTATCCTTCACCAATTAAATTGATGACAAACAACGGATTTGCCATACTACTTATTCTCGTAGAAAGGATTAAGATAGATATAGCGTCAACTTGGAAAGGTGTTCCATGAATCACCAGTAGAATTGAAACAACGAATGAATTGATATGATAAACAAGGAAGAGAAATCTTGAACGAACCACCATAAGAATTTGCAAAATGGAATTGGAAAAAGGCACAAATCACCGGGAAGAATTAACGAATGAACGAAGATGCTTGAGGGAATTTAGATCCCTGAGAACGAAGAGATCATGAGCTAAATAGAGAATGTTTGAATGATACACCGGTAAGATTGGAGAATGATAACTGAAAACTAGAATGAATAAATCTTAGATGATGGGTTCCGGATAAACAAACTGAGCAGACTCTTGAATTGCTTCGGATAGGTGAAAAGAATTTTCACAATCAAAACAATTAAGAGAGGATGGCCTCGAACTAGAACCACGAATCTCTGAGAGAACGGATAAGATATGGAGGTAGAACTCTTCTTTGGTCTTCAAATGCAGAGAATGACGATGAGGAACACCACCATGAATTGTTTAGACACTCCGGAAGAATCAAAACAAAGAGGTTGAGCCAATGATGAAAAGAATTCGACAGATCTTGGAGAAAAACATAAGACTGGTGATAATTCATTCTTACGTCAAACTTTAAAAGAATTTGAGGATAGCTCCGGGAAAATAAGAAGAGTCAGGTAAGATCCTGGGAAAAGACCTGTGGGTTAGGGCCCACTCAAAAGACACATTGTAGAAATGATTAAAAGGAGAGATTGCGCCGGTTGAAATAAATGGCTTGAATGAGGTAACATCCTTGAAAGAGCTTGAACAAATCTTCGAGATATCTTGAGTACTCCGGAACAAAAGAATGTCGAGAGGTCAACGATTATGAGGTGCACTGGCATGAGAAAAGCATTAGACAAAAAGAAAAGACAATGCTCAATACCAAAGTTTGAATTGAATCCATCGGAGAAGGAAAATGAGTGACGAGAGACGAACTTGAAGCTTCGTTAGCATCTTCCTAAGAAATCATCGGATAAGACATTGACGGAAAAGAATGGAAAGACTTCACAAAAATAAAAGGATACTTGAATAAGAAATCTGGTTCCTTGAAGAAAAGGGTGGGAGGGAGGGAAAACAAAGACAACTTGGGACGAATGAAATGAACACCGTTGAAAAGAACTGAGATTGGATCTTGCAGATGTTGAAGTGATTGGATCCACTTGAAGAGAAACACGCCGGTAGAGAAGAAATTTAGATGACAATCTCGATGATCAAGAAGGATTTGTATTCACATAGAAATATGAGAACACCGCTTGGAAAAATGTATGGAATCAACATTTGACTTCGAAGCAACTCGAATACCACAACTCAAAACAAACAAAGGATTGGCTTGCAGAATAAGCCGGAACAAACATATGATAGAGATTTCGTCCGAAGTTTTCATGGTGGGACCTACACGGGATCGATCGTACAACACCATCATGTACAAGGCAGTGCACATGACATACGAAGCGTCCCCGAGTCGGCATAGCCAAGGACTCTTTAAGACACAACGAGACCACAGTAAAACCAACCGTGGATAGGCGGACCACTAAATGTCGAACCCCAATTTCAAATCATACATCTGTCGGAAAGAAATCCTAGGAGCTACTTGAATTCCCACTTATAAACTCCCGAAATTTTCCCGGTTATGCAATCAGGTGTTGGGGATACAAGGGAAGCATAATATCTCACCCAAAACTAACAAATCCTACATCCAGCTGTATCCATCCTTCAACACATAACCAAGAAACCTTCAGAAATCGTCTACCTCAACCTTCGAAAAGCATCCGTTATACGAGTTATGGCAATACTCCCGAACTCCCGCCCCAGTACTGGGTGGCATCGAGGTTATCTCACCAACAACTGCATAAAAGAGATTTTTGATGTCGGCGAAACTAAACTCAGGTATTCCAGAACTGCAACGATAAAATTGTGACGACAACACCTCGGAGCTCAACTCCCCGGGACACTGCCACAACCCCTAAATGACAGGAGGCACCAAGAACAATGTTCTCGTCACAAATCGATCGGAACGATTCCAAGATACCCGCGTGATCCTAAATTTTTTTAGTGAAATTTGAGAAGAGAAGAGTCAAATCTCTACGTCAGGATGCCTCACCAGAGCGACGAAGGGACTGAGGAGTAAAAAGAAGTCCTAACTCTCTGATATATATAATTCCTAAATGACTCAAAACATATCTGGACTCAATAACGCCAGCGATTCGATCAAGTAGGGGGCTCCTAAGGTCGGGGAAGGCTCTGATACCAACTTGTAACACCTTCGATGCGGCTATATCTCCCACGTGTTGAAGCACGACTTAGAGGCATAACCGGATTGAAAGCAATGTCACAAGTGAGGTAATCTTCACACAACCCATGTAATACATAAGGGAAAGAGATACATAGTTGGCTTACAATCGCCACTTCACACAATACATGAATAAAGCATTACATCATCAAAATACACTCAAGGTCCGGCTATGGAACCAAAAATAAAAGAAGACTACCCCAAAAGCTACATAGATCCCCGATCATCCCGACTGGGCTCCACTACTGATCAACTGAAAACGGAACAACACAAAGAACAAGATCTTCTTTGAGCTCCTCCTTGAGCTTGGTTGCGTCATCTGCATGGTTCAACGGCACCTGCAAGCTGGTTTTGGAAGTATCTGTGAGTCACGGGGACTCAGCAATCTCACACCCTCGCGATCAAGACTATTTAAGCTTATGGGTAAGGTAAAAGGTATGAGGTGGAGCTGCAGCAAGCGACTAGCATATATGGTGGCTAACATGTACGCAAAAGAGAGCGAGAAGAGAAGGCAAAGCACGATCATGAAACTATGATCAAGAAGTGATCCTAGAACAACCTACGTCAAGCATAACTCCAACACCGTGTTCACTTCCCGGACTCCGCCGGAAAGAGACCATCACGGTTACACACGCGGTTGATGTATTTTAATTAAGATCAACTTCAGGTTTTCTACAACCGGACATTAACAAATTCCCATCTGCCCATAACCGCGGGCACGGCTTTTGAAAGTTCAAATCCCTGTAGGGGTGTCCCAACTTAGCCCATCACAAGCTCTCACGGTCAATGAAGGATATTCCTTCTCCCAAGACATTCCGATCAGACTCGGCATCCAGGTTACAAGACATTTCGACAATGGTAAAACAAGTCCAGCAACACCGCCCGAATGTGCCGACAAATCCCGATAGGAGCTGCACATATCTCGTTCTCAGGGCACACTCAGATGAGCTCTCCATACAACTAAAACCAAACCTCGAGTTTCCCCGAGGG